>NW_020273076.1:3840731-4325307 GCF_003268045.1 Sipha flava
ACACACACACACACACACACACACACACACACACACACACACACACATATACACATACACGTATGTGTACAGATGTTTCGTGGATAGATGAATAATCTTGAGACATATACGAGTAATAAGAGGGTAACAGAGTTGGAGTACGAGTATATATATAGATATATATAATATAATAAATAGACCCTATTTTATTGGTACATAATTCAAAATTTTTTTGTGCACGTGTATTAATCATATAGATTTAATGTACAGTACAGTTCAGTTTTGTAGTAAGTAACTACTATAAATATTTGTAATTCCGTTATTCGAAAATATGGTTTGTCTTTTTTTGTTAGAAAGTGAGTGACGGGACTTGAAGTTATAGATTATGTGTAATTGCTGATCCATATAATTTATACAAATAGAATGGCTTCAAAACAATAAAGGAATAACAAACGTCAATTGTAGCGTATGCAAATAGACCGTTTATTTGAAACTAAATAACAAGCACCGAAAATGATTCATGTTTCATTAGTTTTTTAAATATAAGCTATAACAGTTGTTTTTCAGAAATTTATTACACAAATAATTGTTTGACACGCAAATGTAATTTGTTTCATTTAAAGTTATTAATTATTAATTACTATTTCATCTGAAAACTCTGAATAATATCTTTAATGTAAATTGAGAAGTTTAATTCTGTTTAACTTCACAACATTTTAACTCTTAAATTAAAACGTTTAGGAAATTTTATTGCGCCTAAGCGTTTTACTATTATAAAAAAATAATGTTATAACTTATTTTTATTCCAGCTCAACATTTATTTATTTATTTATTTATTTAATTTTTTTTTTTATATATATATATATAATGTATACCAGAATTGTTTTTAGAGTTATAACTTTTATTCGTATTTATAGTAAATCGAACTCATCAAAATGCTTCTGCAGTTCATCTAAGCAGTAAACCAAAATTATGAAACGTACTCGTATAAAGTGATATTAAATTAAAAATGAAATCATCCCAAAGTTACAATATCTGCACCACAATAAATAATTAGTGTCATATATTTACATGACTAAATTGTATGTGCATATTTCGATTGATTCTTATACTTCTAAAAGGCAGTTAGCTAATTTATTTTTTCACTCTAAAATATGAAGCTAATGAATGATAGGATATAAGTTAGAAAATGTAGTACATTTGTGAATTCGAGTTTACGATAGAATATGTGTATATAATTTAACTGTACAAATTGAACTTAAAAATAAAGCAAAAACCACTCGATTCACTGAACTTTTGTATAGAATGTTGTCGGATAAAATTTGAAAAAAAAAATTAAATAAAAAATAATAATAAATAAATGGTACTAAAAATATTTTATACGATTATTTCAATCGATTTCTTATGACGAAGTGCGTAAGTCTTAAAATTATCTTCAATAAAATTTCATCAACTGTTTATAATCTATATGACATAAAAAAAAAAAAAAAATAGGTAATGCATATAAATATTAGGTACAACACGAACACACAATGTTATCGTTGTTCACTCTGTAGAACTTTCGAAATTTTAAATCAGCACACGTAGAAATTTAAACACTCCCACTTTTGTACAAAAAAAATAGTGAATACTAGTAATAAGTTGTTTAATAAAATAATTATAGATAATGGTTCAATATTCACCGCCTTACCGATTCATAATCAGAGTAGTAAATTTGTTTAATAATGCTTAAGTACTCAAAACATAGTCTATGACTTTTATAAATGTTAAATTACAATACAATTTTGAAGATAATTAACTAATTTAGTTTGAAAAGTATAAGTATTTTTAAGGAAACTGAGATTGTATTTTGAGATATCTTTCATTTTTCAATTAATTACATTCTACGTTTATAATAAAAAAAAAAGAAGTCGTTTAAGAAAGTTGTCAATTTATATACACGTATAATATCCTTTTATTTTGATTTTCAAACTAATTTTGATAGTTGTAATATATTTGTACATACCTTATTTAGTTAGACTGAATATCTATCAGCTAAAATTATACTTTATAAACAACGAATACAATTTTTTCTCTGTTCTTTATTCGTATAAAATAAAATAAATGGTGAATGTAAAGGAAGTACCTATACTATATCCAATTTATAGAACAGCCAATTATTTTATAAATATAATTATTTTGAAAGCCAATTTAAATAACATTTTGAATTGAAATTCTATCTTCGAATATAAAACAGAAGTTAATTAATAATTCGTTATTTTAATAAGAAATATGCGATTTTGTGTTCTTGAGTAAACATTTCATCACTTTATTGTAACTTTATAAAACGAAATTACGCAACACATGGATTTAAAACTGATGGTTGAAAGTATAAATAATAATAATTGGTTTAAGTTACGATTTGTCATTTGTAATTTGTACATCAGAAAAACGATGACCCTGTAATATCGATTAAACGTCAAAATTGCCGGATAGTCTTTATTTAATATTATTTTTTTTGATACCTATTGGGTAAAAAATAATATCGTAAACGGTTTCCCCGAGTAATAGCTATACCGTATTTTTATACTCTAACACGGGCGTCGTTCATCATACCGCACACTTTCAAAAACAGGTCGTCGTTCAAAACCGCACACTTTTATATCTCAATCCCACATATGTCCGCCAAATTCAACCGTTCAATACCGCACACATTGATATATATCAATAACGTATACATTTATCTAAAATAACATGAGTGCACCACGAGACCGGGCGGAATCATTCGCTCGCTGCGCTCGCTCGGACAGTTAAAAACGAAAATATTCCTTGATTTGCTAAGCAACACCACTCCAAATAGGTCACAGGATAAAAAAAATTAGATTTAATTAGAAATTTAGATTATGAGTGGGAATCATACGAAACGGCAACGTGAACCGTACATGCAAAGTATGCAGGAAGAAAGAACAGTTAATCAAATGTCTGCGGATTTGAACTATAGACCTTTCAAATTTCCCTTTTTAACAATAGAATAAATATGTGCGGTATTGAACCATGTATAATGTGCGGTTATGAACGGTAAGTGTGCGGTTTTGATGACCGCAGTCCAACAAGTATGGATAACTGAAAATTTATATTTTTAACAACATGGATGACTTCTTTCTACGTAGAACATAATCATAGATTTTTTATAAATTTATCACTGGTGGTGATTTTTTTATACATCGCATTAACGATTCGATATAAGTATCTATATGATACGTATTGTTTGCCATAACTTCTTGTCTGCACCAGGGACTTCGCAGGTTACGCTGCGGGTTTAAACCAGTGGCGTATATAGGTTTTCACTTCGAAGGGGGCCGATTATATATTTGATTTTTGGGCGGAAGGGAAAGAGGAAGAACACTATTACGAAAAAAAATTACTTCAACACTATAAGACTTCTCAACTGTCTTTACATCATCAAAGAAATAAGAAACTCAATTTTTTTTAATGATTTATTAATTTTTAAAAGTATAAAAACTACATCGTAATAAACATATTTCTTATTAGAGTCACTCAAAATTCACCACATATTTTCTTAAAAGAATAAACATATTTTATAAATATAAATTTTTAAATTATCGCACAAGCAACATTCTCAGTGTCGCGACAAATTTTCGGAAAACCCTAGCATTAAGACATATCCATGTTAAAAATAACAATCATTAACAATAGTGTTTTTTATTTTGGAGAGGCCCGGACCCCCCCCCCCCCATAAATACGCCACTGGTTTAGACTGTATAAGTAAATGCATAACATAATTATTGTACCGTGGTAGATACAGATGCATGAGAAATATTCACTCCATATAAACACAGACTGTCTAGTGTCTACACGCTGACGTCGAAAATAACCTAATACAAATATTTAACAATATGTAACAATTTGTACAACACGTATATTATACGCATATACAAAACGACGGTGGTGCACGTTTATGTCGAGAACGTCATAATTCATAACAACGCATATTGTGTAATTATCGATAGGGACAAAATATGTGCATTGTAGTAGAACACACTTTCCGTAATACAAAATCACAATAAGTGCACAGTGGGCGTTTGGGGGGTAATTTTCTTAATTTCCCTGAAGAATAGGGAAAATTTAAAAAAGTATAGAATAAAAATAGAACCGAAATATTTACGGCAATTTTAATCGAAAAAGTAATGACCGTATAACAACGATTTAACATTTTCAACGAATGTCGCAATTTCCTAGAGATGGTATTTTTTTTCAAAACTTTTTTATGATATGTAGAAACACTTGAAATTTCTTCTTTTTTTTTGTTTTTTGATGCCGTTTTAAGGTAATTGTTAAACAAAACTCATTTTCAAGTGATCTCACGTCAGTGTGAAAATTTACAAAAACGTACGTATTTTTCATAAGCATAATGTTAAGAAGTTAAAATTTCGACAAAACTCGGCTAAAATCGTGAAAATCTCCATCGGTTATTTCTAATCTAAAAATGCATAGAACATAATACGAACATTGTAACGCATGGGCTGACGTACCCGTATGACGTATATTGTGCAGTACGAAAACGTAAATATTTTAGCCTGTGATTATCGGCGCAATGCAATCGAAATCGTATAAGACGCAGTGTCGTACAGAGTTGCACATTCATGTTATTCCTATCGAATCTTTATAATTCACTCGTGCTGACTGGGCTAATCAGTTGTGAAACAATGTGGGAGCCTACATAACTCACGCGTATATTGTGTAATGATTAGAGCAGCGACAAGGACGAACAAATTATCGAGGTGGCTGTTGAGTATAACCGCCGATATCGATTAAAATGGTAATTAAAAAGAAAATAACAAAAAACAATAATAATATTATGATGTTGATCGTTCGAATATTGTAGTCGATGATTTATCAATTTTTTTTCTGTAAATCCATTCTTCGTCGATAGGAGACGTATTGATGAGGCAATAACTGTTGAAATTGAATTGTTCCGATGGATTTCGTTCGTAAATCGTCTACTACGAATCGGTAATCGGTGTGCCATGCCACTGAGATATGCCTAGGTTACCAAGCATGAGTTCGTTTGTCGGCGCATAAAGTGTATTTATTTAAGAAGAACAAGAGTTCCTATCGTTGCCCGATTACAGTACATTGTTACAAATCCTCACGAGCAGTCGCCAGAAAATAAATATCAAGTTGAAGTCTGACGACAGATAATGCGATTTCGTAATGAACTTCGATGATGATATCGATGGGATAAGTTGTCCGTCATCTGCCAGAATAAAATACACAAAATTTTCGACAGACGGGTGTAACCGACAATGGATCGCGATATTCTCCAATTAATGTCGTTGTAACCGTGTCCACATGAGAGTTTATTATTTTTACTCACCGTTTTATTTTGGACGCGTTCTCTAACCGTCAAATAAAGTCGCAGTACTTCAGTCTCATAATCCTCAACGTGCGCGTTTCGAATATTTTCATCGATTATAACTGTACTCAAGGCCAGATTAAGCACCTATTGGGCCATGGGGCTGAAATTTTATATGGGCCTTTTTGACAAAACATGCTTTACAAAGCTGATCGCTACGCTCGCAGGACGATACATTTTTTTAACTATTTCATAAATTATCGATTGATTATAGAATTATAAAATTAATAGGTACATACAATTTATGTCTATAAAACTAATAATTTTAGTATGATAAAAAATGTGTATCGGCTTAAAATTGTTTGGGCCCCTTTCATTTGGGTACTCGAGAGGGTTCCGGGGCTACCACCCCGGCTAGACCCCCCTTAATCCGGCCTTTACTGTACTCGAACATGCACAATAATCCTAATATAACCGAAAAAAAGTGATTAATTTTTAGCGGCTGGAACTCCATTGGATTTGAATTAAAAACAGTTATTCCGAGAAGCACGGAGTCCATTTTGAAACGAGTATTATAAATATTGTACGCCGTAATGGCACACACATCGTCACTGAGCGGCAATTAATTTTTCGCAGATTTAGTTGCAACACGTTCACGGAAGTCAGTGGCGTATTTACAGTGGGGGGGTTCAGGGGTACTGGAACTTGACTGGTACTGGACTTATACCCTCCTCCTCCATCGACTTGTTTTCGTTTCTTATTATTTGCGTCCGCAACGAACATTTGATTAAGAAACTTCATTCGTACAAGACATTTATACGTCATCGAAATCATTTACTAACCTTATGTACTTCTGATTTCCAGGTGATTTATAATTTTTTAGTTTTTTGTCTTCAGCGGCTACATGAAGTGTTTTAAAAATGTTGATTTACACGAGTCAAAGTTTTACAACGAGTTCTTAGGCATCAGTAGTAGAGGATATTTTTATAAACGTTTTTACTCGATCCGTAATTTTTATAACGTTGATCGTTCCGTGTGCATTGATAATACGTGATGTAAATTTCAAACAATTACGAAAGCATCGAAAAGGAATTTTCAATGGACCTAGACGGCTGGTTAAACCAAACGGCACATGTTCACGGGATACTTGGAGATGATAACCTAACCCGCAGAGGATTCGCCCTCACACCCCTTCCCATGCACAAGTAAGACTTATTACTATTACAAATATAGATATGTTTAAACTTTATTAAAAAAAAAAAAAACACTAAGTAACATATACTTAAAAATAATTAATATTTTATTTTAATGACATATATCTATTTGTATCAGCAAAGATATTCAAAATATCATCGCTTTTTATATTTTTCAATATATAGTAATGAAAAATCGCTTAACCTATATTGAACCAACGATGTCCTTAGCCAAGTTTTTATTTTTTTCATTGCACTGAAACTTCTTTTGCAAGCAGCCGAACTAATTGGTATTGTTAATGCTATTGTAAATATTTTTTTCTTATTTTTTATTTTACAATTTTCAAAAAAAACGAAAAGATAATTATAAAAATGACGAATAACATTTCTAACAAAGTTTCTATTTTGGGTGGCTAATCCCCCCCCAAGCCTCCCTATCTTCTCCCACCTTCCGATGTCCACCTATGGGCGCACAACGCATAATTCGGTCCAAGGATCTGTCCTGTAGTACAATCGACCAACGAGTTACTATAGCAGAACTATTTGGGGTAGTTTTATCGAACACAGCGTTACACGATTCGCCCGGATCGATCAATCAAAACGGAAAAGATTTCTCGCTACCTTCCATGGGCGCCCGCAGGAAATTTATCAGGACATAATTAAATCAAACTCCAAAAAGTGTAGTAAAAAATATATTCTTAGCAAATAATAAAACACGTCAGAATTATTCGCATTTTAGTCATTATTAAATTAAAACCGAATTCTTCGTAGTTGTTCAACTGCAAACCTTGTTATTAACTGTTTGATTATATTTTTTCCAGGGGGGGCAAATGCCTCGTCTTGCCCCCCCCCCTTTCCCTCTGGGCGCCCATGACTACTTCTAATTACCGCGGGATGTGCAACGCGACCAGCACGCGTTGGCCCGGACGGTTTCCTACGTGATTTCGACGACCCGAAACGATATTACACGGTACGCGGCGATCACAACTGTCTGGACGGCCACCTGTAATTTTCCAAACATACATTTTGGCCTTTCATTCCCCCCCCCCGCGTGTGCGGGTTTAATATTACTTACGTATATATTACTTACGTATATATTACTTACTGTGCTGCCGTTCCACGCAACAGATTCCGTAAGCGCGATCGCAGTAATAATAGTATTTAGTAAACATTTCTGTTCGATAAATTACAGCGGACGTACGATTTGAAACGTCTACTTCTGCTGTCATGGTCGTCTCCGGTCTTGAGGACTACTGTCATGGTCATCACCGGTTTTGAGGTGAACAGATTCAATTATGTACCATCAAAACAATGCGCATTATGTACGGTAAATTATCCTTAATCATAACTGTTATCGGTTTAATTCAAGCAATCCGATTGTCCTCGGAATCATTGATGTAGAGGACTATTTTAATTGTACGTTTAACCGTAATACGGATTGCTCCGTTGTATTCGGATGTTTTTCGATGGTACACGTGCACGAACAGAACTCCACGTGAGACGTTCTTACTCTATTTGCATTACGTAGTTTGGCGGATAAAAGTTTACGGAATCGTATGGAATCCGAATAGGTCGCGTACGTACAAAATATCACGATGCAGTCCGCAAATAGACGGAAAATGGAAACAATAATGAGGTTAAATTATAATTGAACAAATTGAAACATATTGGTATTATGAATGATTATCAATTATTATTACCAAAATAATACCAAAAACAAGTCGAATTAATCGAACCGAAAAGAAAAACCATAATATCAATGTAACATCGGTAACGATTATAGATTTGAAATGTTGGTCGTACATTATTTCGTGTTTAAAAATGTTGTTAACCGAGTGAACAGATATCACGCACAGTAGCGTATACGTAAATTTTATATGGGGGGGAGACGATTATTTGTAAACTAAATAATTATTTTTTTTCTTTTTATGTTTCAAACGCCCTCATAACAAGAACATTATTTCATAACGTTTGAAAATATACCTAGGGGAATCTGATCTCCACATCACCCCTTATGTACACCACTGTTTACATAGGTACACTGAGTATACGAGTAAAACGTCCCGAGCAAATCCATAGCGATTTGCTCCACGATGGCCGAAAAAGATTTCAAAAACCTGTCCCGAAACCGTAAGCGCATTCGGTTTCGACAGACGCGAGAAAATGTTTCGTTAAAATTTTAACGCGAAAACGTAACGCCACTTCGAGGCGGTTAACGTTGAAAACAGGTGGGTAACAACGGGTTAGTGATAACTAGTGCTCGGATTTATATGTAAATACATATTGTTACCGCGACTTGATAAATGAATTTAGCTAAGTGATAAATTAATTTCAAGTGATTTCCAATGAAACTAACTATATTTTATTTTACATATTTTTACATATTTCTCAATAATTCCATTTTGTCTTACATATTTCGACCATTTGTCCATTTACGATTTATTAATAATTCAATACGGACAATCGCCCATGTTTCCAAAATTAGTTAAACAGAATAGTACCAGTTATTGAATTTAATCTACGGTCGATATATTTCGATATTTCAATATGTTCGACAAGAAAAATGATTTAAGTTCAAAGTTTAGGATTCGTAGAACAAGAACAAAGACCATTGGGAGTTGCAATAAAAGAAAAAATACGTAGTGTAAAAAAAATCCTGGTTTAAATTGTCTAAAATTAATTAGAGACTCCTTTGGACATTGGAAGTATGGAATTTGCACCCATCACTTCTGTTGAATTCGAACGCTCCTTTAGTCGGTACAAATGTTACGACCAAGCCGTTGATAATTTAACTTTGATAATTTGAACACGTACACGGAATCTCATTGCTATCAAGATCAAGGTTCGATTTTCATAATAATTTCAATTTAAGTGTTTTTATTTTCGTTTTTTGTCATTTATAAAGCGATTTTTTCATTATTCCATATTTTCGTTTTACTATCACACATGTAAAGCGATTTGTTATTACATTTATTGTTTTTTTTTTTTTTTAATACATATAAATCCGAGCCCTAGTGATAACATTGTTCCACGAGGAACTCGTGGGCTAGCGTGTGCGTGCGACGCGACCCGATCGCGGTAGAGTGGCCGGGGATTAAGTACGTAAGCGCGGCGAACTTAAATCGGCGTGCGGCGGAAAACGCGCTGAAAAACGCGCGCGCTCGAGTGCTCAGGACCGCAAGACGTGACCGCTATCGTTCCGCCCCCCCCCCCCCCCCCCGTGGCGGCGCCCCCCCGCCGCCGCCCCCCCGTGTCCCGCAGCCCCCCCGCCCCGACGCGTTGACTTGCGACGAAGAATACATCGTACGTTGTGTGACATTTTTCAGTTGGTAGTTCAAAAATACACTCACCAACCAAAAGGTCGTATTAGGTACAAACGTTTACCTGATTTCTATTGAATTACCAATTTTACCTACCGCTGCCACTTGTCAAGACCAAGTACATTCATCTATCAAAATGACACCCACCCCAAACTTTTTGGTGGTTCAGTGAACAACATAATTCATGATCAAGCCTCTGCGTCCGCGTCGACGGTTAAAAAAAAAATAAACATCCGAGCTCTAGTAATCACTATAGATTAGATAGATTTGAAAAAAAAAACAGAAATGCTACATTTGAACTCAGGAATGCTAAAAACCCTATTGCACCCTCCCTCTAGTCGCGCCTATGCCTGCCAGTAATGCACGCTTATGGGATGGTGCGTCCGCCGCGTGTCAAAACGCCGTGGGCAGTACACAACTACCTTTTCGATCATCACCGATTACTAAACAATCGTGTTTACTTTGATTATTGGATTTAATAAGACGCGCGCAAACACTAAAGTGCCTAATACAAAACGTTGCGGACTGCACTTTCGTCTGCACACGAAAACGTATCGGCGGTATGAGCAACAATCGTAAAAACGATAAACAGTAAAAATATAAAAATAAAAATAATACCTAAACTCGTTAAACGTACTCTTTTTTTTCGTATACAACGTTTTTTCGGTATTCAGTCCTTTACTGATTCGACCTGATAGTGTTCACAACACAATTCATTGTAATTCTCTAACGAATGCTCGCGGCTACTGCAAGACTATTTATACTCCAACAATAATTGGTCGTATATTAATTTTAATTCGCAGTGATTGTTCACATAATTACGTACACGTAAAATATGAATCAAATGTAATTTGATTTATCATTAATGGTCGATTTAAGCATTAAATAATTTTTATTTATGGAACCTTATCCAATGGCTGTTAAACATTTTAAACCGTCCTTGAATCGTTTCATACGACTGTTTAATAATATTTAGATATCATTTCGTTAAATTGTTCTCGAGAACAGTTGTTTTCATGAAATAGTACACACTTCAGTGTACTGCTGTAAGCGTGTCTGTAAACGCATTATTTTTCAATTTCATTCTATAAGCCGTTACGTAAATACTTTTAAAAAATACTTTTAAAGCAATGACGTCATTAGAGTTTCGCAGACAGTGTCGAGCGGTAGCGTGGAAAGCAAGTTAACTTTATTCCAAAGTTCTTTCTAGTACATATGACTCAACTGCCAACAGGTGTATTCGAAATTCACTGATAGGTGTGGGACGGCAACTAAAAATCGGTCTTAAAAAATGTCCGAAAGCAGTGGCGTAATGTCATATGTATATTTCAGGAGAAGCATGAAATCATCGTATCCCTGAAAAACTTAAAATGTACACAGTTTTTTTTTTTTTTTTATTTGTTGAAATCTTAGGTGTTATACAAATAGTACAGAAATATTATGAAGCATAATGCAATATATAATGCAATAATCAATAATGCAATATTATCGTTATTAGTATTAACAATAATTATAGTTAATGTGTCTCAAGTTTATTATTTAAATGTACCCGTTATAGTAGACCTAGTGATAGGGTTGGGCTATCTGTAAGTATAACCAGGGCCGTGCCGAAGATGAAAATCAAGGAGAGGGGGGGGGGTGAATAATATGAAAAATGCCGACCACAATTTTTTTACTCAATGTATGTAACATAATTAACTATATGTAGTCGTATTTTTACTTTTTAGTATGTATATATGTGCCAGTGTCGCACATTCTTAAAATTGACAATTTAATAATATATATATATATATGTATATATTGTAATATTTTATATTGTATAATAAGTAGTTATATACATTTTATTCGTGTATACACTGTATTAAGAAATATGTAATATTTGTTTTCCGCAAGTAAAATTAGGTCCTTCTAGGCTATAATGAAACAAGTCCGACTGTAGACTGGTGTTTTTGTTGGGGGGGAGGGTGAGACCCCCCCTTAGACCCTCATTCGAGACTGCCCTAAGTATAACAATGATGTAAATTTTGACGGTCTATGGGCGGAACTCTTTTCGCCCAAAAATGACCTTCCTCTTTTTGCCCACGTCCTCTTTTCGACCAAAAATGAAAAAACAGTTTCCTCTTTTCGCCCAAAAATAATTGTATTCTTTTCGCCCATAGTTTCACGTTTTACATTTTGGAAACCACTTTCTCAAAATTAATAATTTTTAAAAAATCTTATTTGATATTCGATAAAATCACGTTTTTGATTGTTATTAATATAGTCAGTCGAGAAAAGTGTATAAAGGTGTATAAAGGTGCCGACTCTTCTATCGAAATATATAGTTTAAAACACTTTAATAAACGTTATAATTACTTAAAAGTCATAATTAATATGAATATTTGTATTATTTTACAACAACAAAACAAACTATTTATTTAAGTAGTAACCTGATCAAATTACTTATTAGTTATTTTACATCGATAACACTATTTTAAATACTTATTTTTAACACTTATTAAATTATTATTAATAATTATATATTTTTTCTATTTTTTTTATTTGATTATTATATGATTTTTTTAAAAATTATTAATTTTGAGACAGTGGTTTCCAAAATGTAAAACGTGAAATCATGGGCGAAAAGAATACAATTATTTTTGGGCGAAAAGAGGAAACTGTTTTTTCATTTTAGGTCGAAAAGAGGACGTGGGCAAAAAAAGGAAGGTCATTTTTGGGCGAAAGGAGTACCGCTCCGGTCTATGCACCTGTGGTTGACTGCTGTGACTGACTTTCCGGGGTTCAATGTAATCTGTACTTTGATAATGATAATATATCTCAAATACTCTCGTAGTGGAAATCGTGATGGTATTTCAATATAACCCAGTTTTCTCTAAAAAAAAACGAATCGTTGGCTACTTCATCACAGTGATCAATTACAATATATGGCTTGGTAATGGCCTGCAGGGACTACGTTAATAAGAAGGGAAGGATATTAGCTTATAACCGATAAATCGAACTTATTAATTGATGAATTACAAATAATCAACATAATAAGGCATTTTTACGAAATCGTGTTAAATTAATATATTCATTCGCTAATCACTATCAATAATTAAACTCTTAGTAGTCATTATAATATTTCGATACAATCGTTCACGTTATCACCATTCATCACGGTTCAAATATTAGATGAAAGTGAATTCATAAAAAATTATTATTACCAATTATAGCCAAATCAATGAACATTATTTATCATTTTCTAAGCCTTTATTATTTGATACAAATGTTAAGTTAATCATATCGAAGTCCGTGTAATTCCTTGACACTTTTTTTTTCTAATTTTACGCGCACTTATGAGATTCAGAATTTTCTCTCACTCTTCACCCGAGAAAAAAATCAAAATTTCAATGATGTGTGGTGGGGGGACTGAAAATTAAGTGTAGATGTGTGTTGATCAATATAAAAGTATAGTTCAAGGTGGTAAAATACGATTGAGAACGTTATTTTTGGTAACACGATTGAGAACGCTCGCTTTTTTTTTTTTTTGTCAACATTGCCAAATGTAATCGATCGATAATAATATTATATTATTGTGCTCATATTATGTGCACAATAATCTGTTGATATTTGTCGGACTTTTATCGGATTAGCTGGATATTAATAGTAACTTAGATACCAGATACGAGAGAATGACGGTTAGGCTTTTCAGTCGTCTCACAAACTATTCATCAATATATTTCATAATTTTATAAGTTTTCCTGACAACCCGATCCGTCGATTAAACCGTAAATGGTGTCGAGATCTTCTCTAAAAAAAAAAAAAAAAACATAATACTAAATATACGTATTTAAACGTATAAACTTCGTCACAAAGAGTTCTATCACTGGATAGGCCTCCCTCCACTGCCATTGTTTTTTTCATGTAAATATTTGTAAATATTATTCTGCATGTAGCATAGATTGTTAATTTTCTTAATAAAAAAAATTTATAAGTTCTACGTATTTTACAATTTTCATATTTATTTTTATAATTATTTCATTTTTGTATATAAATATTTCATAATTTTATAAGTTACATTATACAGGTATTAAATATTTTTATAAGTCCTACATACTTTTAATTTTTATTCATATGATATATTTTACATATTATTTTTTCAAGAATATTTATTGTATGTATACTAAATTTTTCAAAAGCCAAATAAATTATATGGCAAACTATGACAACGTTGCACATAAACTCGTTCTCAATCGTATCGTTTTTTGAATTTTTTTTTGGGTCAGCGGTAAGCTCTTTATTAATTTTAAGTGTTCTCAATCGTTCGGCCAAAAAGGTATAACGTTTTCAATCGTTCGATAGCCGTTCGAGGTAATAGCGTACGCAGGGGGGACTAACGGGCTGACCTCATTGCCCCCCCCCCGCCACCATTGACCGTATTATTATTTTTGATTTTAAATCTACCAATGATTTAATGTAGTATCTCAATTGTGATATCGTGTATTTAACCATTTATTAGAACCACGAACTAAGATATTAATAAATATTATATATATCGTAGTCTGTGCTTACGACCGCAGTCCATAAATGGGTATTTATAATCTATGATTACAACTGAACTGATGTTAGCAACAATCCAAACATCGTTAATCTAGCCAACATTCCAGAGATCAACCATGATGGACAAATGTCTTAATGGATTAGTTTAAGCAAACATGAATAAAAAAGAAAATCTGACCGATTTGAAATTTTTATAAAAATTCTCAAAAACATCACATAAGCGACTACAATTATTAGACTGGACTTAATAAAAATGTATTTTATTGCCCATTATTTCTGTTACTTTTTTATTCATATATTTTTTGTTTGTTTAATGGTTAATTTAAATCAGAAATAAAAAGCAACTATTTTATATTTTAAGCCAATGCGCCTGTTACAACTTAGTAATTATTTATTTTCAAGCCCCCCCCCCCCCATTGTAAAATTCTGCGTACGCCACTGGTTCGGGGTTCGATGTACACACATAAAAAGCTTGATAAAAATTTGTCGTGGTAGTATTTATCGAATTATAAATAAATGTTATTTTTCATGGACGGGGCAATTTCCTTTTTCCACCTGTTTCCCGATGGTTACAAACGAGTAGTAAAATATCTAATCGTTTTAAGAGCGCGTATACTTGTGTTGTTAAAAATTTTGTTGGTGTATATTGCCGGTCGCATTTTTTTAATTTAATCATCTGTGGGACACGCAGAAAAAAAGTTGTATGAAAACAATTGTATTACAGTACGTTTGAATTGCAATTGCTCACGGCACTCAAAGGCAGTGACGTAGGAAGACTGGCTAGCGCCCCTGGCAAATTTCGAAAAAATTACCTTTTTAACGAATTAAAGTTTGATGTTATGATATTTTTTTTAACCTTTAATTTTACTCATATTTTTAAGTACACAATTTATACTTATAAGTTATTATTAAAATGTTAATTTTAAACTTTGAAAATTTGCTTTTCTCGCTTTATGACTAGCGAATTCATCGATAATTTCTTCATGTGAAATTTTTTATTTAAATACCCTATTTTCATAATTTAATCATTAAATGCATACGTAGTGCGTACAAATAAACATAATCCACGTATTTCAAAAATTATAATGGAAAAATGTAGATTTAATTTTAGGATAAAAATACAACTTTTGCACGATTTTGTGGTTCTTTGCAATTTGCGCCCCTGGCGCAGACACAGTTCGCCATACCCTAGCTACGTCATTGTTTAAAGGCCCCGCGTTAATGGCGAATGGTGAAACGAATGGTGATCGCGACGAGCGGGCGAAAAAAAAACTAGGAAAATGTAACAACTGTACGAGTTGCGGATGGACGTGTCGGTATAAATTCTTTGGCTTCGACCGAAATCGCGTTCCCTACGACCTGCAGTCGGCCGTTTCTTTTTAACAACCGTTTAATCGTATAGTTTCAATTGCGTCGCCGTTGACCGTATTCGTTGCAGTCGTCGTGAACAGGTCATCGTTCTGTGTAATCGCAACGTCCGGCCAAAGTTACGCGGTCGTCATATGTATTTTTGTATCAGCCGCGATGTCGCGTCGTTTTCGCAATACGACCCGAATCGGGCAGTAGAAAAAATCAAAAGAGCAGTTGCCTCGATTAATATGGGCACCTTACAAAAACGTAATTTTCCTTGTAGAATAATTGAATTTCTACTGAGTATTTGAAATTTGTGTAATTTATCAACCCGACTTAGTACCCGATGGCAGGGCTCGGAAGTTGTAGCACTAAAAATGTTACTTTTTAGTTCTTAAATATGCACTTAAAAATAAAAAAAATATGCGCTATAAATTACACGAAAAATCAAAAAACATGCATTTAACTTGAAAAAATTATAAATTTATTAGAAAAAAAATGTAATTTTACAAATTTTCGGACTCATGGACACAGTCTGGACTGTTAACAAAAATGTTAAATTACTTAAATATATTTGTAAAAATGTACTTATTATTAAATTATTTTATATATTTATCATAGAAATTATCCTGGGTTATTAAAATGTTTGATAATCTAATGCAATGATATAATAAGGGAATAACAATGATGTCACTAATAACATTAATACATCAAATTGACGATGAAAGCAAAATAATATTTGATAAGGTATATTTATTTCCAATAATTCAAATATTTTTAAAAATATAACCAAGTAAATACAATTATTATCAACAACATGTGATTATTTCCTATATTATGTAAAAATATAATTGAAAATAGCTCTATAAAACTTAAATTAGTAAAATAGCAATAAAACTTGTAAATATGCAAAAAATAGCAAAATTAAATTTTGTGTATGATATCCGAGTAGTGAGAAACATATTTGTATCCAACTTTGGATGTTCTAGGTTGAACCAAGAAAAATATGAATTTGCTAGAACTGCTAATAAGTAATAATTGTGGAAGTATTTTTTTTAATATTTTGCGATAGTCAAAATTCTAAAATATCAATATAAAATTTATTTGGGGATGGGTAAGTATTATAATCCAAATAAATTTCATAAAACAAACTTTTCAGTACGTTTGGGCAGTAGGTAAAAATCCTTAAAATAAGTCCTGATTATTATTATTACCATTTTTCTATGTGTGCAATACACATAATTTTAACGGGTGGCCCATAATTATTATACCATATGTGGTAAAATCTGTTTGTAAAATATATATTTCTCGCTTGTACGTCACAATCACCGCAATAATTATTGTTGCTACACTCCACAATAATGTGTATTTACCAGGTTAGCGGTTTTAACAGTTATTCCAAAATAATTTATATTATTAATCAATTTTTAATAACCGATCGCATTGAATTTTTTGTGTCGAAAATGTTGTTTTTTAATCAACGATTTTCTCAATGTAAAATTTGATTAAAAATTATTAGATTTAAAGAAAGGAGTCCATTTCTAATTTCATACTAACAGAATAAATAGGAGTGAAATATAGCTTTTGTTTCAATCAACATTGAAGTAAAATATTTTACACATAATGTAGTCAGTATAGTTGACTTACTGATAAAATGCAACGCCAGTTCTCACTTTTATCTTCTTCTAGTTTCAACGTGGAACTTGATACGGATTTATGTACATTATTACTACTCTTTAGAAATTATTTTTTAACAAACGTTTTTGTCATTTATGAGTAAGACGAAATAATGTTCAACCGTGTTAATAAACATCAATGGTAAAAAATAAAATTGAATAAAATAGTGACCATTGAATTGGCTCCCAAAATTAGGATAGGTACCTAATCGAGAACTGAATTGGCTCCCAAGATAGGCAATATTGAATTGGGTCCCGATATAATTTTCAATAAGTGGTTCTCGTAATATAAAAGTTCAAAAAGTACACGACTTTGATTAAAATAACTTCAACTCTACATTAAAATAATTCAAAATACAAATAGCCTATCAAAATTGTTAGTAAAAATAAAAATAAAAACGTATACATAAAAAAATATTCACTGACCTGCACCGTTTTAGTATTATTTGGTAAAGGTTGTATTAATACGTCTACGGTTGTGACCATTTAATGGGCTATCGGATTAATGATTGGATAATTTCAAGACTAATTGGTACTGTGTCGCTAAAAATATTTCAGCCGCGTACTTTTTATATTTTTATATTTTTAATGTATACTTAATTGAATTTTTTTTTGTCGAACAATTTTGATAACCATTGGATTTATAAAATAAATTTGTAGTGAGTCAACTCAATACATATATTTTGGGAGCCAATTAAATACGTAAAAATGACGATTACCTGAGTTATGGAGCCAATTCAATAGCTCAGGAATAAAATAACCTATACTCGGTGAACATTTATACAATTGAAATAACTTGTGCATTATGAAAATATTATTATGATTATTGTCAAATAATTTTAAATTTAAATTTAACAGAAATTTGACGCACTAGGCAACTGCCTACTTTGCTTGATGTTAAAATGCACCACTGGATATTCATTCAAACTCTTCAATTAGTTAAATATTTAATATATTTTTAATTATTACTTTGATTATTAGAACTTTATTATTAGTTTTTCGACTAATCGGTCATCCAAGTTAAGTAATATAAGTTTTTAGATTAAATAGGTTTCTATTGGTACTTAATACTTTAACCAAAACACCTTATTTTTAATTATTTTTATTTTTATTAATTTAAATATAGAAAAATGTACACTCTGTACGCAAAAGTAATACAATCAGTAATTGTGTTGTTTAAACTAGACTGGACAAAACGAGGGACGGGTGTTCATTGTCACTATTTTCAATATGAACTCTATTATATATTAGTGATAAAATCACACGGCTATTTTAAATCAACGGGGAGGGTAGTCAGGTAGTTTAATCAATGCTTTTTAGTTTGGCAATGAGTGGCTTAGAGTGATTAAGGACGTTTTTGTGGAATTTATTACAATTATAGGATGCCAGTGTTAATATCGTCGGCAGTGGCGCATTTAAGGGGGGGGGGCAAAAGGGGCAAACGCCCCGGGCGGAAAATTTTTGGAAGCGGCAAAATATTCTAACTTTTATTATTGATGTGTTCATGATTTTTTTAATTTCCACATCTTTTTCGGTATTTTTTAGTATTTTAAAAAATATTGTTTAGCATCGTATAAGAAATTAAAAAAAATATACTATACCTAGTCACCTAGGTAATAGTGAAATAACAAAATAGTTATATTACATTTATTATTCGATAAGATATTATATTTTCGTTCAATGTTTATAATAAAGACTCGGGTACACAGAACGCGGTATTCATTTTAGGGTACATTTAAAAAATTTACAAAAGGAATAAAATTGTACCTAAAAGTGTTCAATGTATGTTAGCATTTATAAAAGAGAATAGTTTAGTTAAAGTATATCCTTATATTGATATTGCTCTAAGGATGCTACCATGTATGTACACCTTCAAGTAATTGTTCAACGGAAAAATCATTTTCTACATTAAAAAGGGTCAAAACTTATTTAAGATCAACAACGGGAGAAAATCGTCTTAATTAATTAACAACCCTCAACATTGAAGCTGATTTAACGAAAACTATTAATTTTAATGATATTATTGAACATTTTTCTTCTCAAAGGTCAAGAAAAAAATGATAAGCTATCGATTATTTTATTTTATATAATTAATAATATATATAATATATTTAATCTAATAAAAAACCATGTATTGTTAATCATTGAGCATATAATAAGTATTAATTCCGTTTTTTATATTTAATATATATATATTTTAAGAAAGGAATATTCACTTTGAAAAAAAAAAATTAGGTTAACGTTAGGATATGTATTACTATAAAATTATCTAATACAATATCGTTAAACTACTGATTTATAATTTGTTTCATAAAATTAATTTTTTTATTGTTTAACTTTGAATTTATTTATATATATATTTTTTTTTTGTTAAGGGGGAAGGGCGGAAAAATTATTTTGCCCCGGGGCGCGTATATATTAAATGCGTCACTGATCGTCGGAGCGTTTATACCATGATGCAAGGATCTATTACTGACATACCATGGGACATTAGTGAGGTGTCGATGATTGAAAGATTTTGATGTTTTTCGTTATATCCCAGAGTTGAATGTTATACAGAATTGTTAGACGAATCAATTGCTTATAAATTAACATGTTATTTTTTTTAGTAACATTTTCAATCGGAGTTGTCTTAGTGAAATCTGAGATTTAAAATAACACCTTATACACGGGATCCATGAATAATGAATTTTTATCCTTTAGTATAGCGATTAGCTATTATCCAATAATAGTTATAGGATAATTTAATACTTAACTAAACATCCGTTTACTGTCTAAAACCAATGAAATACGTTTGACAGAATACTTATAACGATTACAGCGTAAAAACCTATAGTAGTGTGATAAACGTCTTGAATAAATTTTAAATATAAACATTTTACAGGTCTTAATGATTTCCCATGTATTTCGCTTGAAAAAAAATACGATGAAACCGATTCTCGCATGTTATTCGAACACCGGGTAAATACTATAATTAATAAATACAGAATTTGTAGTCTAGGGTGGTCTGTATATTTTGAATACATACATCGTGTCCATTAATACAATATAATTATA
The DNA here is from genome assembly GCF_003268045.1 of Sipha flava. Lineage (NCBI taxonomy): Eukaryota > Metazoa > Arthropoda > Insecta > Hemiptera > Aphididae > Sipha > Sipha flava. The sequence goes on from NW_020273076.1 coordinate 3,861,202, forward strand.
ACTAGAGATCGAAAATATAATATTTCGCCTATTTTTTTTTAATTCTATGCAGTCGAACGGGTGTTTGAAATCTTTACGGATCACAAATCCTGTAAATTAATGGCAAAATTTTTTTTGCTTATATGAGAATATTTCAAAATTAAAGAATATTAGAGAATATATCAATTGGTTTTATAGGTTTTTGATATTATTTGTTGCAGTGGCGTAATAAATTATATGTAGATACGATAATAGTGATATTGAATTTTGAAAAACGTAATAAAAGTTTTGAATGGAAATAATGAAGTCCAAATTATAGATATCTTTTTCAACAGCTATAACAACTGGTTTTCAACATGTTCCTGTTACTTCAGTTAACGTCAAACATTTTTTCAATACATGTGAAAACATTTAAAACGGACCAATGCGATATCAAAGCAAATGGAACAAAATATTGTTGTCAATTATTTTAAAACATTTTCTTAATTAAAAATTCGTCATTAATATAATTTAATTAAATAAATAAAATGTAAGTTGATTTTTTTTTAACTGTATTATTTTTTGTTACATACCTATTTATATCAGTTTTTTTATAATTTGTATTATGATTCATTTGCCTGTAAAAGTATATTTTTTGCAAATTGTATTATAATTTTTAAAGAATGTTAGAAGAATATTTTCAACTTATTTAGATAATATTAGCATCTTATTTTGGCTGTTTTAAAGGAATATTATATCGGTCTCTAAATATAACACATTAAGTCTTGTCATACGAATGATTACCCGTGATGGTGAAATGATTGCCAATGGTTTATTGAGGTACCATTATCAGGCTCTAACTATTATCAGTCTAAATCATAAGAGCCTGTCAAATAAAACTATAAAATAAAAATTATAAATAAAATATTATCTCCTTCTATATTGGTTTTATCAAAGAAAGCTTTTAACCTATAGAGAATTTAAATATAATTTCAAACGTGGAAGACTAATTATAATAATAATTGTTTAGTTTAAGAATACAATTCATCAGTTTTTCGGATTTATTAAATTTATAAATTTTCTTTGAAACTCCAATATATTAAATTGCGAACGATTTATACACAAGTATAAAATAGAATGTAGAATGATAGAATTAGATGGTAAAGCAGTTTTTATCGACGTGGCTTTGAACACGACAAATTATATCTACAAGCGATCAATATTAAATTATAAAAACATGTTTAATAGCCCTCTTTTAGTGTTGTAAAATGTTTTCTTTATCGGAAGTAATTAATAATTTAATTTTTGTGTTACACAATAAAATCGTTTGTATTACACAACCCAATTTTGAGAACCATTTGGTCCTTATTGGCCGCAGTCAACATCTAAAAGAACACATAATAATGTACGGATAAATCGTTTACAAAAATTACTGTTGCCGATAAAACGGTTTTATTAATTTTTATTAATTCACGGAGAAACGAACAAATATAATACATTATATATGTTCACAAATGTTGCTCAAAAATAATTTTCTCGGAAGTTTGAAATATTCGTAAAAACTTAATACAATCCTTGGTCATAGAAATATATAATTTAGCATGTAAACATAAGCGTCGTACAATATAGTATGATATGATAAAAATAGGGCGTATTTTTGTAAATAAATAAATACGATTAATGTTCGAAATACCTGTTCGCCGGCGACGCCATTATTTAGATAATGTTATAATTAATTAGGTATGGCCCGACCGAAAATCGCGGTATTTTTGGATCCTATTAGAAAATATTTCAACTTTGGAAGGTACGAAGGTACCGAAAGTGCTACATATACTCACTGGCTACGTATTGTGTATTAATTTTAATTTCCCAGTCAAAAATTACCACGTTTGGCTAACGAAAAGAGTGCCAATCCAAACCAATCCAAATTTCGAACCCATGACCAAATATAATATATACAAACATATAATGATGTATAATTATATAATAATATATAATATATTATAATTAATTATAGCTGGATAAAGTTCTTTCGGAATCATTTGAATGGGTTGAAAGAATGGGTCCGTTTTAATAAGCAATTTGTTATGTAATAAAATCAATTATTATTCGATTAAAATATTGATATATTCATAAATATAATAAATATAATTGATATGATTAAGTATTGTGGGTTAATATACTGTCAATTTATTCTAATTCATATTTGTATGTGTCTTAATCTTGATGGTTAACGACATTAGATAATATATTGTAACGATCGGCTTTCAAACTTTTTATTATTTAATTATCCAATTTGATATATACTCGTTGAATAAACCATGGTAGTTCATTCGGTATTAAATAACAAACATTAATGACTAAACAAATATTTAATAACACTAAATAGCATTTTATTTAACAAAAATTGTAATTATTTTATAAGATATAACAATTGTTTATATTTTTTTTTAATTTTATTTATAAAAAACTGCAACCATAAAGCATTATTTATTATCAATTAGGCTTAGGCTTATGGCAATAATTTTATAATAGAATAATAGTAGTCTGACAACCGATAATGTTAAAACAATACCCAAATCGATTATGCAGAATAACGTTTTCCTGTCTACAAATAATCATAAACTCTTCCGCATCCGTTAGAATCAGGCGTGGATACAGGGTGGGGTGCTATGGGGGCTGAAGCCCCCTCCCCTTAGACATTAGGTAGAACCATATCGGACGTAGGTACTTAAAATATTTAAATAATTAGACGTAAGAAAGACTTCGTAAAAATCGACATGCGCAACGAATTATGGCAGGAACTCACTTTACTAGCCCTCCCTTTTTTCATTCCTAGATCCGCTCTTGGTTAGAATCCCTACGGACCATACCCTAAATGGCCACCTTGTAATACGGTGTCCATTTGCCCAAGTTTTCAGGATACACTTACTCCGCTTATTGACTCGACGTTCATTATTTGGTCGTGAAGCCCGCGCGCCTCACATCGCCACCATCTCTGAGAGTCAATTTTTACTACTCTCGGACAGAGCTTGTATACTCATATGTCTCAAATGTCTCATTACTGTTTTACATCTATTTTACGTGCATTTACTATGTATTTTTATTCAATATTTTATGTATAGGCTTAACGATAAACCACAGATATTTTATTTTTTATTTAAGCACCTTTCTAACTAACAAACTATATCAAACACAGGTACATCACCGACCTTAACAGTAAAAGTATTTATTGTTCTACGGTATGTTTCGGTCGACTACATTGATTATCACGCAGTATAATTGTATTGTGCTGCTATGGTATGTTTTTGACTACCCAAGAATAATGTTTTCAATTTTCAAAATCGTTTGTTGTGAAATATATTTGTATTTTTATTCGTATCGTTTATCGTATTGTTTGGTCATATTATAGAAAAATAATAAAAATAATGTTTATTATTTATTATACACAAACATTAATATACAGATTTTGTGTTTTATATCATTAGGATATGTATTTATATGTTTCCCCAAAACTTTTAAAATATTTCATTTATTAATTTACAGGATTTATGGTCTATTATTATTATTTATTTTTGTGTATACAATTTATGTCATAGGTACAGGAAAAAAAAATTAAATTCAAATCAAACACGTTTTTCAACATAAATAAAATGGATTTAAATTTGAAACTAACGTAATATTTATGTTACCATTACTATTTATTAAATATTAACCATTATAATATAAAATTGTAAAAAGTTTACAATTATTGTACAAAAACTAAATGTTTTTAAGAATTATATATGTGTAATTACATAAATAATTCATTTTATTTTTGTAAATATTGTTAACATAATTTTTAATTTGTATATATTACTAAAACACAGTAATTATTTTAGATTGTTAAAACCATGCATAATATTTTGTGTATTCCTTCATGAAAATAAAAATATGCCCTTTTTGCATTTATTTGTTTAGAAGTATGCTGTAGTAATATTCTGAACGTTTAGCCAAGAGTGACTGATTATAATTCGATTATACATCGTAATTCGTTGTAAGTAGAAATATTTATTTTTATGTTATTCCAAGTTTTTCAGGGCTGTTGACATAGGTGTTGTTTGTCGAATTTACGCGCTACAATGAAATTAAATAATAAAGAAAATTAACCTTTAATACTTATGTAAATATTTTATATATAATATAAATATATATTTTTAAATATCACATTTAATAACCACGCAGAAATATTTAAAATAACATTTAGATTTATAAGTTAAAAAACAATTATAAAATAGCTATGAGTAATAAGTAGAATATTTTTTTTTCGTCTATATTTAGTAATCATATTATTCATAAGATACATTTTACACTGAAAACTGATATGAATTTGATAGAAAAAACAAGTTATTTCTAATTTCAATTAAATTTTTTTTATTGTTACATTTTGTGTCAGAAACGTGAAATAATTAATTTCGCTACGGAAATTTTAAGTTGAATTCGTTGTACAAATACTATTTTGAAATCTGCCAACACGGACAGCAATATTGTTAATAAAAATAAATTATTTATAAGTTTTATCGGTGAAATTTCAAAACGATACCACCGTTAATCACTTCGGTGGTCATGACGAATAAACATTAGACAGAATTCATGGTTTTTTCTTTCTGTTAGGTGATTATTTTTGCCAGTATCATAGTGTTCCGTGTTCAGTGTTATGTCGAAAGTTTTACTCGGGTATAAACTTCATGATGTTCGTAGTACCTAGACAACGAGACACAATTTTTAAAAGTCGAATTTTGTTGTATATTGATTTTATAATCGATTGTAGACAGTGGTAAGATTATATTTTTTGGTGAAAATTGAAGATTAATGGAAATTTAGACACATCATGAAGTAGTATCTATTAAACGGCAGTTCAATACGATACATAATATTTATTTATTTGGATAAACGGCTGGTAGGATCAAATACAGATTTATAACATAGTTAACAGAATTTCGTAAAACAAAAATAGTTCGGGAGTGCGATACAATCGTATAGGTGTGGTTATTATAATACGTTTTAAAAACATTCGCATCACTAACTCGCCCGGACCGCGGTCGTTTTTTATTGAAAACGTCATATTTTGATTATTCGTACATGCACGATCTATGAACGATGTACGAAAACGAAAACAGTTTTTAAGTGTGTTGTTGACAATGAAATTCGTGCGGGCAAAATGGCGTAGGACATTGGGCACCGGAAAAACGGAACGTTCGTGATTTATTGACGGTAAAACCAAGTGCTATCCTGATGCACTTGAATCGACGTAAATCTTGCGGTATCGTGGGCGTATGCGATTTTATTATTTCTTCGAACGCCATAAAACGTTTGTAGCCGGCGGTGCGTGCGCACACGAATAAACAAATATCGCGCAGGAAAATCACCGACTGCAGTTTCGAGAAGTAGCGTTTCGTCGTCGGCACAACTATTTTTAACCATTTCCGAGGACGTCTGGGGAACCGCCGAACAACGTTTCATTCGGAACTCGGTCGATTCACGGTGGTGTTGGACGATAAATAATATACTTTACTCGTACGACGATACGGTGCACAATACGCGTTGCGTTAAATTACACGAGTAATAATAATAATAATAATAATAATAATGATCGACCCGCCATCGACGACCCTAATAATGGGGGGGAAAGGAAAAACAAGAAATGGAGTTCCTACGGCGACGGCACAGCGTGCACCCTTAATCTTGGCCCGCCAGTGATTTGAATAAAACATTGTTGTCGGCGACGGATTGCGCGGGAAACGGGTCCGTGGCGGCGGTGCCGTGGCAAAGAACGTCTAGTGCTGGTCGGGTGCGCGCGGGGCTCGCGTTCCGATCGGCGGTAGCGGCGCAGGCCGCCAACCTAACCGTCGACTAGTCGATTCGCTCGCGGTCGGCAACCGTCGTAGTTGCTGCCGCCGCCGCCGCCGCTGCCGCCGCCGCCGTCGTCATCGACACTGTCAGTGATAACGGCCGAACGCGATAACGGTCGCTCGTCTCATTTGAGGTTATGTTATGTTTTGGGAGAAAGATTTTCGCGACTTCCAAACGCAATCTCGACGTTTTGGTTTCCGGCGCCGCCGCGGCCCGAAATCCGGTCATCGCACCGTGGTGCCGTTTCGCGTTGTGCGCCGTCCGCCGCCGACAAATGGATACGCTGCAAGACCGACCGCTGTTCGCCGTGATTGGGTGCACGGGCACGGGCAAGACGAAGCTCGGCGTGAGGCTGGCCAAGGAGTTGGACGGCGAAGTCGTGTCGGCCGATTCCATTCAGGTGAGGAGCACCCGACACATCTAACGCTTTGCTGCCACCGTGGCGGATGGTCCGAGGATCAGACGTCGTGGTCTCACTTCGGATCCCGGACCGATCGACGTCGGTTCCGGTGCTGGGACAACGGGAGACACGAGGTCGCGGTTTAGAAATGTTTTCCCATTTCCCTCCCCCGTCGGAACACCGGCAAACATTTTAGTCGCGAAAACACTACCGCCGCCGCCGCCGCCGCCCGCGCGCGCACAGAAATTTTGCTCGCGTCGCGCCACCTTTTGCAGTGAACGCCGCCGGACGCACTACGTATAATCGATAACCGTTGCACACGCAAATAACTGATAAATTCGCTGTGGCGATAACCGAGTTTAACGACGTTTGACGAGTTGGAACCGCAGCGAGTAGCGGCCCACACGACGAGTCGGGTTTTCATCCGATTTTGACGGGATCCCGGACGAATTACGACTTTGAGCTAGTGGGGTACCGCGTGTGAACCCCCTGTTTATCGCCGAATCGCGTGTCTCCGGTATTTGAGAGAAGTGTCCCGACCGAAAACGCAGATCCGAAATTTTGCACACTCCGAAACGCTTATCACAAATGCATCGTTTCCTTTTTTTCCTCCGACCTTTACCAAAGCACCTGTTGCGTATTATACACATAATTTTGCATGAAATAAAAATTGAATGTTTCGTCACTACTCGTAAGTGAGGTAGGGATTTTAATGCAAATGCATTTTTTTTCTCGATGTTCCAACACATAGGTCCGTAAGCGAAAATGCGTTTCGAGTGGTATTGATTAATTTAATGTAATTTTTGTATTTTGTTCTCTTTTATTAACTTAAAATGCATTTTTGGTGTATATTTTGCCGTTTTTGGGTGATTGATCTTGCGTTTTGTTGTCTGTCCGCTCAAAACTTGCATGTTAAGTCACTTAAGTATTACGTGTTGAATGTAATCTACTAAATTGATAAACCAACACGAGCATATCACCCAGTGTACCTACTTTATCAAAAGTATAACAAAATTAAAATGGTCAAAAGAAATCGTTCTAATTACGAAAGTCTAAAAACATTTTTAACAGTAATTTATGAAGTAAATTATATTAAAATTAAATAAAATAAAAATATTAAACAAATAGGTACTTATTTATTAATATTATGTTAAATAAATACAATTAAATATGTTCGGTAACATGATTTTTATAATATCGTTTCTACACTATAATAAATACATTTTTTAACACATCTTGAAAGTGCATTTTTTATGATTTTTGCTATTTTTGCTATTTTTTAGAGTATATAATCTCAGCCTTACTCATTCGTTTCACAACTTGTATTAAAGATTCAATATCAGTGCTGTTCACATGTTGTATAAAATAATTCAAATACTTGAAAAAATGTTTATGAAATGTATTGCAATGGAAAATCATCGTTTAAACGTTATTGAACTAAAACATACGATAAGTATCTAGCATACAGAGTGATCCAAAAATCTTTGCTCACAGACTTAACTTGCATCTTTACACATCAGTTATTGTTTTTACAAATAAACAATTATGATTTTTTTTTAATGCTTGGAAATAAAAAAAAAAAAGCAGTGATCAGACTTGGGTTGCGAGCAGACTTTCGAGCCACTCTGTATAATCGCAAAAATACCCATAAAAAATACCATCATAAAAATTGATGATAACTGATACACAGTTATATGCCAAACATAATATTATATACGTTTACGCCCATATCATATACGTATCTTAATTAAACGTAATCAAAGATTACATTGACATTTTATCATAAATCAAATTATTAGCCGGACCCAACTTACCTTTTTTTTCCCCCGGGACTCAAATTTCCGCTTTCAAAAAGTACCCAACTCATCGCGGACCCCAATTACCTAGCTCCTAATTTATGATTACCAATTAATTTTTCTATTAAGTCGTAACTTAAAACATTTTATAAGTTAATTCATAGTTAATATTGAAACGAATAATAGTTAGCAGTTAACAATTCGTATATATTTTGCATTTAATAATGAAAATACGGTGTTGATACGATTTGCTGATATGAAGTTGAAATTCATTGGAAAGTGTAACGTGTTACGTCACAGACATTCTTTCTATAACAAGCGAACAGTTAATAAAATATTTTATTTTTGAACTATTCGATAACGAATCAAATTATGCACAGTAAAATGCAGACAATAATTTCATCACTGATGGTTTCAAGTTTATAAGATCATAACTTCAACCTTAATCCTGGTTTGAATGTGCCAAAATATGTTGTCTCAGCAGTTTATTATATCAGTCTCTTTGTGGTAGAAATATTAATCTTTTAGAATAATTTCATATTCCAATGGACTTGTTAGGTTTTAATCATAACAAGAGTGGTAAACATTATTTGGTCTTATTCCTGGCCAGGTCTATATATTGTTAATATTGTTTTTAGTTTTGCCTTATCTCGTATAAATCCTTCACAGTTTTGTTACAAAACAATTGTATTTTTCATTTGATTTTAAAGAGGATAATCTAAGCGTTATTATATGTAGTTTACTATAATTACTGTTAATAATAACTAGTTTACTGAACAGTTTCTTTGGTTTATATGCATTTTAGATATTTAATTTATTGTTTCTCTGTAGGAAAAGTCACTTGATTTGTCAATGATAACAATTATTGTAGTAAACTGTACTTTTTAGTTGAGCTTTACCAAGGTTGTACAGACGTTTTTAAATGTTGGTGCGGGTGTCTCGAAAATCTTAATCAGGACTTCGATCTGTCTCGGAATTATTGGTAATTACCTTCGTTTCCTCTTTATTTCTTTTTTGTTTTATATAAATAGATTTATATTAATTAGGTAATATGGTTATTATTATTATTCTCATTTATATTATTTATCGGTTTTTTTTCATGCTACTGACCTATTTGTAAATTATATCCAATCGTATTTTCTTAAATTAATACAATGATAATGTATTTATATTTTGCACATAAAACTGTAAGTCCAAATTTATTTTTAAAAGAATAATAATTAGTCTCGGTTTTTTTAATTGGTTTGTTTACTTTAGCTTTACCTGTATATACAATATTCAGAACAGATTTGTTAATAATACCCATATCAAGATTCTATTTTTATATGAATTTATTTTTAAATATTTGTTTATCTATTTGTATTAATAAAAACTAATGTGTTTCCCGTCAATTGTTATTGGACCATTCGACCATTTAAGTTTTCAGAATATTATTGAATTGTTACTCCAATTCACATATACCAGTCACATCATAATTATAAGTTATAATTATATCTTAAATTAGTAAATAACACTAAGTTAATTATATCTTAAAGTTATTTACTAATTTAAGGGATTAAAATGATAAAAATATTTATAAAATCTTAAAAATATGCCCGAGAAAATAACTACATCTTCAGCTGTTTACCGCATACTAATGAAATTGTAGCTGAATTGTAGCATGATATTTAATGTTTTAAAATCATTTTACCAAAGATAAAAATGATTATGTAATGCCACGTTAGTAGAATATTGGATTTAATGGGCGGAAATAACTATTATTTTAGAATTAGTTATCTACTATTTTATATTGACATTCCGAAGTAATTAAAGTATAATATGAATATAAATTCTAATATCCTTAAACCATTTGTAATATATTTCTTTAAATTATTAATAGTTAAACATCATCTTACCATTGATTGTAAATACTAATTGCTAATAAAACAGTATTTATAACCAATAGTACAACCAAAGAATGATAAATTAAAATAATATAGTGTTACTATTTACTTCTCAGTTGTTTGAATAAATTAACTTAAAGATCTAAACCTATTCTATGATTTTTTATGACTTTAAAAAATAGTTTACGAATTATATTAGTTATAATTAAAGAATAAATATTCTATGCCATTATTTTACCTATCTAATAATACAAAACAAATCATTATAAGTAACTTTATTCATTAAAAAAAAAAAAACCTATATTGAAAATAAATAAAAGCTTTTTAAATTTGTTTGGGTGGGTATATTTTGTAATAAAGAGATAACATATGATCTTGACTGAAACATTGTTCAAAGTTTTACTTTTTATCTTTTATATTTACTGCTACAAATTATACAATGTAACATCTGATATATGTGGTATGCACACATGAATACTCCATAGTGTATGAATTATCTAATTATAATTATTTATTAAATATTTATGTTAGCCTTGAAAGATAGATAATTTTTTTTCATCTCGAAAGCCGAATGTTCATTTGAATGTGTCGTACGTTCATGATTCACCTAACGTTCATATCTGGTTTGTAAATCATATATCTTATTTTACACTTATACTTCTTGTTTTTTCAGCCATAAATATTGTAATAGGTTTGGCATTTTTTTAAAATTTAGTGATTATTTTTGATTGAATATGATTAACGGTGATTATTTTTCAACAGTTAAAAATAAAATGCAAATCCGATTAATGTTCATTAAAATTTCTGCGCATACTTATAATTTTTTATTTCATTATATATATTTTTCGAGCTGGACAATTTTTACAACCAAAATTATTATAGAAGGCATGGTGCCAATGGTAAAGCAGTGTGGTTTTTTTTTTAATTTTAACTATAATTCAGCAGTGGGTACCAACCACGTCTGTAGTCGATTATTCGGGAGGGGAACGGCTTGTTCGTTTGAATGTATCCATATGCGCAATATTTGTTCTTTGTGATTGCGGTGACCATATGACAAAGTGTAACACCGTACATACACACACACACACACACACACACAATGACACATCACATGTTTGGCAGTTAAAACGTATACGTTATTTATTCATAATTAGCAGTTTGTAAATCACTATATGTACTACATGTATGTGCACGAAAAGAGTCCACACGTTGGGCGTTTGCGAGTGGAGGCAAAAATAGAGCTCTACTAAACCCGTCGAGAGATCTTGGAAACTTTTGGACTTCCGACTAAAAAAGGAAATTTGTGTCATTATTTAATTTTTGTTTGAGTGTAATCGTTCTCGGGAATTGAACAGACGACCGTTCCAGTTCATCAGATATGATAGAAAAACCGAAAAAAACCTACTCTTTATCAATTTATTTACTTTGCAAATACTTCTACCGTACGGGACGTAGTTTTTGGTAATTATGCACTTCGAAACCGACTAAGCGATGATTTACCACGTGTGATATATAACATCATGCGTTATACATTGAATTGTACAGATTTACAGACATAACAGTAATAATGAACACGACCTTCTTGCCACATTTTGAATGAAATTGCTCAATGACGTGAAAACGAGAAATTCTTGTTTTCTTTTATTCTACAATATTGCTACGTACTCCAAGCAACCAAAGAGATGCCGGTATACTTACGATTCATTAACCTTATGACAGCATACGGTATAAACTTTCAACGATTTACATAATTGTTTAACTATATATCAATATTTTATTAATCACACCTATGTTGTTTGTACTATACTGCTTTTGTTAGGAAATCGTTCCATCTTCACGTTGTATAAAGAATTGTATAATGTTATATAGGTGTATTATTGTTGATATTCTAAAAAAGGTGGTTCAATCTAGTGTGGTTCGTTCGATTTTGTAAGGTTGACGCTTATTGTTGAAGCGATTTTACAACATTACGTTTTATAACCCGGTTAGTTATTTATTTTCCATTAGAGGGGAGGGGGTGGATCTAATCTATTTTACTCTTGTATTGCAACGTTGGTGTCATTTAAACTACCAACATGATGATGACGTCATGTTTTTATGAACTCTTTTCGTTCTCATTCATATCTCAATTGTTCTGCTGATGTTGATACTTATTTCATATTTTTATGTATTAAATGTTAATTGAATTGTATTTTATTACATTAAATGGAGTGAGTTAAAGGTAAAAACTAATGAAATGTTATTTTAATTTTTCGAATTCTCTTACTATAAAATTATAATATTACGCTTAATATGCTTAGTTTTGTAAATTTAATTTAAATGTATAAACGAGTCTTATATTCCTAAAATTATCTTTTATTTTGTAATAGCAAATATTAACTTACAGTGTGATTCATAAAATTAATAACAGAATGAAGTATTTTATATCCAAACATTTATTTATTGTTTTCTATAAAACTAAATTAATATATGATAATCAAATAATAAAATAAAATGTTCCGAGTTTGTTTATACTATTATCAATTCATTTATGAAAACTGAATATTAAACTAATTTTACAGATATTTGTAAGTATCGATTAAGAAATATAATTAATTTTTAAATAAAAGCATCGATTATAAAATGTTCTATTATCAATGCTAAAAGTTATAAATGCAAATTATTTGTGTACTGTCTAGTGATTTGTTAATTAAATAAAAACAATTATTATTAAATATATTAAGCTTAATAATGTATTGGGTGTGTTGAGAATAACGATTAAATAATATCAAAAATGTCTTCACAATGTATAAAAATAACTATTACCAAAAATTAATACTTAAATCGCCAATGCAATGCGGTATGCCATGAATATTATTAACACTCGTTTAATACGTTTAACAGTGCGACATGCAACTGTCTAAAAAAATTTACCTACGTACACTTTAACGGTACACTCGACTAGTCGACCCTTCACATTCCATTATGATTTCGTGGTTTTCGCATAATCATAAGGTTGTTAAAATTTTTACCACTTACTATAATATTGCGTATAGCTGTTAAACAAACGAACTGGATTAATTACAATCATCGATTCGGTTCGAGTGGCGCCACAGAAAAGATTACTGTTTCGACTTATTTACATAATATGTTATAAATGTTTTTTATTCGCGAAACCCAATTATTTTTTATTTATTAGCAATACAACAATCGCGGCGTTCCCCACGAAAAATCTGCGTTCCTATTCTTCCACGAAATTTACCACGCTCCGTACGATCCCTCGTGATTTATTTGTTGAAAAAATAATAGTCCTTACGCGTGTAGAAAAAAAAAATACCTACAAACCCGAGAAATATCGCCTGCCGGTTTTCGGTGTTTCTATTGAGAGTCTGAACACTGGGAAACCGGTTTTTTCGCCCGTTGTTATAACGAGGGCTCCATTTCTTTATTGTGTATAATATATATTTTAAAGATAAGCCCCGAGTACAAAACATTGTGTTGGATGCTGCTGTACGTTTATTAATAATGTTTCCAGAACTTTTCTCGTTCTTTTTAAATTTTTATTTCCATCTGTACGTCTTGTGCTATAGCAATACAATCGTGTCCTGCGCGTACAATATATCGCACTATTGGTGCAAGAGGGCCGTATATCAAAAATATTAAATTGTTCAGGAGAGTATTTCTAATGTTTGATAATTTATAGTAGTTTGTAATTTTCTGCTAAATATCAATACGACTAACTGGACCAATAATGTTCTTATAATATTGTTATCAACAAGTATAATTAAAAGGCCCCATTTCGTATTACGGTTTTATTGTTTTCAGCTACATCTCGATCTGTCTCAGTGCATTAAGTTTATTTGTATAACTGACGATTTAAAAATATAATTAGTGTTTATAAATGCTATTATCTGTTCAACGGAGTACAATAATCATTCGTTTGAGTTTTTTTGGAGACTAGTAAATAAAATTCTATTGCATTTTGAGCGTCGATCAAATTTTATCACGAATAAGTCATCGTTAATTTAAGATTTTGATTAATTTTAACGATCCTTATTTTTTTCGTTTTCCGTTATAGAACTGTTATCTTTCCGTTAAACTCTGCCTGAAAAATAAATAATTGTAAGTTTTATTTTAAACGCGCTTTTTATTATTACTTAAACTGTTCGTTGACAATTTTACGTGTGGGTAATTATATTAAAATTAAAATTATCAATTTTTGTAACCGTTAATCATAATTATTTTTACCTATATAGAATATATTACATAAAGGTTCTTATGATTACGATATTGAATTTGATGTTGAAGGTCAATTTAATATAGATGTTAATTAAAAATGTATATTAGATAATAATAACGTATACTTTTTTTAATTTTAATTTGGTGGTATATTTTATAACATTTAATTCCATTGTTGGTAACTGGAAAGGGAGAGTTGAATAAGATATTGTAATTCGGTCATAAATATAGTAATACGAATTGATAGAATCTAATTTGAACAAAGTAAACGGGTCAATGATTATTGTTATCGGCCATCAATAATACCTTATAGTTTAGGATTTATAGTTCTCATTCATTTGTAAATTTATATAACCTAGTGCAGGGATAAACATTATTTTATTATAGTGGGCTAAATCTAAGATACACTTAGGGCCGTTACACACGTGCGATATTTCGGGTGGCACGTAATTCCGCATAAAAGTTGTTGCGGCTTTGTCAGTTTTGAGGAGAAATAATTATAGTAATAATATTAAACAAAACAAATTGTTAAAAATAAATTGTACAGAAAAATGTATTTTTTCAATTTTGTCGTAAATAATATTGTAGTTGTTACGCATAAATATTAAATATATAGATATGCATTATTGTTGGCATAAAATAAAATAATTTAAAAATAGTCAAATTGGTCGAAATTAATAATTAAAATAAGTAGTAAATTAAAAATCACAATAATAATGCGATTGCGACACGTAAGTACAGAACAGGTATTGAACAGGAAACCGATAAGTACATTGATTTAACATATGTACTCTGTAGCTAACTCGGATAAGCTAAAGTTTGGGGAAAAACCAAAATAATAATGTTATAATATGACTTACTCGTATACGTAATATTAATGTCAACCATTTTTACGTTTAAAATAATTTTTACAATACAATCGGTAACAACAAAAATCAGTTTTGTGCGGAATCGTTAATCGCCGGATATTTCATCGAACGATTTGTTCGTACGAAAATATCATCGTCGGATAATCGAAATTACACGTTTATAAATAGAGCTGATCAGATGATCACGATAAGATAATCGTTCGACGCCTCCGTCGGATGCACTTTAACTGATAAGAATATCGTACGACTAAAATATTTCAATCAAATCGCATAAAAATAAACTGATTAGAACACATGAACGATAATTATTATCGTTCGATAAACCGAAAAAATACAAATTCAGTACCATGCATAATCCTATGAACGTAACCGCTCTGGCGGATCGAATTCACCATCGCCAAAAATTTGTGACGATTAATTAAACATATAGATGGACTTATAGGTGAAGTCTAATCAAGAGTCCTTCTTTGGGATATATGTTTGGATCATTATTCAGATAGAAATTTGAAGAGAGCAGCTGCTTGGTGCTTAGGAATAATTGTAGAATATTTTTAGAGATATATATTTATTTTTTAAAAAAATTAAAAAAGATTATCATTATCACAGTATTTGTAGACGGATGTCTTTTCCATAGTAGAATTATAAATATCTAAATCGTTCAGTATCGTACAATAAATAAATCCTACGATAAATTATCGCTAGTGTGTGTACGGCTCATAGGGATCGCAGGTTATAATTATTTAGAGGAATAGAGGGTAATGCCATTGAAGAGTATATAAGATTTTATAAACATGTAAACAATGTGTAAACAATAACTGAGAACACTCAATATCTTTGTGTAGACACCTGAAATTTGAATTTTGATTTTTTGTTGGTTTTTATGACATAAAAATGTGTATTTTTACAAGTTTTTAATTTTTTTAATTAAGACACGCGCATGCGCAGTATTACTTTTTTTCTTAAAGGCAACCATCTATTTAACCACTAATTATTTTTCGCCTATTTTTTTAATGAATTTTGGTAGTTAAACAAACTTTTCAATTCCAAAATTAACCAAGTTACAGCAATTTAACCAAAAAACTGTAAAATGCGCCCGATTTTAAATTTTTTTAATTGTAACTCTGAAAATAATATAATAATCAATAAATAAATAAACTTGTAACTTGAATAAAAATTAAACATATTATTAATTATTGATAAATTCCAATTAAATTTCATTAGATCCATTAAATGTCAAGAAATAAACAACATGCCCGCTTATTTACGTTTTTTCTATTATAAGTTATAATACATACTTAAATTAAAGTGAAAATTATGCAGTAGATAAAATTATAATAAACGTGTAAATATCACTTTAATAAATAAGAGTGAAAATATCAAGCCTTCACAATTCTAAAATAATTATTTTCAGAGTGACAATGAAAAAAATTTAAAATCGTGCGCATTTTACAGTATTTTGGTTAAATTACTTGGTCAATTTTGGAATTAGAAAGTTGGTTTAACTACCAAAATTCATTACAAAAATAGGCGAAAAATAATTAGTGGTTAAAATAGGTGGTTGCCGTATAAGAAAAAAAGTTAAACTGCGCATGCGCGTGTCTGTCTATTTAAGTTAAAAAATTTAAAAACTCGTAAAAATAAACATTTTTATGTCGTATAAACCAAAAAAAAAAATCTAAATTCAAATTTCAGGTCTCTACGCAAAGATATTGAGTGTTCTCAGTTAGCGTTTACACACTGTACTTATTTTTTATTTTTATAATTCAAAATTTGTTTTATTGTGATACGAGTAATGATAAGTTTGGAATCGATTGTATTTTTAAAATTTTTAAATTTGCTTCAAACTTTGTTGTTCCAATCAACAGTTTCCCTTGTAAATTTTCGTCACTTTAGTTTGTTCTGTACTTAGTTTTGACGTATTTCGTTTTTGAAAACTTCTGTTCACATAAATAAGTGGAGCTAAATATGAAAATAATTTTACGTGCACATTATTTTAGATTTGGAATTACTAATATTGACAAATTATTTGTTAACTTGGTGGCCCAGTTTTTTAAAAGCTCGGCAGGTCGGAAGTCACCCGCGGGCTGTAGGTTGGAGACTTAGAGTATAAAATGTGTAAGATACTTTTTAATTATATATTTTCATATATATCATATTAGTGATTTCGGATTCAGTTGTGCCTATGGATAGAATCTTGTGTTCTGGCATTGACTAATAATGTGCTACTATGGTAAGACCTTGGTTTTAAGACTTGACTAATAACATAACTCGGTCTTAGTCATTAAAGTTATATTTATAATGCACTCTTTTAAGATGATTAGAGATTATTTGTGTATAAACCGCGATTGTTTATAGTAATTCAGATAGTACGGTTTAAATCGATGTATATATGTATAATACACACAATCATAACACGTCTATAATAACTAGTCGATATTTTGTTAAATAGTGTTAAATCCAATTAAAATATCAGTTGATTTTAGTTACGAAAAAAGTATAACCGACCATTAGTTAAGTTACAGTTTTGATAATAATTTTATAAAGTTGAATAGATTTTCTTATATTATACCTATATATGGTTTAATATATTTGTATTTTTATATATTTTCAAGATTAAGTATTTAATTTAATTGTACCTTTTGTTATGTTTTTGGAAAATAAATGTTTTGAAAGTAGCATTATTAATGTTATTATTTTTGATGGATCTTAAAACTATTTCAAAAGAGTATCATAAAAATGTATAACCACTTAAAAAACTGTAGCTTTTAGTAAGAAAAGTCGGACAGGTTAATATATAATCCTGTTCGAACATTTTTTGGGGCTATTTCAAAATATTTTGAATTCCAACTTTTAAGGTAATTTCGATTTACAAGTTCATAATTTATGTACCTAGTGTAATTATTTAAAATATTTTACTTTGCGTTTCCTTTTGTGTTTCTCTCTTTTATCTTATGTGTTATTAATAATATGATTATTTAGTAAGTACTTACATTTTTATTTCACATTAAATTTTCGTTCAGTTTCATATTTTGTATAAATCATATACATTGGTACTCAAAATTGAGTATAAGTAATTTTTAAATAACACAGAAAACAATATTTATGTATGTACGAGTATATCCATATATATATACAAATCAATCAAATATAATAGTTTCTGTTCCTATTAAAATTATTTAAATTGTATGTATAATTTAAATGTAGCATTTCTTATAGTTGGTAAGATTTTTTCTAGAAATTTTACCGAAAATTGTTGAAAGAAAAATTAATTAGACAAAAAAATGTTGAAGATTTTCTTTTAATTGCTATTTAATCCAGATAGATTATTTAAAAATATATTATTTTTTTTTCTTTTTGAACTGATGACTACTCAATTAATGGACTATTTATGTGCCATGTATATATGAAAAAAATGTTAATTAAAAATGTTGTTAATAGTTTCAAGGAAGATTGATATTAATGAAATGACTTATTTTAACTGTTTAAATGGAATTTATTTAATCCTTGTTGATATGCTATTGATACTTTAGTATTTATTTACAAATATATTATAAACAAAAATCAAATCCCATTTTAAGTTTAGGAACTGCAATATTTCTTATTGTACTTTTAGATATACACTTTATTTTTATAGTGACATATATACGCTTAATTTATTTTCAAAAGTTTTCACTTATTATAGAATATCTGGTCAATACTTAGTCTGCCAACATTATTGTTTAAAGAATACCTGAAAGTTTGGCCCGAACCCGTTATAAGTTTAGATCAAAAAAGAAAAATTAATTTATATTTAATATAGAATCTATGATATGTATTTCATTTGCAAAAGCCATATTTCAGATTATCTTTCATTATAATTAAATGTTTACGTTTAAATTATTTTCACTTGTGATTTTTATTTTATTATAATTAAAATAAAAGTTTATTCTAAAGTTAGAACTTCTGGATGTCTTCTTATGTTGTATTTCCACTTGCATTCACTCTTAGTTTCATATCATTACATAATATAGGTACCACACTTCGGAAATTTACTTTTGAATTATTCTGTAAAGGTGTTCGAACAGTGTTGTGGTCTTATTCCATAAACTGTCCACCTTATAACTTAGGAGTGTGAAAAAAGAATTCCGATCGATGTCATCGGGTCTTTCTTTTTCAAATAATGTATACAGTAAATTATTATTTTCATGTTTATTGTATTTCGGTAAGTGAAAGTTGTGTGCAAAAAATTGTAAATATAATTTATGATGAATGTGTGGTTTTGGTAGCAGACTAAATAATTATTATTATTTCGGATATTCGCGATCGATATATGATGGTTGTGAACTATAGGTACTCGAAATACACATCCGAATTGTGTAGGTATGTTGATCTGTTAAACGCATTTTTTTTTTTTGTTGCGAATCCAAGTGTTTTTTTTTTTTGTCTATTATCTAAGTCTCGGCGATTAGAGTATGGCGCCAGTTAAAATATAAAGGAGTGTCCTTCGAAAAATGTTCGTACGTATAACGTATATCTTACGGCCCGCGATATATGTAAAAATAACGGTGAACTCGAAAAGTGAATAAAACGATACTGTTGTTCTGTTATTATTATTATTATTTTCCCTGTCGTGTGTGTTATCCGCTGGTAGTATACATTTTTCCACTTATTCGCGTGTCTTATAAACTCGAACCGTGATCTTGGTTGTTGTACATCGAAAACGGCCACCTGCAAGTGAAAACGTATTTATTATTCTCTACGGAACCGGCCCCCGGTACGTATTGTACATCGTAGACCTTGGCCCTACGCGCACAGACGCGTTTCTCCTCTCCCACTTATGTTCGCCTTTTTGATTTTTCAGTTTTCGCCCTTTTCGTTGTGTTTTCAATTCATATACAGGTCGTCTCGTAAACGTCAAGGCCAACAACAACGTGCGCATTTACGACCGTTCTTAAAGAGAAGAAGAATTGTAGCCGTCAGCCGCGAACTGTGAATCTCTTTTTTCCTGTAATACGCTGCATATAATTTGTGATTATACGTCAAACCAACATGTTTTCATTAAAGATTGTTTACCACAATTGTATTCGTTTTTTAACAAATCAATTGTAATAAGCTCTCTAGAAATTAGATATTTCATCGATGACGAAAAATATTCGATTTCTTTTTTTAATATTTCGCTGTTATTCATTAAATTTAATTGTTTATTGTTATAGTTGTTTTTATTTGGAAAATTACATTTCTACTAAGAATTCAAATTTGGCCTTTTTTCTTGTTCTTCAAACCAATAGAATATAATTATTTTTAATTTTTGAGTAAATTAAAAAAGTTAGCATACTAAGTTTTTGTGTCGAGTTCTATCAACTTATTTCTGTAAATTTTGGTTACAACGAAATAATTATGAGAAATACCATCGGTAACAAAATATTATTTCATGTGGTAACCTTCTGTTTTTAGTTGATTTACAATTTTAATTAAAGTATATTGTAATGTTTAACTCATAGGTAATAACGAGGGTAATACTGTAAACTAGAAACTTATAAATATATTTATTAAAAAAAATTACTTATCTATCAGTTCTTCTTCTTTTAGTTTAATCTACTGTACATGTTATTTCCGTTATCACAATTATACAACATAACTACAAGCTAATTCTTCCAATCATGAATTTATTTCACCAATCATTCATTCCTATCCTTTTTATATCTTCTTCGATCATATATATCCACCTTCTCCTTGGACGTCCTCGTGGCCTCATCACTGTCGGTTTCCAAGACATTACTGCTTTGTTATATCTTGTCAGATACGAGGTTGAATTTAGTGAAATCGTTTTGGATTTTGTTCTTATTGAGAAATGAGGTATTATATAATGGAAAATACATAAATTACTTTTGTACATTTTGTAATAAATTATTTATTAAGTAAAAAAAAAAAAACATTTGCCTATAATTTTATAGACTTTTTCTTTTTTTTGTAGAATTTTGTAGACAAAATCTTATTCATATTAATAATGTAAAAAAAATACTTGGTAATGATAAAATTAATAGTGTGACATAATGATTAGTACATTATTAGAACAGTAGTGCTTAAATAGTATTTTTTTGTAAATTATAATGTTCTCATCAGTACTTGTTACTTCGCATATAAAATGTCGACTATTCGACCATTATAAAAAACAGTATTTTGAATTTTAACTGTAATAATTCGTGTAAATATATTATAATTATGAATTACATATCCTTTTTATAAATACACAAATATTGGATTTAATAAACTATTATTTAAGTTGTTAAAATAATATATACAATCATTAATTGTGTACATTTTAATGTCAGAAAACTGAAGTTTGAATAATGTAGTATGTATTTTATATTGTTTTATTTTTATTTTTACATTACCTAGTCTAGCCATAATAATAATTTAAAACAAAACTTGCTTATATATACTTCCTTTATTTTATATATTTTTTTAGTAAGTGTAAATATTTAAATATCTTATTCGTTGGACATTGTTAGGTATAATATTCCATTATATTCAACTTTAATATGCATTTGTCTAATAGTCAAATGTTATTTCATATTTATTTTATCTAATCAAGTATCCGAAGTTAAAATTCTTCAAATGTACTATACTTATATTTATTATATATTATAAATTATATTTATAATATATAATATATTTAATATAATATATTTATAAATTATATTTATTTATTATATACCTGCTATTTTAGTATTTTGTTTCATACAAACAATTTATTTACCTTCACTTATTTAAAATTGTATCAAAACAAATGCTTAGAAATTATTTTTCAATTTTTATTTGTATAATTCGAAGAAAGGTACATTCTGAATAATTCAGATTTATGTTTTAATTTTAAAGAGTTTTATTGTTTTCATAATTTTTATATTTATTTTGTTTATGCGTTGGTTACGTACGTCAGTGGAGTAGCCCTTAGAAGGGTTGTTTTTTTTTCAAAAGAGCCATGGACGTTTGACTGTTGGTTTAATACTATTTAGTTTTGTGCATTTATTATATGGTTTTCGGGAATATTTTGGTTGGAAAATTTGAAAACAGACTGGGAATACAATACTCACAGGGGAGATCTCGAGAAGGCACTCATCATCTTCCTCAAATCTAGGCTTAAGTTCAGATTTTCCATATGGTACGCAAAATCTAAAAAAGAATTTGTAGAACACCTATGGATGAACGCTAGAAATAGATAGAAATCCGAAGTAAGCATCTGATCAAGGAACCATATATAATAATCCCTGGTTGGGATTGTACAGGGGCTAAAAGGTTAACGCTCAATCTAATAAGAACGGGACAAGAACGATAAAACTATTATCATCAAAAATAGGGCATGGCGGACTCCTCACTTTATGAATGTGGAGAAATTAAAACAATTAAACACAGTTGAAAAGTGTATCAGTACGAAGTTTAAAGAAGGATTTGCAAAATTACACTAGAGTGGACTAGCAGCAATAAAATGGCTTGAAGAACTTGCTATACGTTTGTGATTTCGTATATTATTATAACTAATATTACCTATTTACCTATATTTTATTTTATTTTATTACTTGTTAATCAGTTGTCTATTTATATTATTTATTTATTTGTTTGATTTTACCAATTTTATTAATATTTTCTCATGTTAACTAGTCGAATATGTCATATGCATAAAAAAAAAATTATATAATATATATTAAGTAGCTGGAAACTCAAAAATCATTAAAAAATTAAAAAAATAGTTGTACCAATTATTTGTTCAACTCTCTTGATCATTACGTTTATTTAAAAATTTTGGAATAGGATAAACAATGTATTAATTTGTCAGGCACTACTTTTTAAGGTAATAAATCTATTTTTACATTTATTTTAATTAACTAAATGTTTGTGCATTCATATACATTTTATAACTTTTTTAGGTAACGTTTTTAAAATAACATCTAGTACAAACATTTTTTTAAAAATTCTTTTTAGTCCTAACGTTTTTTAATAATTTTGCTGTCAATTTATCTACGTTTACTTGCTTAGATATGAATCGTAAATGAAACTCCATGATAGATTTTTTTTAAAAATTCGTGACTTACGTTCTTTAAATTGTAAGTTTGGAAACATTTTTTTATAAATGTTCAAATTATTTTTTTTTTAATTAAATTTTGTTTGGGAGTAGGTACCTACTTTTATTATTTCATCGCTATTAACATAATTTAACAGAAATTCAATACGAATATATAAAAATGTTATTGAAAAATCCTATGACTAACACTTGAATTAAATCGACTAAGGAAAAGAAAATCTCTTATTATGTACCTATTTTAGGATAAACACACACACACACATATAATATACATGTGTAGTTAATATGTACTTATTTGTATCTTTTAAATATATGATGTTTGTGTTTGTGTGCTCGTTGTGTGTTAGCATGCGTGCGTATTAAACTGCTAATAAACTGTTTCACTTTTCTTCAAGTTCAATAATAACTCTTATATGCATGTATTAAATGGTTCCCAAAACGTATAGAAATATGTCATTGAGAACAATTATTCAAGAATTGTCCGTTACCCTTCAACTAGGCATTATTAAATGTCTTTTGTTAGCCGGAAGTTAGTCGAAATTTAATATTGAGGGGATATACACTTAAACAACTGTAATGCTGATTTAAATTATGATATTGTTTTCTGTTTAAAACCAGTTAGTATAATACGAAATATATATACAGTCAGTGACCGATATTAGCCTTGTATAGTTTAGCGTAAAAGGTTACACACGATTATACCTGTATACGCGGGGCTGCTGTATGTAAATTGGAATTTTTCCTATTTGCCTACACAACGTTTGTACGTTTGACTTCGAAAATCATTTTCTATCGAATCGCGTTCAAACATAGCTCCGAAAAACAATTTCAGCCTTGTACTCCATTGGTTTATTTTGATTTTTTAGAATAAATTTTTTTTTCACAAACTCAAACGTACGTGGTGACATGTGTGGAACATTCCATTATTTCATACCAAATTTGGTCGAATATCTAATTTAGAAACCCCGCGTGGACTACTTTTCACCCGCGAGCACCAGTAATGCATTACCTTTTCCATGTAATAACGGTGACGGTGCAGCGCTTAACTAAATTATTGCAGTCACAGTGTGGCGGCGGACCTGCCAGTAAAAATATTTCATATCATCGTAACACATATTTTCGTTAATCACTGACTGATTAAAAAAAATAATATATTTAAGTGAACGTGTGTATATTATGAGCATGTGTGTGAAAGTGACTGTTGCCTAAATTATTTGACGGGTACAATGTATTTAACTTCATAATACTGTATAATGTTTGTTAAACACACACATATATTTATTCAAGAGTTTTTTAACATTTTTTACGCGGGTAAAACGACGTAAATGTTTGTTGATTTTTGTTTAAATATTATTTTTGTTTTGATGGGAGTTTTTAAAAATGTTTTCCATTCAAATAATGAATTATTTTATGCCTCGGATAAAACAATAGATTTTTTTAAATTTCTTCTTAATTAATTTGTCAAATTTAATGTTAATCATATTTTACAACTAATCGAACTGTATTTTTTTCCCAAAAAAAAAAAAAAAAAAATCATAATAATTCAACGTAGTACTTATTTGTATATTAAAAGTAGATGTATTGAATAAGATAAGTATAAATAAAAAAAAAAAAACCTTCCGATTATGTGTTGTTGAATATAAAATAATAAACATTCAAGTCAGATGAGATAATAAAATAAGTTTTTAAGTTAATTATTCAGTTAACCATTGACGAACAAAAAGACGAAATTGAATGCATTTTTTAAATCATTAAAAATGTTTCTACCAAAACGAATCACACGAAAAGACAAAAACCGAAAACAGTAATTAATTCAAATGTTTTAAACATTTTTTATTAAGATCGTTAACGGAGAGATATGAGACCAGCTGTACCAACACTGTAGCAATGTGTGTCGGTAAAACTTATTATCTGTTCTATACAGAAGTAAGGATCAATGTGGTACTAATTATGTAAAACCAAGATCGTTTGCCAATGGTTGTTTCGTTCGAGTAAGATTCGGTTAATACGGTTTGAAAAAAATGTCATTAAAATATATGTACCGTCTCGCGTACACATATAACAGAGAGGGGAATAACGACTTGGAAATAATTTCCATAGTGCGGCAGCGGAGCAGGTGAATAACCTCGTGGGGCCAAAAAATATATATCACACGTTATATGCACTACTAATGTGCGTTGTATACTCGCATGCGGGGTTCTCTTTGCTTTACCAGTGTCTCCGAAACGTTTGAGATTTAATTTTCGATGGTTTTTTCGTCCTATTCGATATGACGGTAATACAGCAAAAAAAAAAAAAAAATCATTTGGCCCGATACCGACGCCGAATATTTTTGAAATCGGTAACGACGGTAATGGTTCGTAAGTAGATATGCGCGCGCGAAACACGGGCCAACCGTTGACCGTGATCTTTGGAACGAGCGCTCGGGTCCTTTACCGCCGAACGACGATTGTATAGTTGCGATTTGCATACGCACGCTCGCTGTGTGGGGGATAAGTTTACACATTATACTTTCATAATGTACGATACCAAAAAACATAGATACGATAATAAAATAAGAAATCTACTTTTTTTATTTTCTTCTTTTATTCCACCGACCCAAAACGATACCACTTCAATGGACCGCGGTCGAAACACAAGAAAAAAAAAATTAATAATAATAAAAAAATCGTTTACCCACCAAACCGTATACGAAACGTGTGTAAGCGAGTGTATTTGATTTTTCCATTTTTTGTCCCTCCTCGTTTGCTCGTTACGTTTTTAAACCGTCCGGACTGGCCTGAACGCCGCTTTCTTCATAAAATGCATAAAATGTAATCCTTCGTAATCCTTCGTGCCACGCGTACTGCGCACTTACGGGGGTGTTAAATTTATTGGATTCGCATGGACACGTTTTAAGTGTACGTCTCTTGCGTTGCGCGTTGACCTTGAGCATCGTGTACGAAAGTATATAATAGTCCACTACTAGCGTATTTTTACAAATTTGTGCGAATAAATTCCATGTTTCGTATATACACATCTTCCTTTCCTCGATTTATTTTTTATTTTTACACATTACGCGTGACCCGTTATTCGGACTTCGTTCAACGTATAAATAAACGTTCGATTGCCACTGACTGAAGTTAGTTTTTATTACAAAAATTATCATTTTGGCTAAACGGATTGTATTTTGTCGAGTGGTTTCATGCGAGTAACACTTCGTATGTTGTCCGTGAAAATTACGATTATTTGCTTTGCGTTTGAATTTATATTTACATTATAGTTTTTCGAGATTTCATCGAGAAATGTTGCATACAAATGCTGTCATTATATTTATACGAATGTTATTACATTTTTCTAATATTTGTACCTATAAAGTTATTACGTTGTAGGATTAGAATATTTTTAAAACGTATCTTTTGAACGTCTTGAACAATTAATTTTTTAATTAAATAAAAATTATCATATAACAGCATTTCAATTGTTATTTAATTTTATTGTTTTATAATTAGATAAAATTATTCTTGACTTATAAAAAATACAATTTCAGTTATTTTTAGTATTACGTGTTGTTTAAGACTAAAGTTTACAAATATTATGTAAAGAATAAATTATATTTACATTTATTTAATTTATACATTATTCCATGAATCCAATGGTTACCAAAATCAAATAATGAAAAAAAAATTTTTAGCCTACATTTCCTAAAATATTTGCCATTAATCCAATTATACATTCCATTATTATTTTAAGTGATTGTAGTATTTCATAAAACAGTAGTAGGAACTATTATAATATTTGATTGAATGCTTTGAAATTTCTATTAATTAATTCTATTCAAGTTAATATTTTATATATAAAAAAAAAATAGTCATTTTTTCGGTTCATTATTAATAAATGTATTTCAATTTTGTATTTAAAATTTTTGATTGATCTAAAATATGTAACAAATATTTTCCTTCAGAGGAAACCGAATTGAACACAATATATTCGTTTGAACATGCTCTTTTTGTATGCTTTATTGTTCTCTTTATCACATATTGTTTTGATGCTTACCATACTGTTTTATTTTTGTCAATTTGAATTTGCATTTAATTAGTCAATATTAATTATTAGTTATGTATATTTGTATACTCATAATTCATAAACTATATACATAGAAACGAGGAAGCATGTTTGCAGTGTTTTTTTTTACTAATTTATCTAACTTGTACTAGGTTATCTTATGATAATATTTATGAATATGAAAAACAATCGAATTTAATGTTAAGTTATACATTTTTATTCTCAGTTTGAATTTTCTTAACGTAACATTAATTGATTGTCTACCAGTCAGTATTATTCAAAATATATTGAAAAAATCATTTACCTTTATACTGTCGAATAAGTCACCAATAAATTAAACGCACTGCATACAAAAACTTGCTCAGCCTATAAATTATGTTTCATGTTTGTATCTTTACTTTTTCGTTCTCGGCCTTGTATTTTAGTTTTAAACGCGTATGGTTGTAAAACATTTTCTTATGACGTGGAAAAATTTCAAAAATTCTCAGAAAAATCTTTTTACAAATACTACATCAGTGGCTATTGATTTTAAAGTTGACCAAGCTAGACATTTTTTTATTACATGCGCACGAATTTGATCCAATCGATCAACGAATTCTCTGTAAAACTTTAACAATACCTAAATCAATAAAATAATATGTTAATTAGACTTTAGTAATTAGTTTATATAACATTATCTATGTTACTTAATAATTATAGATATTTAATAAAAGGAAAAAAACTGTTATGGAAGTTAATCCTTAAAGAAGATTTATAAATTATATTTTAGTAAATAACGGCCAAAAAAAGTTAATTACTACTTTATAAGAATAATATTTTTTAAAAATTACTTTTATTACCCAAGTGACTAATAAAATCAAATTATTGATTTCACTAGTGTTAAATATTTTAATTTATTTTAATTTTATTTTTGGTTAAGACAAAACGCCGACTTGTGTCACATAATTTAGGTTTATAATGATTATTGTTCTGGTTTGATTCTTCCGGTATCAGTATACATAATTTTGAAATAATATTTATTTTACGTCATAAATATGAGGGTATTAACAAGTTCGCGTCACTGTGGTGTGCGGTCGTAAAAAACCAATTTTACGACTTTCAAGTTGATTTGAAACAATCGAGTTCTGTCTTTGCCGTCTTATCCTAATTGCTTACAATGGTGTAAATGTTTTCATTCACACGCAGAGTAGTTTTCATTAATATTCGATTTATTTTTTATGTTACACGTATTTAAAGTTTCAATAAACCATATTTATATTTACTGTTGTTCCACAGAATCTTATTATATTTATAGAGATATTTTGATTTTAATGATATGGTTTAATTTTTAAATATATATACAATAATTTATTTTTATTTATTGTTCAAATTACAAACTATTAATTACTATTATTGGTATTTTTTAACACATTTGTAATGAAAAATCTGGTGCTCGATTTAATTATAACAATATTAATATAATATTTATATGAATGGATATAAATAACTGATAAATAACTTATTAATTGTTAGAGTTAAACCCTAAATTAAAATAAATAAAAAAGTTTATTTAAGTGTATTAAAATAATAAGTGCAGCATAAATGATATATTTAAAACGGGTTTCTAAATCGAAATCTATACTCCTATAGTTGTTGGAAAGGAAGAACCAAATGGTTGGATTATAGATAAGATTTAAACGAAATGCTGCCCGTGCCATTATTGTTCTATGAGTGTTAAAAATATGTTTGAAATACAGACTTAATCTAATCTTTGTACTAATGTAAAGGATTTTTAAACTATTATTTAATACACTTAATTATAGATCAAAATGTTACGTGATATCGTGACTGCTTATATAATTATAATTTTAATGAATAATAATATTATCTCGTTTGTATTTTATGATCGTTAATTATAATTTCAAATTATGTCCTGGACTTAAAACGGATGGTTAAATATTTTAAGAGAACAAGTCCTATCATTATGTTATGTTTTGTCTTACCATGTATACATAAGCATAACATACTAAGATGTACTTTTCGTAGAATCAATTTATTTAGACTCAATGGTTAATATTGAAAGTCATTTGACTATTTTTAAATTGTATGGTCAAAATGCGTTGTATTTTTAATTTTAATTTCTAGATGAAGTAGAAATAATTAAAATGATAAACCCTTCAAAGTGCAACGTTTTATCACAGAAAGTATTTTTTGTATGTATAGTTGTATCAATCAGATAATAGGTAATTTCATTCAATTTTTGTCTTAAAAGTTATAACCGAATATTCTTTTAAGAATTAAAAATTAAATTGGTTAAGAAATTATAATAATTATAATACATGTGTTGTTCTCTCAAGGAATTGATGTAGGCAATTCGTATGCAGTCCTGCGTGGAAGTCGAAATGCTAATGAATTACGACGCATATCAACGTATTAAAGTATCTTTTGGCTGTTTTAATAACAGGCATAATTTTAATAATAATTTTTATCATTTTTAATATTGTTACTAATAATTATGTTCATAAATTAAATTATTTACTTTTTTTGTATTTAAGTCTTTGAACTTGGTTTATTTTAGGATATAAATTAATTTTAAGAATTTAATACAATTTTAAAGTTTTTTTGTTCGAATTTATTTCATATTTCAACTTGTAAAACTAAAAAATTTCGAGGGTATCTTATGTCAGATTAAATTTTTTTTATCCTTTCTTGTGTTGTTATAATTTATTAATTTTACATATATATATATATTACAGTCTTTGTTTGAGAATTATATTTTGATGATTTTAAGGTAGGCGTATTTTGAGTGTTTCCGACGATTTATTTAAAAGGTTTTGCTACTTTTAGTGTGAAATAATTGTGTTTTTTGGTTGTACTCCAATTGGCTAAGAATGATTCATATCTTTTACAACCGTCAGTTTTTTCCTGTAGATTATCTGATATTTTTCGGATTTTCGTCGGTATAATGACCATTAAGTAATTTCTGGTTTTGTGAGCAATTTATTTTGAAAAGTATGAGGAAGTCATAAAAAGTTTCTAGTCAAATATATGACCTTTCGGCATGGCCCCTAGAGGAAACCATATCGACAGCGGGCGCCGGTTTATGATGTGAATCAATGGACCTCTTCCGGTCTAATCGGTGTACAATGTGTCAAACCGTCGTGACTCATGAATTGTGAATATGTATGAGAACCGTTGGTATCTCTTGATTTTGTAATAAACAATTTATTTTTTATCTTATCGCAACCAATGAGCATATTCTGTTTTAGATACCCCCGATTAGTCGGTCCAGTTGTAAAGAAATAATTCCAATAAATCAAGACAATCTTATTTTAACAGAGAAGATTTTATTTGCCGATAGCGGTTTTTCGTCACATGTGTTTTCATCAATTCTTATATTATTGATGACTACCCCGTAACTGGTTTTATCCCATTACCGCAGTTCAGTTCACCCATCCAATTATACAAATACGTATGAATAATATTTTAAAATTATTATAATGATGGTAATTAAGTGTACACATTCGCGAACAAAACGTCTGGACCCTACTACTTATCTTTAGAGCAATGACGTGTAAAGTAGGATGTTGATGGTTGTGGTTAAAGGACTGTTATCCATTAAAATAGTTCAGTTTTACAGTCATATGTATGTGCCCATTCATGATAGATTTATTGGCGGGAATTCGGTGCCAGAAAATGGCTTAAATCCAATGCGATATGTGTGACCGAGAATTAATTTAGGCGTTTCCCACTGGGGACCTAAGAGTTTATTTTGGATTGAGATAACACTACGGACAAATTATTGTTAGATGCGTTTCAGATGTTACATTAAAATAAATGTACACAGCTATTCTATTACTTAATTTTAAGTGGTGAGCCACCATACATTCGATTACATCAACATTAAAATAATTTATTCCAACAATATACTCAATGTACGTTAATTAATTAAACATTATGCAAATCTACTTATTAATAAACTGCAGTTTAGTAATAATTCCGGTGTACCTGTATAATCATAGTTCTTATTCGTAGATAATTAATAAAAAATGGTGGTAACTTAATAAAAAATATACAATTATAAAAATCACCTTTACTTATTCTTTGTTTGCCATCAATTGATTTATTATTTCTATATCTTTGAAAAATTACTAATTAATAAATAATTATATGGTTCTATTGATCACGTTTATTTTTTGGAAGTTATATGTTAGTTTAATCGAACAATAAAATAATTGTACATCAAAGAGTGATCAATTTTTTTCAATATAGGTACCTATTCCTTCATCTATTTTTTCCTATTAGGTTGCAATGTTTTTTGATTTTGTGAATTATCTTATGATGATTTTTTAATTCGAAATTATTCACAATACACAAATTATAATACCCTATACCATACATTTATTCCTTTACGAGTATTAACCATTTACAAAGGTTTAATTTTATTATTTTATTAAATATTTCATACCGTTCAGTTTTGCACATAATATGGATTATTTGGGTTAAAATTTAAACCACTCGGCTAATTTAATATTAAGAGAACCTCAAAATATAGTAAAATGTAGTACAATGGGTTCCAATTATGAGTACTTGTAAGCCAGAAAACCCAGTGACATTGAACTAATATGAGATTGTTAGAACATAAGATGTCCCCGTACTTGTGGTGAGTTTTAACCACTACCGGATTCTGGATTCGAGCTACATAATAAAAAAACCCATGCTTTATTCAGTTGGGGCAAATTTTGAAATATTCAATGCTTTTTGACAATAAACGAACACCTGGACTATATCTGGATCATCCACGAGTAATTATTTGAAAGGAGTTCCCCGAGGTATTATCAATAGCTTTTGTAAAACGACAGAAAAATGTCCATTGATCAAAAAAGAACCTTATTTCGTTCGATTTAACATTTTGAGATCATGGATCTAAACGATTCGTACATAATCCATTTCCTTGTTATTGGAATTCAGTTCAATTTTACTTAATATAAACGTTAGTTAAAAGAACATTCAGTTGATCGTTAAAATTTGTGTTCTGTTATGACTGAAATCGAAATGTATCATATAATGTATGTATATGTGTTTTTATTTACGCGTTTCTCAGTGCGGAATCATTATAATTAATTTTTTTTATAACTATTGGATCTTGATAACATTTATATTTCGACTAGATTTCCCTAAAAATAATAATCGAATAGATGTATAATATTTTCTTTGCATTCTTTATATTTTCGGTTGCCTTATAAATGCGTATGGTTCCGCGATAGTGTGTACGTCTTAAACGCGTAGTGTGTTAAATAGCTTTTCGATCAAACGATTTATATATTATTATTATCTACGTAAGTATATGAATTAAAAAGCTTAACTGATATTTCACAAATAGTTTTCAATGCATATATTTTTAAACACCTTACAAAATTTATGGCCATAAAAAAATATTATTTAACATATATGCCGAGTTATAAGCTTAAAATTTTTGTTTTCGTTTAAGTTTATTTGCCTAGATAAGTAACTCAAGTTATGGCTAATTTAAAAACTACTGAACAAAGAAATCCATCAAATCGCGTTTATTTATTTAAATATTTACGTTGCTTATTTACTTTGCTTTTACGAATAAACAAATTACATGTTATGAATGTTAAACTTTTAACGGGACACATATTTTAGAATGATCAAAATTTAAATTTAAATGGAATAGAATTCTTATAACGGAAAAAAATATATATGGCATGCCGACGTCTGAAGTTCTCGGTGGTTTGTTTTTCTGATTAGTAGATGGTTTATTTGTTGTATGCGTTGTATATATGTAACTCTATCGGCTTTCTTCTTGATTGATTTTTAATTTATGCGTTTGTGTATAAAAATATAATCTATTGTACAAAGGTTTAAATACCAAGTAGAAAATCCCTACTAGAAAATAATAATATTTGAAGTCATAGTTTCTCAGATTTTGGTTAAATAAAATTCGTATTGTTGATAGTAATTGCATTAGTGAAATCCGGTAGGGAAATAACATCGTTTGTGACTACAATAATTTAAGTTTATTCGTTTCTATGTATGTTCAAAACTTTTTGAAAAGTGTTCCTTCATTTTTATTTAAAATATGATACATTTGAATCGATAATCTTAATTCTTATTAAACCGATTAGTTTCGTATAGCATACATTTTTCTTATACCGATATAATAAGAAAAAATCGTTACATTTATTATTGCTTTTCGGCGAGAATAGAGTTATTTTTAATTGGAGATCATCAGGATTCAAAGTTGATTTCCGGTATCTTTCACAAGGATCATCGCACCAAAATTTGGGAACATTATTTCGGTCAAAAGCTCTCGTAGCGATTCGCTCGTGGGGCTGCGAACTTTGTGTTTTCCTGGTCATATCGATTTTGTTATTGGTTCGTTGCCGGCGCGTCGATCATACGTTTGTGGAATTCTGAGATGCGCAGTAACGCGTTGTGCCGCTAAATGAGAATGTACTAAAGTAGACATTACTATGTACGTACCGTGCGCCGCGTACACGGTGGCCACGAAAAGGGCTTCGACCGCTTATGGGTACACGTAATAACACGTCCGGTTAATGACCTTGGTCAACAGTGCGCGAGATATGTTTCAAGGACACGCTTTTTGGTTACCCCTGCGAGCGGTGGTCATTTGAATAAAAATAAAAATCGATGATAACAAAACAAGAATGGAGTGGCGATAAAAATAAACTGGGCCGCGGCGACCGGTCACCGCCGCCCGCGCGAAATGACGTCAAGAGGTGCGCGCGCGCCCGTTCGCCGTCGGTGCAGGAGAAGGATCGACGAGGACGAGGATCATCGTGAGGAGGAAGGAGGGGAGTGATATTCGTGCGCGCAAAAATTGAATGGAACTACAATGTACGCTTCGGCGGGCGCGAGTCCGGCGTGTACCGATGCTGGTCCGCAAGCCGGGACCGGTTGTGGCTGGGCTGCCGGCTGCGGCGTGACCCGTCGTGTCCGACGACATTGCCAAAAAAAAAAAAAAACCGCCGATAGCGGTGCGGCGTGCGGTGGGCGGGCGTCCGTACGGACTCGTCGCATTCCTGAACGGCCGATCCAGTTATCGCAGCAGCCGCCGCCGTCCGGGACCCCCTCCCCCGCGCCGTTCCGTTTCGCTACTCTCGGCCACCGCTCGCGTTCGAAATCGAACGGGAGGAAACAAAAAACAAATTCGTCTATAAATCATGCCGCCGCCGTCTTGGTGCGCGCGAACAATGGAAGTCACGAGAAATTTGCGTTCGGACGAGACGACAATTTACTTTGCGGTCGTCGACTGCGGCGCGCGCGTTTTATTATGCCGATGAGCCGTTATGGTATTTATTTATTTTTTTTGTTTTTCGCCAACCGATGCACGTACGCATGCGATGTGTGTATACGTTGTGCTTTAAGAACCGTAGTGAACGCCTGTTCCGGGCGAACGTCGCGGTCGGATGGATTCCACTATCGGTTTTTCAGAAAAAATTCCGTTTGCGCGAGAGCTGTTCACGTCGTACACGAGACGACCGCGTTTTGCCGTCGAAGACATTGGAAACTGTGCCGAATGCGTTTAACGATTCGACGACGATTCTGTGCAATGCGATAAATTACAGTTCAAACGTCGCTACAGTGGATGCGATATTGTGTAATAAATTAATTTTCTGAGAACGGTTATCTCGTCATCGGTTACCACGTTAACAACTTGGTAACGATATTTTTTGTTTTTATCGTGACGACAGTTCGGACCGCGTTACAGTTTGATCCAATCTGATGTTGCTAATTTTTTTTTTTTTCACGTTTTATGAATTATTGTGGTCAAAAATATTTTATATGAGCAGGGCCGGTCCAAGCAAAAATAGTGCTCTATAGGCAAAATCAGATTTTGCCGCCTCTAAAAAAATATTGAGCTCTTATTTTAACTTAGCCCCTCCTCCTAATTCTTATGTGACATATCTACATAAAAAAAAGTTTAATTTTTTTTATTTTGTGTATAAATTTATGTGTAAAAAGACTTATTTTTAATTTATTTCTACAACTATTACTAATCCATCACTATCGCGAATATCGGAAATCGCGGAAGTGATTGTGTGGTTATTTATATTTTTCGAATAATTGAAACGCCCAGCGTAGATCGTAATATAAAGTTAGTACCGTAGCAACCAAACATTATACCCGGGGTGAAACTTCAAATTGCGCTCTTATGTATTTTTTATTTAAAAATATTATGCTTATTAGATATTATTTTCAATGATTGCTTTAATTAATATGAAGGATGTTAAAGATTTTATAAACAAAATATACGACATTGACCATTGTAATTTTTAATATTAAATGCAAGATTTTAATTTTGCGCTCTCACAGGAATTGCGCCAGAAGCGTAGGGATCTTTCGTCACCCTTCTGCTACGGCCAGTTCGCGGGTTTCAATCGGTTTCGTATAAAGTAATATAATAACTTTAGACAATATTATTTTATTATATAGGTAAGTGGTTTTCATTAATGAATCAATTTAAATATTTTTCTTATAAAACACCGATAGAACTAAAAAAAAATTACGATTCAATTTTGAAAATGCTGCCCCTACTAAAGTGCCGCTCTAGGCAGGTGTCTAGCTCGCCTATATCTTGAGCCGGCCCTGTAGATGTGTAGTTCAACATATTTAAATGTATAGAAAATATAATCTTTTGTCAATAAAAAATAACGATGTATTCAAAAAGTCAATTTTTTTCGAATTCACTTGAATATCATTACGTTATTAGTATATTGTCTACCAACAGTATCAACTAGATATTCAACAAGAAAACCCCGTATTTTTATAATTCGAAGACACGTTCAACTACGGGAGCTAAGTATATCATTTCGACTTCGTTCAGAATAGTTCATCGTATGTTATAGTCAATAATGATGTTTGATGAAGTTTGGGGTTAGCACTAGTCATTTCACTAACCATATAGTAAATAAAGTAGAACAATTAATTCATACCAAGTGCAGAGCATAAATATTTCTAAGTAATAGTAATAATTGTATAATACAAAACTTTCGAGTTAAGATAATGTTTGGTGACTATTACTGTTTATATTGTGCACAATATGTATTTTGGAATAATACTATTTTGTACTGAGATGAGTACCTCAGAATTTAACTCTTTATATAATTTTTCTGTCCACTTTATTTCTTAGATCTGTGTTAATTGTTCAATGAAGAACAGGTCAAAAATAGCGATGTCAAGGTAATATTTCATTATTTACCGATAATATACAACTATAGTGTACTAGTATTACTATTTTAATCATTGTTGATCAATTTTTTTTTAACTGTTATTAATGGTAATACCTAATATTTTAGTATTTAATTAACTATGGAATAAAAAAAAATTTGATATTATTTTAGTATTTTGTTATTTTGGTTTAAACACGAATGAAAATGAATGATTTCATTGCATTTGTTTGTTGTTTTGTCGATAAAATAATAAATCTTATTATTTATCGATGATTTTTAAGTTTTTTTTTTTAAATAATATAATTCAATTTTATAGCGTATATAGCGTATCATATGCTATTACAAGTTTTAACAGTTTTACAAATCTTACAATATATAATGTTGTGTTAGTTTTGCCGAATTGTAATTGGTTAGATACGAGTATATATAGATAATATAATGAGAAAACAATAAAGGATATCGGATATAATAACAAATAAAATTGCTATAGATTACACACTATCGGACTATACGAATTTTTAAAGTTTATAAACCAAATTATTCGAAAGCGCTGAAAAGACAATGAAACAAATTGCTCGGAAATATTGAACCGTTCAACTGATTGCAACCATACCCGTGTGAATTATTGTTCTATTGAATGCCGTTGTAGACAAATCGTGACTGTGTGCAGCGAAACGTGTTGCAACATTTTCAGCTGAATAAGTTGTTAATAAAACGTAGTGTACACATAAACATTAATACTACTTATGTAATGTTTGATAAGTGTGGGAGATACATATTTTGCGTCGCCACGGTGGACAAAAATTAATTTCTATTATTTTCATTTTTCCTTGTATACTTAACAATTATTAGGTACATATTTATCGTAAATTTTTTTTTTCATGTAATTATTTTTATCGTACCAAATGTAGTGGAAATTATAATTTATTGTAATTAGCTAATTAGTGTAGTGTGTATGTTTAAAAAAAAGTTCAGTTGTATTTAGCAATTTTTAATGAACCATTATGATTTAATTATTTTTAAAACAGAATTTAAGCTTTTTTTATATATATTTATTTATAATAAAATAATGTGACGTTTATTATACTGAATGTGAGTTGTTTAATATATTTTTTTTCTTCTGTAAATCCCTGTTAGTTTTTTAAGTTTGTATGGTATATTTCTATTTCCAAAAATGTATTTTATTAAAACTTATTAGATCCTCTATGTTGTGACATCGTCCAACGAAATTGTTTCCCACATTATTATGCTGAGGCTAATATTCAGATGTTACTATTATAACGATTATTATATCGTTATAATGTTGGACTGTTGTTTTTTATTTTTATTTTTAAAAATTCTCGTGAAAAAACTGATTGAAGTCCACCTTTATTGAATCAACATTTTTGTACTTAGTCTCCTTATTATGGGTGTTCTCATCATATATTAGTAGTGAATGTAAAATTGGTTAATTTCATTTTTTTTGTATAATTTAAAAAAATGTCATATTCACTCAATAAAATATCATATATAGTAAATATACACGTAGTAATTAGAGTTTGTGTCATTTTAATGTAATAATGCTGTTAGAACTGTCTATAACTTTTTTTTATAACTATTCATATTTTTCAGTATACGTGGATACTAGACAGTTTAACAATTTACTTTTGCATGAGAAAATAGTGTAGTGGACTTCGAAAATTGTGTTCATTCGTTGGCGACTGCGACACACTGTCTCAAAACCCAACAATTTGATTTCGGCTGATGGTAAAAAGATATTATTTTCTATAAATTATTAGACTGTGCAGCTAATTGTAAAAGTCAAAAAAAATACTTCTACGCAAATAGTCTTTTGTCAATATGTATGTGTATGTAAAATAAAAACGTAAGTGACAATCGCCAATCGTCTTCGTATAACTGTTAAAATTTCTTTTTGGATAATTGAGTCATTATATAATAGTTATAATAATAATAATATTGCGAGATACTTATAATTATATATTATATATACTGTATAGTTTGCATTTTTATGATTGCTCGGTAGTGGGATATATTTAAACTTTAAGTTCATAATAATATATTATAACAAATATTTAAATTTTTAGCACAAAAAAAAAAATGGCATTACCAAACCTTTCATGTTCTACCAGGGGAATGCGGTGCGGGATATGGCGCATTTATATAGGTATCCTCTAAACCGATGTGTGTGTGTGTTACTTTTATAGTTATATGTATGTGCGTATAAATATTTAGAGCCATATTATACGTAATATGTATGGTGAATACGTAGTCTGCCATACTAGATCACTAGACTAGAAATAATACGCGTACGAGAAGTGAGAAGTATGAAAACTTGGCACGGGCTAATATAAATTTTGTTTTAATGTTATGGTCGTGCGCGTTCACACTAAGTATAATATCGCAACAGTAGTGTATACTTGCTATATATATTTGTATACACAAATCAAGTGGTATTTTGGTCACCAGCGTCAGTTGCAGTTTGCGTTTTACCTGTTTACTAGTGCTCTGCACAGTCCGTTATTTTAAAGACCAAACCGGACTTCAAATTTTACCAGAGGACCGAAGTCCGACCAGATCACACTTAAACGTTAATCAAAGACCGAAATTGGATCGACGGCTTCATATTTTTTTTAGACCGGATCGGACCAGTAATTAAATAACATTTAATTAAGTAGACCGTGGGCCGGACTGTCGGTCTGATGTTAAAACATTTTGGACTGTTTACGGACCGGTCGGAAGGTTCAGTCTGTATTAGCCCAGACCGTACCACATGATGCGTTTAATATTACACTGAACCGGACTACCCGACTTTATAAGTAATCTAAATTTGTAGGTTTTTTTCGTTTTATTTGTTTACATAACAATATCTGTATTTAGATTTTAAGTTCCATGAATGGGATCGGATTGATTTTCATTTTTTTTTTTTTTTTTAAACCGGACCGGACTGAACATAATGCATTTGATCTGAGGACTGGACTGACGATTCAATAGCTTTTGTATGTTAGGACCGTACTAGACTGGATCTTGCAGAGCACTACTGTTTACCCACAGTTTTAGTTTAGAATATACCACGATCCACCCTGACGCGGACCGCGCGCGACCGTTATCATGACGGCCGTCGGCGACCATTTTTCCAATCAACCACTGGACAGCGGTCGGTACCGTCATCGCGACACCCGATTTCCGATCCATCGTACGAGGGGAATTTAGAACGGTGGGACATGCACCGCCATTGAGTCTGTGTATATGTCATGGACCAAGGCTGTATCTGGTGGAGGGTCCTGGGTGTCTGGACCCCCCCCCCCCGAAATTTTTTCAATATTTTACGAATGTTTAAAATACTTTTTTATTTTTAATACCAACATAAATATTTTCAGTCAAAAATGACTTAAGCTCCAATTAATCATTGACTGCTTTTAATTTTATATCATATCATATGAAAATATGATATTAATTTTAATAAAAAAAGATTAAATCTCTTTCTGTTTATCTTTGACCAAATATCAAAAGTTAAAATCTAAATTTAATAAAATTACAATATACATGTTTTGGACTCCTCCCTAAAAAAATTTCTAGATACGGCTTTGTCACGGACCGTCCACCAGAAACCATTATTTCTGTCTATTACGTTTTGATTGTATTAATTCGCGTGACTCGCGCAAGTACCCATATTTATAACCATAGTAAATACACCGTTATAGCCTCAGAAATCATGGATATTTGATTCATTCATCGTACTACGTTGGATCGTGCGTTCCCCATCAGACGCGCCCCCTGACACCCCATGTACGATTTTCGCGTTGGGCACGCCTTACGCATCGTATATAAATAAATGTACAATGTCATAACATATTATGCCTGATGTTTTTACATACATGAGAGTGTTTCAGTAAAATGAAAAAATTTGAAATAACTCTCAAGGCGGTAAAAAAAAAATAAAAATATTTATATAATATTTTCATTCAAAACGGAACCCACATTATATGTCATTAAGAGTCTAAGAGCTAAAAAAAAATGTCATGTCTCATAATTAATGTCCTCAAAATGTTATTTATTTGTGTGGATACATTTCAAAAATGGAAGCGTGCCCCAACCGATACAAGTTTTTGACAAATTCGGGATCGTCAGTTTTCTTTCCCGCTATTTTTAGTAAACTATAGCCGCAATTGGTCTTATGGTTTAAGCTCATGCAGCACAATTTGAATTTTGAAGATGTTGCATTGAAGAGCCATGCATTGTAGCCTTCGATTTCGGGAATGTGAATGTACTAATGAACATTATCTTACGGATATTAATTTTTAGATATGATATATTTTTAATCTTCCTACTCTAAATGGCATTCTCAATAGTAAAATCCTTTAACTATAATTATTTTTTATAGCCTTTTGAGAGTTATTTCAAATTTTCTTATTCTTTTGGAATAGTATATAAGTTGAGTGTCTAGTGTATATTAATTAAGTCTTCTGATTTAGTATCGATATCTTATATGACTGTGTGTACATATTTTTGTGTTCTTTTATTTTCATCTTTGTAAGTTGTAGTAGTTACGAAACAAAGGGTTTCCATGGGTTTTGAAACGCAGTGCACAGCGCTTAATTAATTACAAGAGCGATGACGAGCAGCGGTGTTAGATGCGTGTGCGTTTTATTACTTGTGGTGGCATATTTTATGTATATTTTAAATACATTAATTAGTATTTGGACGGGTTACTCTCTACACGTATTGCGGTGGCATTCGTTAAAATGTCTGGTCATTTGTACTTGTCGTTTAAAATCTATATTGCACGAACGGGATTAGTTTTAATCTTAACGGACGCGAAACGTTTATCTTTGTTATATTACATCAAGTTTGATATTTCAGTAAAGCAATAAAAAAAATAAAAATAAAAAAAAAAACTTAAATCCCAGTAATTGGTTGCCAATTTTTTTCCTTCAAATCCTCAAAATATATGTGCTTTTTTACTATAATAGTTTAATTTCAAATATTTATTTAGATTTATGATATAATATATGGTATGTACACGAAAATATGTCATTAATCTATCATTAATAAATAGTTATAGCGAATGCGAATAGTGATGTGCTATTTATACTGAACGGGGTTAACACACATTTTACCAAGTGATCCGTTTTTAATTAGGTTATTAATGTGGTATCGTGTCAAAATATATTTTCTTTCTTTTTTTCTTTTTATAAACGTTTTCATATGTACTGCACGGTTATAATTGATTAGTAGTTAAAAGCCTTTTAATGGAGTATACGATTAATTTATATGTTAATTATAATTGTATTATTATATTATAGCTGAAACCACCCAATGAAGCCTTTGTAATTGAATTTAATCTTTTAGACACGGGTATAACAGCATGTAGCGTTGTATAAAATTTAATTGAAAATCCGTCACACTGGTATTTTTATACTGTACACTGGTAAAGCGTAATAACTGATGTTGAAGTTCATATTTTTAAATTCTGATTTTATATTAAAATATTTTTCCATGAACATAAATGTTATTGTATAAAAAAAAAATCTTGGATTTAAAAATATTTATTTTAGCCCTAGAATTATTTAAATGTTCACCAGTATAAATTGATTTATCAATTAAAAATCATGACTGGCGTACAATGGTTAATTAGAAATATGTTCTGACTTTCCATTGTAAAATCCTGTGTAAATATCCATGTATTCTTTTTTTAGATTTGGAATTAAAGAAATATTGGTAAAACATTGATAAAATTGTTTTGTGGGTTAGCATTTTTTAACGTGGTAAAATTTCTATAAAAATCAAAAACCTATTCAATTTTGTGGTATATATAAAATATATGTATATGCATGTATAGAAGATTGTAATTCAAATTAATTTTATCATTCCTATTGTGTATTCATTCCTTATGTATGTGTATAAATTTACATAAAAAATACATTTAAAACATACTTAACGATTGTTCATGTTATTATGTCAACTTAGGCTTCTCAGAATGTATCCAATATGGAGAAAAGCCCGACTTTCCACCATTTAATACAAAAACCGATACATATCTAAAATGTCTGACCTAATTTGTTTTCATTTTGTTTAGATATTGACGTGTTGTATTATCGGTACATGGCATTTGATCACACGCCTTAGAAATAATTTTACAGAAAATAATTAAAATGTTGTCTTGTTCGAATATTCTGTGTGGTGCTATCAATTATTGATTAACTTGCTGTTCAGAAAATAGTCTTCTATACATGTGTTCCGTTTAAATATAACTTACATGGGGAAAACACTAATATTTAACTCCGTATCTGCTAGTATACACTATTAGATTAATTTCGCAAAATCGAGTACGTTCAAACTTTGCGGCTAAAGAACTAGGCAGCATACTTGCATTCGTATACTTATCAATTACGTTATTACAAGCCGTATATATTTTTATTTTCGTATAAAAATTGTTTGGATCGTTAGTCTTAAAATTGACGCCATTTTTTCAGGTGCGAGTTAACGATATTTTTTGAGATATTTTATAACTAGAGCTGATTAGCGAATTTTTTTATTACTATCCTAATAATCGCTATTGTATTGTAATACATGAGTCCAAGGGTCCAATAAAAATTACTCGTTGAAGACGATTTGTCAGTAAAAATAAAATGTACCCACAACTGGCAATACATATATTCTGCCGTCGATGAGTTGTGTCTGTTGCTAGTGACCGTACTAATTACTTACGGTGACCTTAACCCTCATCGTCATGTACAACGACGAATCTGCTATAGTCGCTGTAAGAAAAAATCAATGCCGCCGCCGTCTCCGACCGATAGTTCTTTTATTTGTTTCTTTTCTTCCTTCATTTTTTTTTTTACCGGTTGTAAATAATAAAAAATACAAACAGATGGTGGCGTTTCGTGGCATTCCCCTTCCACCAATCCTTATCCTCCTGGCAATAACGAGACCGACCTAGATCAAGGCGAAACGTATGGCGTTCCTTCGAATTTATTTCATAGACTCCCGCGCGCCACAGCATCAACACTCGTTAACGTCTCGCGCACCGTAATACTCCAGTATGCGACTGGTAAAATTACATTATTACAAGCGCGTTCTTATCTTTTCCTGCGAGACTTGTTTTTTACACTTTGTTGCTGTGTGAAATGCATTTTCTAGAGCACGTTCCGTTTTTAAATATAATATACGGCAACTGTTTAACCAATAAAAAACCGTGTTACCGAAGTGTTGCATACACTCGACTTTCAAAGAGTTAATATTTAAAATAAATTTAGCTGCATGTTTAATATTATTTTGTCCTGATATTTGTGTGTATGTGCGCGCGCGTATTTAAATCGTTCCGAGTATAATTTGTTTTCAATTTACGACTTACTGCAGTTAGTTTCGTTTAATATAATATGTTGTAAACGTTGAACGTGTGCACTATTCGACTCCGTATGTCGATGTGTACTGCTTGATAATACGCGTTTCCATTTCTGTAAACTGTAAAAGTTGAATGTATCGCGAAACGCAGAAACATTTATTAAATTATGCGTGCGTAACAGAATCATATACGGTGATGATTACGCGAGGGTTCCTTGTTATTATAACTAATTAATGATAAAACATTTAATCAGTTGCGCTATGTAAATGTGTTGCGTTTCACAAACTCACGTTCATAAATTAGTCGCTTAAAATATTTATTTGACTTATAGGTTGAATAAATTATATTTATGTTTCGAAACCGCACAAGTCGTATCACAACTTAAGTACTGAGTATTAAGTACGTATGTATATAGTCATACATCATACGTACATACAGTCGTAACGGACACTATCTCAGTACTTGATACATTTTCATTAGTCTTAATTTTCCCCGAATATTTCATATACTTATGCACTTGGTACAAAAATTGAAAATTAATTTCTTTTATTATAATCTTGAAAGACATTGTTCTTTTTTTAATTTTATATTGTTAATCCTATATGCTTGAATAATAATAAGGCCTAAAATAATCTCACGCAGTCGATTATTGGATTTTTTCAACCTTTTCAGAGCTTTTTTAAGTATCATTGTACATTAACATCTTGTATACAATCGTACACAGCAATATATATTATTCTTTGATTTGATAAACGTCTCGCGTAAATCATCTGCATTACTGATAGTAATTTAATAAACAGTCTTATAATAATTTAGATCGTATAAAGATATGGATTCCCTTTAGGAATTTCCAAGTATAACAGTCCAATACTACGATGTAC
This sequence comes from Sipha flava, assembly GCF_003268045.1. Classification (NCBI taxonomy): domain Eukaryota; kingdom Metazoa; phylum Arthropoda; class Insecta; order Hemiptera; family Aphididae; genus Sipha; species Sipha flava. The sequence continues at coordinate 3,905,744 of NW_020273076.1, forward strand.
AACAAACTATATTCTACATGGTTATCCAGTGTGTACTCGTAATATTATATTTTTTATAGCTTGCGTGCCAACCTATTATTGTCCCATTATTTTTTTTAACGTACTGCTATGTACTGTACAAAAAGATTTTATTAAATGTATTTAATATGTTGTTTTTAATTCGTGTTCAATAATTAAAATAGAATGTATGACATATTTTTATATTTTTATTATTACTTGAATAATATTTTTTATTTTTGTAGTCTATAAAAATTTATTGGTACATCACAAGTATGTGTTGTTAATAACCATCGGTATTTCAATTGATACTGATATCTCTTTAATCGGTAGAAATTGATATATTCTATGTTAAAAAAAAATCACACTAAATCATGAACCGTTTTTCACGATCTGAAAATAATTAAAAATAAGATTTTGAAAATTATAAATACAACTTCAAACATAACCGATTTAGTAACTGATCTTTCTGATGTTTTTAAGTACAGATAATATTATTTGTAACCCTATATTCTCTACATCAATCTATATTTTCAACGTTTATGTAGTGTTAATATATGTTCTAAATATTATCCTGTCTATCAATTCAAACTATTTATACACATCGTGGGAAACTATTTTAAATAAGTAAAATATTTTACGTATTTCATGTGGGCGTCAGCGGAAAAATTGTGCTTCCTAACCATTAGAAACCGTCGGCTTGATGAAATTCGATTTTATACACATACAACGCGTATTATATTCTGATATATAAACGTATATACATGTTTTTATGTATTTAAAAGTAGAAAATGCTATTAAACACGATTTTATAAAACTTTATTTTACATTTTTTTAAATTTTTTTTTTAAATTTTATTAAATTTTTATTTATTTAATATACTTATAATAGATATTAATGTAATATAATATAACAATATGCGCTTAATTAGGCTCAATATTTATTGTGTTTAAATTTAAATACAAGTTAATTAAGATAGTAATTTGTTACTAATATACAATTAAAGTAAATAACTATGCAATACAATATGATATAATTCAATGATTAATTATACAATACAATAAATTACTGTATTTAATAGTAATTTTAACATAGCTAAATAGTCATAAAAAATAAACAAAATTATCTATTAAATTACTTAAATTATCATTATATTTTGTGGAGCAAATTTACTGTGGTTTCGGCGATAGGTATGATATATAAAATTAATGTATTGCACATGTATTAATTGAGAGAACATTTTGGAGTATTCGACTTAGTATTTTAGGACAATCACTTTGTCAATTTAATAATTTATGTAACCAAGATTAAATTCAATTATTAGATTACATTAAATCTTTTGCTTTTAAGTTTCAATATCAAAATGAACTAATTGATCAAGAGAAAAATGTATTTTAACTTGAATGTAAGTACTGAAGAAACCGGTTTTGAAGTTGTTCTATTTTGTTAATCAAACCTATTTGATGATTTTAAATAACTGAACCAAATTCAAGATTAGAGCGAACAAGGGAAAATATTATATTTTAAAAAAGATATATTTTTAAATGAATTACAATTTTGTCTTATAAATCCAAGTATATAAGTAGCTTTGTTACAGGTTGTAGTTATGATTTGGTTAAAAGATAAATCATTTGATAACCATATACCTAAATCTTTTAGTATACCTTTGATTCTAAATTATTTTATATTGATATTTTAATTTTGAATAACTTCGAGAAAAGGAAATTTGTTAGCATTTCTCAGTATTTATAACTAAACTATTATTTGAACACCATAAACTAAATGTGTTTAAATCTATTAGTAATTTAATACAATTTTCAACTGAATAAATAGGCATATATAATTTTACATCATCAGCAAACATTAATAATTTACAATACCTAAAAATATTTTCAACATAATTTATAAACAACTGAAACCAGTACAGGAATAGACTCTTTGTCTAATTTTTACAACTATGAAATGACAATTTGAATGGATAGAGTGTATGTATTACTTTGTAGCTAAAATCTATTGAATTTAGAACGAAAATACTTATGAAATCGAAGTGAGAAGTTATTGTTTGATTTATATTTTTACAGCCTTAAGTATTATACATTTATTCGTTTATTTTATCAGTCGAGTAAATAGTTTTTTACAAACCTGTGGAAATGTTATGTGTGGCATTGATGATTATTCTAAGCGTATTTTTATTTCTCACGTATATATATATATATAAACACATGCATTAATAATGAATGACCCGTTAGTGTATAGAAGTTTAGTCGACGTTAAAAAAATGTTTACTTGATGAACACGACGGAAGGAGTAAATAATAATAGTTGCCGTGTGCGGTTTAAACAAATACCGAAGATTTACTTACCATGGGGTAAACAAAACAAAACGGCAATATGGGTGGTACGGATGGGGATGTTTAAAATTTTTGTCACCTCCTAACCTACCTCACAGTTGGATGAACGGAGATAGGTAGCAGAGTGCAGTCGGTAAATATCACGGCGTAACTCAAGCAATGGCCAACTGTAACGCAACAAGTCTGCGGTGGCGGTGGCCGCCGTCTATACGCCGACAGCCAGACACCGCACACAAACGCACGTTTACGCGCACGCACATAATGTCTTCCCCAGACGGATCAATATAGTATTATGCGCATATCACCCTCCTTCCATCAGCCCGTTTTCATTGCTGCATTGTATTTTTCTGCATTGCTACAACCTAACTCAAACCTTCCCTGTATCGTCTGTCCATCTTTTTTTTTTTTTGTTTTTTAACGCTTGGGGTGTTTTTATTTCTTACGACCATTGTTACTACTGTTGAGTTTTTACGCGCGTGCGTATTCGTACATAAGACCTTGTTTTCGCACGACTTACTACTGGACGTACTTTGTCCGTACGCAATATAGTATAGCCGCATAGACGCGTTTATTTTCAGGAAATTTAATATATATATATATATATATACTATATATAATGTACCGATGTTGCGACGGAAGGGTGAAAAAATAAACGAATCGCGGTAGAAACGTTATTGCGTATTGCTGATAGGTTGACGTGTTTGCTTGCAGGTATATAAAGGCTTGGACGTGGCCACCAACAAGGCGACAGAGGAAGAGACCGATGGAGTTCCGCACCACATGATGGGTACCGTGGACTTAGGCGTCGAATGCAACGTACACGGGTACAGAGACGAAGCTTTAAAAATCGTATCCTTTTCGTATGCATGATTCTTGTTCGTAACTGGTGGAACCGAAAAAAAAAGACGTCTGGGTCTTTGGCCCCCCCCACTGATTAAGAACCTCTTGTTCTTGGTCAAAAATCAGTTTTCTAATGAAGTTCTTTTGTTAGACACGCTTTACGGTGATAATAATTGTATACTGTTTTTTTTTCACATTTTTCACCAACGTAAGTATAACATGCTACTAACATTATTATGTGTTTCATTAGAAACGTTTTTGTTCTTTCTAATTGAGTAACGCAGCGGCTTTAGATAGGGGGTTCCGAAGTAGCATATGTAACAGTTGAAGTTCTGAACAGTGAAATAATGGAAGTGCTACTGACGCAGTGCGGTGGTAGTATTTCCTGAGGCGACATTAAGTGGCGGCGAAAAGAATGAAAGTGGGTTCAAGTCTTACCATGAAAAGGTAGAATAAATTTGTTAAAACGGTTGAATCAGTATTTAAACTTTTAATGGCCCCTTTAATTTTCAACATCAAGTGTAAATAATATTTCTTTTCCTATGTAATTATTTTAAATCGATTGTTGTAATTACATTTTGTCACGTATATATTTTGTTTTTTTCCCCCATAATATTTACGTGTTGTATTTCATGGTACTGACTTACTAATTAAGTATGGATGTATTTGAAAAATGTTATTCTTGGAACTCCATAACGTAGAAATGTATCTGAATATCGTTTTGTGTACTTATTGTTAACTGTTTTGTATATTGTAAATTACTTATTTCTAAACCTATACACGATGTATGATTTATTTCATTAAATATGAACATCGTATAATGATTATAATTTATCATAAACATTTTTTTTTTATAAATAAGAATTTATAATGTTTTTGTTACGTTATATTCTTGTTGTGTTTAAATTCGATGAATTTAAATTTACTGTTTTTACTGAATTTTTTTAAATTTACTGTAAAGTAAAATAGACAAAAAGTTTGTCGAATAATTTATTTAATTCAATGGTTATAATTAATGTGTAACTTCAATCGCTATTAGAATAAACATAATCTGATGTGAAATTGACAATGTTCATCACTTTTTATATTTTACGACAGGATGGTCCAACTCGCGGGCCACGGGCCGCATGCGGCCCTCGATGCCTTTTTTTTTGGCCTCCCAAAGTTAAATTAATTTTTTATTTTATTAATTAATAATTAAAGTCACAATAATATTTTAACAAAATCCGTGATATGATCGTATAAATTTTACATTTTATATTTATAGTTTATGGCAATGCTATAAAACGTAAGAATATGACGGGAGTTCCCGTCATAAGATTTTAATATACATGAAAAATTACTTCAAATAAAATCATTAATTACTGGAAAAAGGGTATAGATATATTTGATTAATTGAAAAATGATTTTAGACTTTGGTTCGTTTAACAAATGCACTGGTATAATTACTGATGGTACGCCAGCTATGATTGGCATGCAACTGGTATAGTAGGAAATTTAAAGCAAATAGGGCTAAAATGTTTCTTTATTCATTGGATTATTCACCAAGAAGCGCTTTGTGGCAAGTTTGTTAAAATTAATAAAACTATGAAAAAAGTAATAAGCATTGTTAATTATATTCGTGGTGGTAATAAAGCTCAAAGACATTTATTAGATTTTTAGAAGAAATGGAGAGTGAGTATGGTGATTATTCCGTTACACTGTGAAGTAAGATGGCTGAGTGCAGGAAATTGTTTGACATTTTTTTTTGCATTGATAAGTGAAATTTTTGAATTTCTTAAATCTAAAAATATTGGACAATAGTTTTTTGAAGACTTACAAAGTATTTAATTCGTGAAGTCTCTTGCTTTTTTTACTGATATGACATCTCATTTAAATATTTTAAATTTAAAACTGCAAGGAAGAGGACAAAATATATGTCAACTGTATAGTAATATTGAATGTTTTCGGAAAAAATTAGAAATATTTAAAAACGCATTAGAAAACAATGACATTACATATTTTCCGTCATGTCAAGAAATTAAAAAAATTGAAAATCAATCGATTTGCTTTATTGAATTTAAAAAAAATGATCAAAGAACTACCTAATAATATAATTTAATTCACGATTTAAAGATTTTAATGTATTGAAACCTAAATTTGAATTATTTAACAACCCAATGACAGTTGATATCTTGAAACAACCTTCCGATTTTCAAATGGAGATATGTGATTTACAAGCAGACTGTTTTCTTCAATCAAAATTAAATTTGCCTCCTGAAGAGTTTTGGAAACGGTGTTCGGAAGAAAAATTCCCAGCATTACGAAATTTTTCTCTTGAAATTTTGTCATTATTTGGAAGTACGTATATTGGTGAATCGGCCTTTTCTATGATGAATTTAATAAAGTCCAAATCAAGAAATCGTTTCCTAAATTCTCTTTAGAATCGTGCATTAAGTTAGCCACCACAGTGTGTTCAATTGATTTCGAAAACTTGGCTAATGAAAAACAATGTCAATCATCACATTAATTAATTAACTAATTCTAAATTCTAATTAATTTTAATTGTAAATAACTTACACTATAATGTAATTGTGTGCGCATAATACAAAATTATAAAATAAAATATAAATAGACAAAATATAATTTTTTTTTTCTGGCGGCCCCCGGTGTGTTTAAGAAAGTGTAAATTGGCCCGCGAACCACAAAAGGTTGGACCACCTTGTTTTACGAAATACCGTGATTTGAACTAAACTTTGACTACAAAAAAGACCTTTTTTTCTTTTTTACATTTTTATTCTAAACATTGAATTGGATAGTGAGGGATTTTAAAATATTAATTGATAAAATTATCATTTATCGAATGATAATTAACGAGCGAAAGAAAACATAAAAATTACTTTTTTTATTATTTTTTTATTTGCTGTGAGACTAGAAAAAGAAAATACCGAGTGATTTCATAAAGATGTTTTTTTTTTTTTAAATTCCTAAGGTTATTGTAGTGTATAATATAAATCTTTCGATTGTTGCAAGTCCAAAAGTATTATACAAGTATCGTACTTAAGATGACTCGAACGTTCTTCCGGTGGTCGTTTCGTTTCCGGCAACCATAACATACAACTCATGTACATTCATGTCCAAGTTGCCTTCACACATCATTAAATGAACCATATGGGGTTTGGTTCTTTGCTCTAAGGGTTTCTAAAATATTTTACCGTAAACAAAGTCAACGTTGAGTCAAAGCTAATGTTGACGTGCATTTAGATAAACTTTTTTTATTATAATTTTTAATAATAAAGTATAAATTATCCGGAAAAAAATTTCCTATGTAGAATAACTATGTACTACAATATAATAAAAATTATATTATAATTTTTGTAATTAACTTAATTTATGCACATAATTTTCATTTAATTTTGTTTAAAATGTATTAACTTACGCAATAGCCCATGTGTAGCAATCACTGTTTTATTTAATTGCGATTAAAGTTTCATTATTGTCATAAGCAATTGAATTTCATAATATATTATTATAATAGATGACATGTTTCATGTTATAAGTTACTCTTGTGTTTTATTAATTTATCAATTTATTTTCGCTTATAATTTGGTATGAAGTCTATTTAATGGAATATTATTATTATTTTTTGATAAACTAATTTAATATCCTAAAACTTTTTAATTAGTCAAAAATAATTATCATATAGGTACCTACAAAATAATAATAATGTATTCAGCAATTAAATGTTTCATTCATTATGTTATTATAACTATTTTTACTAATTAAATTAATAGTGTAAACTATAATTTGTTTTATAAATAACTGCATAAAATATAAATTAAAACCTTTCGTGGGTTAATTTTCGTTTAATTTTTGCGTACAAAAAATGAATACTGTTCAGCTTGCTAACATTCTTTAACGCATTTATTCCATTGGTTTCCAAGCGTTTATGATGTTTTTATTTCTATAACTCAGCCATTTAATCGAAATAACCATTTGATAAATAAACGTAAAACCGCTTGTGAATGAATTGGGCTCGTGAACTATTGACCGCTGTTGTATAGGAGAACAATTCTCAAATTGTTTTCCGCGAAACCTTAGAGTTCCGCAAACACGTTTAAATTAATTCAAATCTAGTTGATATTACTCTTGACATTGTTGAATAACTTATAGTATTAATAATGTTAATATAAACAAGTAAACATTGCAAAAAGCAGATCATTAGTACATTATTTTTATGAATTGTGGTTTAAGATTGGAATTCCTGGCTTCTTGGACTCCGTGGATTTTTAATAGGATCTTATGGGCGCTGCGAGGATAATTTTTTTTTTAAGAAACTTTGTTACAGGGGAAATGGTTTCTGCGCATGAACTCAAAACACTACGAAATGTCCTTAACTCTCTCAGATACAAGACATTTACTCGAGGGGCAAAATACCGGTTCTGGTGGGCGGCACGTCGTATTACATCGAGTCGATCATCTACAACTACCTGGTACGGAAAACGACTGAAGACGTGGAAGACGACGACGATGATGACTGTGGCGGCGGCGTGGGACCGGAAGCGCCGGACAACGATGACCTAACCGTCGACTTGTCCGCGAAGGCTTTTCAAGAGTACGCCATGTTCCGGAACGTCAACGACGTGCCGACGGCGGACACTGTGGACGGGGCCGGTCGCATGTACGCGGACACGTTGGCCGAAGCGGTCCGGTTCGTGCGGACAATGGCGGCTGTCGGACGGTTGCCGTTCAAACGGTATCGGAACACGTTCGTCGCCGCGGACGACGAACGCCGAGCCGAGTGGCCATCCACGGTGGTCGACTGCGAGACGGCCGCGGTGTTCGCGCACGGCGTCCGCGTGTTGGACGCCGTGGCCGGGGCGTTGCGACGCGAGCCGCGGACGCCGTCGGTGGACGAGTATTGCGGCGACGGCGGCTACGAGGTGTCGGTCGCGGACGTGGTGACCGGCCACCGCGAGCGGTACGCACGCGCCCACGTCATGTCCAGGCTGGACGCTGTGTTGGCGGCTGCTGGACGCGCGCCAGCCGTAGAACCGGCCGTCACGGAAGCTTTGTGCCGGACGTGCGCTGAGCTGGAGAAACGGACGCAGCGGTTGGCTCTGGCCCTGTTGGTGGACAACGAGCGGACGGCCTGTAGCCTGCTGTCTCCCAACGCGCTCAAGGTGCACGCCTCGTACTTCGACCCGTTGGCGGCCAAGGAGCTTCACCCACACAACGTCCGTAAGGTTTTTAGGTTCGTATGCACGCGCGTCTGTTTTTTGTGCACTATGTCCGAAGTACTCTGGCGTAGGAAAATCCTGCCTTGCCGTGTAACCGTGACCTGGTTTCCTATCCGTTGTCAAATAGTATTCTCTCAGTAAAATATCTTTTCTATATAGATTTAAAACTTCAAGTTTTTTCGCCACCAACCATCAGGTTCAGAACATTTTTCATCCGACAATAATTTAAGTTTGTAAATAATGGCATTGCCAGTTGAGTGTTACTTGAATGTTATAATGTTCGATTATTGCACTTTTATCAAATTTACATTTGTATACAAATCAAATGCTTCGTGGGTTATTTGATGTTTTCCTTTGTCACAAATTGTTATGGGTTTGAGAAAAGTTACTTCCTAATCACCGGTAATAATTATAATTTTGGATGTTATCACGTTCATCACCTGTTGGAAATCAGCTCTTTAGGACCGTACTGACTATTTTTTTGGTTTTCATTTAATTGATCATTTAAAAAGTTAAAAGTTGTATAGTTAAATCGTGTAATGGTAAATCTTTAAATAAATCAAAGTTTGTTGAATTGAAAAAAGTCTCAAGACGAGTTATAGATATCCAAATTTATCATTTGTGTTTTAAAATAACAAGTTTTTAGTACATTTGTAATTAGGGGATCTTTTTATGTGAAAAAATTAACTACCCATGTCCTGTTATTTATACATCCCAAGCGTACGAATTCGTTTGTATTAAATGTGCATTTGGTTATAAATCATTTAGTAGAAACTGTGTGTTCATTTATTTACTTGTACAATATCCAGCTATGTTATTTAATATTTATCTCCCCTTGCTTGGTATTTCGACACTACACTTTTTAAATTAACAATATAAGATATTTTATCAGTACGAGTATTATACCCTCGAGAAATATCGTTGAGTTTTTACCTATGCGTTTTTGAAATTGTAGAAGTGTTCTTTATTAATATTAAAAAAAAAAAAAAAACAAGTTATAAGAACTTTTTTTTAACTATTCAAAAAAGGGTTGATTCAAGAAGATTTATACAGGTTTTAAATGCTCTTTTTTCTACCCCATATAAAACAATACGGGCTTTCGATATTTTCAAAAATATGTAATAACTATTTGTTTATATTTATTTGTTTTAAATTGAATTTTTCGAGCAAAGATTCGTCGCTGGTTTTTAAAGGGAAAAATGCAGTCGTAGAACATGTGTGATACGATCGACAAACCGAAAGTTAGAATTGTATTATTCAGATTCATAACTCTCGCAGTAGACCATCACGGTCTAACGTTCTTCTGAGAACAAAACCGTATAGTTAAGAAATATTTTTACGATTGTGCAAAATGGATGAGACGTGAAACATCGTCTGCACTTATCCATATACGCAGCTGCGTCTGTGTATACGTTTACACTTACGCACAAACGTAGCGTAACTCATAAAATATATATTATATATGTGTACGCATTATATGTATTATGAATTTATCGTATAATACGTCGTAAAATCTTAACAGTGTTTATGTTGTACAACGTCCCGACAACGGATGGAAAAAGGAATTTACTATACCGAGTGATAAAAAAAAAAAAATCATTGCGAAATTTTATCATCGACCCGAAAATCGTTTGAAAGTACTCGCCGATAATATGTAACGTTTAAACTGCGCTAATTGAGTAAAAAACATTGGAGAAAGCGTCTGTCCTTTTAATGTCACAGAGGATAACAACTGTAAAATGTAAATTGTAAAATAACAAGTTTTTGTTTGTTTTGCATTTTGATTCGCGATTGTTTTTTTAAATTATACTTACCTATAACTATGAAAAAACATTCGTATCTATTACTTTTACTGTGATTTCGGTATTCCAATGAAAATTTGTTAGTATAATGAAATAATATATAAAATTTATATAAACAATAATCGATCCTGATAAATTTATAAATTATTATAATTTAATAATATTGTAGAACAGGGTGATGTTCATTCGAAATTGAGATATTACATTTTTAGTATAATTACTTGTCATTTTATCGTGTTATTTTTCCATTGTTTGAGTTTATTTATTCGTTAAACACTGCTTATAACCTATCATTCGTTTTGATAGAACAATAGCTACGGAGTTCGATATTTTCGTTGAAGGAAATAACGTCCTATGATGTTTATTCTCGAAAGATAAATATTCGACGACTACGAGTCGGTCTTATTACAAATTTTGAACGAGGGTATGCAATGAATTCGACGAATAACATGGCCAACGTCAGTTCTTCATCCATCAGCCATTACGGAATTGTAGTAATATATGAATCCGCGTCCTTACCTCTCAATTACGTGTAGAACGGTCGTAAAACAATATTTCTGTTGTATTCTGTTTAGCCTCCTCGTCGTCGTCGTCGTCGTGCCGGCAGCCATGTCGTAATTTTTCCGTTGCGCTCTAACGATGCCGACAAAGTGTTTGGTTCCCCTAAATTATCGTTTATTTTGCTTGAAAAAAGTTTACACTGCTTTTTGTGTACCCCTCTGGTTCTCCTCCGTCCCTCGTCGTTGTATTGTTAACGGTTCGCAGTGTGCCGTCGCAATGTTGTCGACCGCAACGATTGTTTCAAACTTTGCATGCAACTTGAAAACGAAACGACACAAGTTCACAAATATCACCACCCCCGGTTAAACGAAGTACGAAGGGTATGTGGTGATCAGTAATAGTTTTCAAATATTCAACGTGAAACTGTTACGTTGTTAGGTTGTTTTACTCGTATGTTTTTACCCGTATACGAGTACGTTTATGTTCGAAACGACTGTATCAACTCACTCGACTGTGTATTATTTTCGGTTCCTTAACCTTAAACGGAAAACAGTAACCCGGTGCTGTATGATTTATGGTTCGTAAAACAAAAACCGATGTTCAAATAAAAGCAATTATAATTATAAAACTGTTAAAAATTATAATGCAACAATAGGTGCAATAAAAAATCGTATTTATTGAATGTTTTAGGTTTACAGGTGTGTGGATAACCTTTCATAAAAATCACCTGTTTACACAGTTAACAATTTTCCCATCGGAATATTTATCTTTTTTTTTTTTTTTCGTGCACTCGTTATTTGTTTTATATTTTGTAAGCCAACAACCTAAAAAAAAAACCTGTTTACTTGTATTATATTCTACTGGAGATCGTACCGAATTTCGTGGGATACGTAATACTCAATTTGTAACTAAAATATGTCTAATTGATCGATTGAAAAAAAGTAACATAATCGTAATAATAATTATTTGTTTGACGAGTAGTTCTGTCTATTCGACGTGTATTTGAATGTAACACTATTTTCCTGCTATCTTGTCGTTTGGTTAGTAATTAGTAAGATGATTAGGTGTGATCACATATAAATTCTTTCATGGTAAACAATCGAACAATCGACAGAGATAGTGAGTTTTTGTGTCTTGCCTTAAATATTTATCATGTGAGTTTTAAAATGTTTTATATCGATTGGTCGAATTTTTGGATTCATATTTTTTACTGTAGAAGAAAATTCTTGTACATCTCATATAAAACACACTACATAATTACTATACATTATTATACTTATCAAGTTGGGTAACATCTAATTATTTTTTGAAAATGTATTTCGAGTAATTTAATATTACTATTAATTTATTAATATTACGGAGCTGAAAGACGTGCTATATTATTCTTATAAGTATACGTTATTATACACGTTATTCATAAGCATTGTTTATTATCCTAACTTAACCTGACTTCTAAATTGATATGCACAGCTGTTTGAGTTTCTATTTTATATCTTAGAATTTGGGTAAAATAAAAAAGTTATTCAGAATACTACACAAATAATCATAAATTACCTGCACAATTTATGTGAATACTGTAAATACTCTGTAAAGCCAATGACCACAGCCGCCGAGGCATTTATTTTCAATAAAAAAAAAAATTGTGTATATATTAGTGTATGAATCATTTTCATAGTTACAAATGTAGGTATGTTAAAATGTTTAATGTTGCTTTTTCTATAAACATTTTTTTAGTAAGCTTGAATGTAAATAAAGTATTAACTAATTGTATACTTTAGGATAATATTGTTCTGTACTTCAGAAATCTAAAATTCCTTAAATATTCCTATTTTGTTTTTCGTCTTTTTAGTTGGAATGGAAATGAGAAAATAATTGAAATCAACTAATTCAACTAATTGCATTCACTTTTGATTGATCATAATTGTTTTCGAAATTGCCTCCTGATTTTTACTTTTATGTTATTATAGGACCATACAGATCTACCTGATGCGAGGCAAACAGAAAAGTAAATTTTTCCAAGAACAAAGAATTCAAGTGAATGGGTCTGATGTACCTGTGGTGACTCTGCGGTTTAAAGAAGTACATATGATGTGGCTTACCTGTGATGTGGTAAGTCGAATAATTTAAATAAAGTAATATAATTAGAATCCTTTTCAACAAAATTTAAATTATGTAAGATCACCAACCATTAACTCTATGCTTTTTTGGGATTCATAATTTTTCAATGAAATTTTGTCCTTTTCATTTGAATTACTGCCTAACATATATTTTATCATGTAAATCTAAATATAGTGTTAAATTAAATATTCTTAAACTGAATAATTTTAAGTAATTTTGAAACCGAAAAGATCTGCTATCAGGGAATTCATATTTAGTTCCCATCCACAAATTATATATTTATCAAATAAAACGGGATTTAATGTTATGTTTATAATATTAATCATGATTAAGGATAGGGTCTACATTCTACTCACTAAACACAATTTCATAATTAATTTATTACAACATGAAAGTCAATCTGAATGAAAATATGATAATGCACAACACTTTATCGTCAAAATTGACTTTAATGTTTACCACCTAGCAGGATCATCTGCATATCCGTTTTTAGTCTAATCGAAAACTATTAGTGAATTATAAAACGTTTATTTTCCATTCAAAAAGTTTAACATTAATCAAAATGTTATAGAAACTAAAATCGTAGATATTTACTAACCTAATTAATATTAAATATTTTTACAATGATATCGAAATATTCATTTCGTATTTATTATTTAATGGAGAGATCAATTTTGACATTTAGTATTACGTATTAGGAAAATAGTGTATGCACCTGAATTCGGTAGGGAATATATGTTTATATTTCTTGTTTCTTTGTATTTTTTTAAACTGTATATATATGTATGAATATAAATTACGTCGGTCGATATGGTGATCATGGTGCAAAAAAGAACAAATATTGATGGTGATAATTTAAATATGTAAATAAATGATGTAAACCAAAAAAAGAAAAATTATTAAAACGAAAAATGTACTTATTACAAAAATTAAATGTATTATAGCGCGTGCGTATATGTTATATATGTATATTAAATTATGCGTGCGACAAGTGATGCCGTTTTAACCGCGTAGAATGTATTTTTAATATAGGATTTGGGAATTATTACACGTAACCTAGACACAGAATAGTCAATAGAAAATCAGCCCGTATCTTTTAAACGAAGTGATGTATTTACATTTCGGGTTGGGTCATCCTCTGCTGTGTATTATATTATAATATAGTTTCCGTTTGTCCTTGTGGAATGTGTGACGCGTTCGAGATGTCTATTAAGATAAAAATTCATAATATTATTGAAATTATATTATTTGTCGTCTTGCATGCAATTTGTTAAGTTTGAACTCTCATTTATTGTTGTGGTTGGTGTGTACACGAAGGAGGGGGAAATAAAAAACATTTCTTCATTGTTGGATCGAAAGTAAAAGTTTTCGAAAAATAATTGAAAGACGTTATTTATTATGTTAGTATATGCAGAATGTGTGGTTGATCCGATAGTAATCCGAAGAATGTTGTGATTTTCAACAGTTTTACCAAAGTTTCAACAACGTTACAACGTGGACGGATGCCTCTAATCCAGCTCCTCTCCGCCGCGGCCTTTTACTCTCGAGTTTTGTGGAAACACTCGTTTTTCTACGGCGGCAATCATTCATTTTCTTCTTCCGTAAACAACTTCGTAAAAGTCGCATAACACCTTGGGCGAAGAAATATAAATTGGATAAAACTAAAACATTTTCTTCTACCCACGATCATTATTTGGGTAATACTCGTTCCGGAGGAATAAAAGCGTCGTTAGAAGTTAGAAAATCGCGTGCGTTTTCTTTTTTCGCCTCCTCGTGTTTCCCGCCAACCGTTGTTATGACGTTGCGTTTTTATTCACGTTCTTCTTCTGTACACATCGGTGTAGTGCGCGTTGTTTTGATTATTATTTTTGTTGTTTTCTCTCTCTCTCTCTCTCTCTCTCTCTCTTATTCTTTGTTATTCCATATCGGCAACGAATTTTCTGCAACAAAGGAACGGAAACGTTGTGGCGACGGACGAGTGTGTGTCATAACGGTCGGTGGGGCGCGCGCGATTCGGTAGATATGATGACCGGCCTTGACGCTGGCCGAAATATATAAAATCGCCGAACCGACGCCCTTGTATTGGCGCGCGTCCGTGCGCGCGCGCAACGACCAGGAGAACGGATCAAGGACACGACATTGGTTTTTGGTCTTTGGTCCTTAACACACTTCTCCAGCGTTCGTTAGTTGTTGTTCTTTATTTATTTATTGTTGTTTCGTCCGTTGTCTTCTCGTCTCAATCGCCTTGGACAGTTTTCCCGCCGAAAACGACCAGAACTTATCTCGTTGCGATGATCGTCTCATGCTCGGCGCCGACGCCGGAACAAAACGGTCGTTTCCCTTTCTTTTACCACTTTCGTTTTCGATCGTCGTCGGGGCCCCCACGCGGCATACATGTGTGTGTGCGGGTATTTTCATGTAATACAACGCGACCCATCATGTGCGTTATTTTTTTACGGCCGCCGTCTGCAGTGTGTGTTGGACTATGTTAATTTATGCACACATCATTATTGTCGCGTTACTTTGTACGACGACGATTATCATGAACTGATGTCGCACGCAGAATTTATTTTTATGTTATTAAATATCGCTCGCGAAAACCGTGTCGTCCTTATACTACGACCGTTCTCTTCGGTGTCGTTCGCGAAACGATCGCGCTAAGCCCGTCCGATGATGATTTCAATGACACAATTATTGACCGCAGCCGTTGTATGCTCTTATCGTTCCGGTTTTTTCCCCCGTTCTGCGTTTGTATTGTGCCGTAGGTACGCATAAACCGAACAACAATAAATAACTGTAATGCTCGCGAAAAGAAAATTAACTTTTGTTTTAATTATCGTTTGACTAAAACTAACTGGTTGTTATATCAATATTTTATAATTAAACTCGTGCGCATATTTTATCTATTAACATTTCCTCGTAATAACAATAGCGATTCATTTCTTGACACTTGAATGAAATCAATCTTACACGCAAATTGGTTTTCTTAAGTAATTCCTTGTTAAAAATTTAATTTTCTTAAATATCATCTTTATAATATCGATATAGTTCATTTCTTTTACTACATAAAATTCTAATCTGTGTTCATTCTATTTTCCGCTCGCGCGTATATATTTCATTTGTAGTTTTCTACTTCATTCATAAAACAAACTGGTAGTATACGAGACATACATTTAATAGTTTATAACAATAAGCCCAGTGGGATGTTAGACGATTTTAATTGGCATGGTGTTGCAATAACTACTAACCGGAAATAACAATGAAATTATAAAAACTATTTTTTTTTCTACACGATTAATATGAGTGTATATGTATTATTTTATATATTTTTATACAAAAGAGTTGAACAATTGCAGGTTAATAAACTGTATTTACGTATTTTTTTTTTAATTAAATGCTACTGTTTTACAATACATAATGGATTTTATAAAAATTAATCAATTAATTACTTAAATCGAAACGTAGTTTTTAATATCAAAGAATTATCGAACTTGTATACCTCTATTCGTTCATTAAACAAGTTAATACTAATTTTGTAATAAAACATTAATTATACGCTACGTCACAGTGCATAATACCGCGACCATTATTAGTTTCAGAATACCATACACAAATCGTGTAGAATATTTGGCGGCAATTTTCTTTTGTTTAGCTGAAACCGGTTTTTTACATCAATTTGATTAAATATAGTTAAGAGCGCGTAACACTCGCGTATTTTCCGTTAAAATACATGTTCCAGTAGAATAGCTCTCATTTGGGTTACAGTAGTCGTACAATTATCAAATTTTGCAAACATAAGTATGACAATATTATTCGTGTTTTTACGTTGGTTTTTTTCGATAGCTATAATACATTCATTTTTATTACCTGTGTAAGAAGTTAGGTTTTTGCAATATTTTTTGCATCATATAAACTGACTGAGTTGACTTATCGGTTATATCCAACATACTAACACAGATAATATTGTCATCTTTATTTAGGTAAAGTTTAGTTTCTTTACGTTCATTGTAAATTAAATGAGAGCTGTTCTCCTAATACATGTTTTTGATTCATATTTACAATCGTCTAGTGCTGCTCTCGTGGTTGCAGCGGCAGCATTCTAAAACCGTACATACTCCCCACGCCGCGCACAGTACCGCACCGATTGTCGAAACCGGTTATTAATTATCCCAGTCATTTAGGCAAACGATTTATAAATACCCAAATTATATTATTAAATTTTAGAAACTTGTAGAATATGACTGTACCTACTTTTAAGGTCCCCACATACTGCCGCGGTGGCGGTGGCGTTAAATTTGTACACACGTATTGTAATGGAGTCCGCACATGCTGGCGGTAATTCGGCCGCGGTAAAATATCGCCGCTGCGATATTTATAAAAACCGCAGCATGCTTGATTTTACCGCCACCGTTCAGCGGTATTTTCAATTGACTTATCAAATATACGCTAATAGTATCTATACTATTTAATATATATGGTGTATATTAGCAGGCCTGGCTCTAAGGGTAGGTGACATAGGCCCACGCCTAGGGCGGCATTTTTCCTGGACAATTTTTATGTATGAAAAAAAAATATTTGATAAAATATTTACACGTAAGGGGCGGCAAAAACTAAATTTCGCCTATGTTTGGTTAAACACTTGAGCCGGGCTTGTATATTAGTCTAAACTTGGATTATTTTCTAGAAACTATTCAAGTTATAGTAGTATAGTATAGTTTAATATATTATTTAACTTAATTAAAAATAATTCATATAAAAATAATCAATACAATAATATATATATATATTGAATATGATATGTAAAATAGTAGAAGTATTTATATAGTACTTACTGACGTACTATATAAATAAATCTTCAATTTATCAATGACATAGGAATTTAATTTAATTAACTAACTATACAGTTATTGTATGTAATATATAAATATATTATGTTTATACTGGATAAAAATCGCTACCGCCACCGCGTGTGGGGACCTTTATGTGGAAACGCATAATATTTTTAGATTATTGACAATACGTTACTATGAAATACTAAACAAATATAATAATTGAAAAATCTATTTTAAAATAATATTAATAATTGTTATGGTATACATATAATTTATAATATAATATTCCTGCAATTCATATACAATTTGTAACCATATAATCTCTTTATACCATGGTAAATATCATGTTTCATTTGCCATTTGCATTCAACTAGTTGTACTACACTGTTGAATACTGTTCATAAGTGTTTTCCGCAATAATTTTTAAAAGAATATTGTACTATTTCTTTTCTCTGTGCGGTTTTAATTACCATTTACAATGTTTCCGTTTAAAAAAGTTCGTAGTGTTTTAAAATGTAAACGGGAACGTAAGCATATTATAAGAACAAAAAAATTAAATGCGTTTTTACAAAAGGCTGATTTTTACATGATAAAATTTTTTAGGTTATTAGTCTATAAATGCAAATCAAGCTATAGGTTAGGTTATTGGATATAGGTATTGTATAAAATGTGTTATGCCTATGTATATTTAAGTATAAAATATTGTATTCATAATAAACAATTAAAAAAATATTAATTACTATTTACTATAAATAGAAATACCTATTATACCTATATTATAATATATTATTATCAATTATAATTTATCACATTAATTTAGTTAAGTAAAGTTGATCGTAAATTATCGATATTAATCGTTTATTTAATTGTGATATATTTATTTTTATAGGTATTATATTTGAATAAGTATTAATTAGCTCTACTAATAGTAGCTCTACTGTGAGCTTCCCTTTTTACCGTCCCATCACTGTCATTCCTCCAACAAATTTACTCATTGTAAATATAATAGTATGGATTGTAAATATTCAATAAACGATATTTTATTAAAAAAAAAAAAATGTATTAATTCAATAAATACAAATCAAGCTATGTTATAATACAGTTTCTATGTTCAATATATTGGTACATAATATGTACCTAAATATATTATACTTAGGTAAGCAGTGGCTAACATTATAACCGTTAGGTCATAGGTACGCGCGGGTATTAAAAATATGACGGCCGCATTTACACGTATAAATTTTATAATGACGCGAAACGTTTAAGACGAAAGTTCATTAAATAGTGTACGGCCGCACGGCGCTCTCGGTTTTCCGAACGAGCACGCATCGCACCGGCTGCGAGTAGTGGGCGTGACTTAAACGCCGCGCGCTTGCGGATCGCTAAAACACTTAACAGTGCATTCTCTTAGCCGTTGTATACGTTTCACTTTTGGTATCACGTCCTCTTAAGTTGTTGAGATTTTTTTCTGCGATCACCAATCACACAAGTGTCTATTATCCGCTGCTAATAGTTTATTGATAACGTCTTAATTTGTATTGCACGTCCATTTTCGGTAGTAAATTGTTTTTTTCTAATACAGAACTATGCTAATTATTTATCCTTAAATTAATTTATATTACGAATGCAACAGCAATACGTACGCGCACTCGGTGCTAAATGTTATCATATGAACGAGCATAATGTTGAATTTAACATTGTCGGGGTAAATGATTGCGCGGCTTACATTAAAAACCTTCTGAGATCTATTTTTATAATTTAACATGAATAGTTTGATGGTTGTTAGATCCTCGCACGCGTTATTATTTTAATTGTGAAAAACAATTCTGAAACCACCTTACAGTTTGAATTAATAAATAATAATAAATCTTTAATATCCTTTTATGGAAAGTGCATTTTTTTGTTTTTTTATATCATTATTTATTGTAGGTTATTTTTTTTTTTTGTTTATTTCCGTCCAAAGGACTATTTTTGTGAGCTTGTTTTATTGATGTTCTTTATACTCGCATTACCTTGTTATAAAAACTGGTTAAATAGTTTCGTAGTAATTTCGTAGATAAACTAAAATTTAACTGGTTATATAGGCGACGATATCATAATAATAAAATAAATAGATAAATGTTAACAAAACGAGTTGGGCCTTAAAACACAAAAACTACTTGTCTTTTTATTCTGACAACTGTATTTCATAAAGCTTTTATATAATTCGGTAAATAAAGTTTTATAAAGTTTTTTAGATAAACAAAACTAGTAACACGTAGTCCCTGGTCGATGTTAATGTGTTGAAAGCTAAACGCAATATTTTGGTTTGAAAAAAGGACTCTTTATCAAAAGTTTATATATGCATAAAATATAAACTTTTGATAAAGAGTTCTTTCAAAATAAATATTGTTAAATTATAAACGATGTATCAAAACTAAATCCTACGTATAATTATTTAATTAAAACTATTATTTTTTTTTATAGGTTTGTCTAGAAAAAAATAATTTGGGATTTCATGTTTTGTAATTATGTGTTTTAATCTCGGGTACACAATTACACTATAGCTTTTTTTTCATTAATGGATGCTATTCGTTTATCACATCCTTCACCTTACTCGTTAATCTCTACGATATGTAATCTGTAATATTACTATATTCTTGTCTAGAGGTTTCTCTCTGTCAATTTTTCTATTTGCCCCACGCACATTTCAAACAACAATATGTATAAGATATTATATATGTTATTCGTTCCATAGGTATTTCTTTCATATCTAAACCGTCATTTTCTTAATTTATTTATGCTGGAGTAACTCCCACTTGTATTCTATACTCTGTTCCTATAATTCATTTTTCACTTTATCCTGTATTATCTTCTTGCTCTTTATGGTCTCTTTGTTAAGTATTATGATAATGCTATTATTCCTCATCTATTTTTTTTTTTTATACTTATTAAAGAAGTTACATGTTAATTATTGTGTAACAAATATAACGCGTATCTTTATATTATACATATATATATGTTTTATTTTTAAAGGTTAAAATCCTCTTCGTATGCATTAATTTTAATGTTTTTTTAATTTTGTACTTCAGAAAATGAATTTGTGAAGAAGTTTTTTTTTTTTTTTTTTTGATAAAATATTAAAATGTATGAAAACCATTGACAACGTATTATTATATAGAAACAAGTAAACATGTAAAAATCAAATAAATTAAATATATATTTACGACTACAATTTATACATTTAAAGTCCTGGTGGTTATGCACTTACTCGTTAGTCAACACTCATCGAATGTTTTATTTCCTAATTTCGTAATCGTTTTAAAATTTAATTAGACATTGAACTTCTTCGGGATTATATTCATAATCAGTGAGCCACATGTTAATAACGTTGGTTCGGATTTCAAAAAAAATCCACACTGACGGCCGAGTACCATCACAGTAGGCTAATAAAAATGTAAATTTCCAGTCAACTATGCGCGGGAAATGATTGCGTGGTACACGACGGGCCCGTCGATGAAACGAACTATACTAGTGTTTACCATTTGACATTTTGAACGGCGTGTGAAAGTTCTCTTTCCTTCGTCAAGCAATATAATGCATTACACACTTCCACGTGTATTTAAGCTTAAGTATATTTATACGCATATTGTCGTTGTTGTAATTTGATACTTGTTAGGTGGGTGAGTTGGACACATGGTGTCACAGTATGTAATGAGTGGTATATGGATTCAATTGATGTCCCATAGTTGTATTCCTGTATTTTTATGATTATAATACATGTCACACACTATTGCGTTTTTATCATTGCGTACAGTATATATTGTTTGTATTGTGTGCAGAAGACGTCCGTTTTGTTAAAATTGTAGCTCACGCGTATTAGTGAATAGTTTCTGATATTTACTTCATAGAAAATCACCGATGGACTTTGTACATTTAGTATCGGGAGGACATCGAGTTCCTGGTCAAACGTGTCCGCAGTAAAGACAGTTAAAATCTTAAGATTTCGTACGAAATTTAACTTAATTTTCTAACCACTATTTAGAACAAACCTACAGTGTTTTAATTTTTTGTTTTAATCACGGGGAAAAACTATTCATGATTTATATTTTTACTAGCTATTATAATCATCATAAGTTACTAAAGATAATGCCTTGTCACTGAAGCCACTCCTCTTTGTTTGAACTGTACATTATACATTGAAGCAAAATACGCACAGTTAACGCATGAGTTCTTGGTTAAATTCAAGATATTGTTTCCTCTTGGTTTTTTTCCAGCTATTTCTCCTTCTACGATATTGGTTATAAAGTTAATTGTGTTGGATGGTGTGTCCGATTAACATTATTTTCCTCGATTCAATCATCATCACCAGCTTTCTTTTTTTTCGATGTCTATAACTCTAATGCTTCCAGTTTGCTTCTGTCTTTCATGTCAATTGTCCATGTTACCATATGTCAGCACATTCCAGACAAATGTCTTAACGAATAATATATTTTTAATATATTCACCACCACTATTTCACATGCATTTACGTCATAATATAATAATAGATTGATCGACAATAATTTACTGTATAAATAACCTTGATAAATGTTTATAATATAAAACTTAAATTGTATAAAAATATTAAGCATTATTTTTTTTTCTAAATTTGTTAAAAATTTTCGGGGTGGGAGTTGAACACACCCCAAAGACACGCTGCTGCTAAGGTATTTGCGAGTTTTTGAATGCTCATTACACCAATGGGATTTACAATAATCACCGATAACACTCGCACGACGTTTCTAGAACGCGCGTACACCGTGTATACCTATTTCTAGACGTTGTTAAAAGTATGTCTACAAGACAAGTGGTTAACATCGAACGGGATGGGGAGGAGGTGGTTATTAAAGTCTGTTTCAAAAGCTCGACTAATAACGTCAATAATAATAAACGGAGTCGTGACAAGGACGCCGCGCGCACGTTACCGTTTTGTCAAGGTCCGTCTGTCGACAAGGCAGAGGCCGAGGAGGGTGCCGTCTCGGAAATGGGTTTCGCGCACTCCGGCGGGGACAAGAGGAAGGGCGCGCATAACGCAGCGTCGTAGACCAGACGGAATATTTATTTGTGTTTTTTACGTTTTTAATAATAACACGAAACGTTGGTGGGCAGCGGTAGCAGCAGTGGCAGCAGCAGCAGCGCAGTGTCACGTACGGAGGGGTCGAGGGGTACTACGACGACGTCCACGTGCTGAGCCCACGCTTTTGGCGACCGTCCCGCGGTAATGCGGATCGCGGCCACGGCGGTTGCGGTTCCGGGCTGGCCGGCGGAGAGGCGAAGGGCAGACGAAACCCGCCGTCGCCACTTCGCCACGGCTCACGTCTTGATGTTAATAATCGTCCCTGCCGCCGCTGAAGCCGTGTCGCGCATTCCACCACGGGTACCCGGAAATAGTTTACGCCTGCCCGACCCCCCCCCCCCCCCCCCCCGGTTGTCCCGCCTGTACGGATATTTTAATACCGCACGTATTTTACCGCTCGGCGTCTCCGCATGGCACGTTTAGGGATCGTAACTCGTACTTCGTCGTACGCGAAAATCGACACGACTATCATCCACGTACCGTACGATGTATCAAGAATATATTCGTAGACAATTTCACGATATCGATATCGGCGCAGAGTCCCTGTATCGATAAGTGGGCAGCGAAATCATCGGTTATCCTGTCGGACTCCGATGAAGTTGTCGTTTTGCGGCGCGTATGGTGTACAATTATTTCAGGACACTGACCGCGAGATGTGTGCGACCCAGCGACAGTTACGTTTACGTTGAGCCGTGATTCCTGTTTGTGGATATTTAGGGTGTTTTTGTGCGAAATGCCCCTCCCCCTCCCCCGATTCATATCGAATTATTTCGTTTATTTGAATTGTGATTTATGCAACGTTATTATTTTCATTTTTATAAAAATATTCACTTTTCAAATTCTGTTATTATACTAGTAATTAATTAGGAATCATTTTTAAAGTTCTTAATAGAGCAGATAGATCGATTTGTGTTGGGTATTTGGTAAAATGTTCTGGAACGTTATCTTTTCGTGCATTACGAAGTGTAAAATTTCACTTTATAGTACTATGTACAATTGAGCTGTTTATATAAGTGTATTACAGAATGTAGTATACGCAATAATCTAAAATGTATTTTAATAACTTATTAATTATTATGTAAGCTAACTTTATAGTTGGTTAGTAAAATGTTAAAATGTTATGAAAATTATTGTATTGAAATCAATAATGATTGTAATATATTCAACTGTTCGTGTATATAACTATTAGGTTACTCTAAAAAATGCTTTACTTTAAAATTATACTTATATTACAACAATAATGATTCATATACTGAGTCTAAAATCGAAATGAAAGATGTGAAAAAACTTCAATTCCCCATCTCCGAGGAATGTAGGTTTATAAGTGTATGCAACACAGAGATTCCAAAAATATGAATTTCTGAAATTGTGTGATCAGATGTCTTTTAAATAGTATACTCGAATCCTTACATCGATATTGTTACTGCGTGGTATAAATTGACATTTGACCGGAACACATAAAATTCGATTGTGAAATCTAACAATTTATTTAATTCGATACTGTCTCATATCAATTGGTTCATTTTTTTAATAACTCTAAACTATTTCTCTTTATCTATGGATTCTATTCTAATTTCAATTAACACGTCTTTTCATTAAATCAGAGTCCATTAAAACGCATTTATATTAAAAATAATTCAATAGAGATAATAACAACGTAAATTTTTCTCATGATTTTGAAATATTTAGCACATGCAATATTATATGTTATAATTGTGGTGATTAAGATTGAATCTGGCAACCTGTGATCATTTAATCGAAACGGTTCGATTACTTCAATAATTTAAGAATGATATTTATTCAGATTACCGAGTCTTTTAAACATAAACTATACCGTAGGTACAAAAATATTAATAGAACAGTTGAGTTATAGAAAACACTTGATAATTTTAATAATATTGGCCGCCTAATTTTAAAGTACTCGTCTTCTTTATCACCGTTATTTGCATATAGTTAATCATTAACACATATAATTTTACAGATTGAACAAACCTTGAGAGTCATTATTTTCAAAGAATAATACTATAAATTTTTTTTATATTTTAAATCTGGTTGATCCTGTGAGTATTATATTTTCAGACGCGAGTTTTTTTTTTTTTTTTCGTAAATAAAATCTTTCTTCGAAATCAATTTCAATTAGTTTTTATAAATCAATATGTTTATATAGTGATATAAATAACTATGAGAAATATTGTGCATTTGATGATATTTTAAATAGTACCGAATGATGAGTCATAGTAAATATTGTTTGTCTATGTTCTCGCGTATTTCTGCATTCCAAGAATATGTTTTCAAACGTATATTCATTCTATTGAATAATCAAAAACTTTTGTTTTGCTTGTTTATAGTTTAGAAACAAACTGTCCTGGGACTCAATCATATTCGTTCAACATTACTCTATTTATTCGTATATTCGAAACAGAACATTCGTTACGGGAAATAATGTTTCTTTGAAAAAATAATATGCAAGTGAAACTGCTGAAATTGTGCATATACTTCTGTTCGAAATACATTAAAACCCTATCCGGAAAGACATAAAAAAATGAAAATAGGGATGGAAATGTTATAACTTTATTTTTAAATATATGTTTTTAACGACCTCTTATACATGTAAGTAAGGATCCATATATATACATATACATATATTCATTTATAAATACTGAAGTTATACTCAGACCTTCTTGTTAAGACGTCTTTATTATTAAAAACTAGTCAAACTATATTCTCCTAAATTCATACTATTAGGCCTTGAAAGTTTTTTTCATGTTTCTTATGTAATGTTTCATTACTTATTTCTCATATTATGTAATTGATTTTTATATTATTATTATTGCGTTTTAATTCTAATCAATGTTTTTAAGCACATTATTACGTAAAACTGTATTTTTTATTGGTTAGTAATGTCAATTGTCAATGTATAAAAATCCTATTTAATAATTTTATATATATATATTAATCATCAAAGACATGGTACATTTTTTTGTACACGCTGTTTTGAATTTCAAAAAAAAAAAAATATATATAATGTTTTATAGTATTAGAATGTGGTATTGGAAAATGTATATATTACAATGTACTCGTATTTCGTACTTTTATATTAGTATACTCAAATTAAATGTATTATTAACTATCAACATTTTTACACGAATGAACATGTATTACTTTTTGAATTTAAAAAATTAAATATTGCCCGTTTAGATACTATTTTACACTAATTATCTAAATTTTTCATCACTAATAATATATTGAAAGGTATTTTTCGGTATTTGATCGTCACTAACGACTACGTAGTAAGTACAACTGTACAATTGTTATTTCAGCATTGGCTATTTATTCGAGTACTTAGGAAATTACAACTATCGTAATTATTGCGAAAATCATGTTCGATAAACTAATATAAAATAATTACTGTGTTGCACTATAGACAATTTGTGTATAAAACAACATGAAAAAAATTGTAACTATTATTTTGATTACATTAAACGTAAAAAAAAAAATTAACAATTATACATTGAACGGGACTGAATGTGATATGCAAACGTTTTTTTTTTTTTAATTTTTATAATTGTTATTAACACATTGTGTCAAACATTTTGTTGAGTGTGACCAATAAACATATAAAAATAAATATATATGTATATCAAGTACTGTGTACCTCCCAGTTTTATCTTTTTCATTGTTTAATTACTAAGTTTGTATTATAATATTTTATTAATATTATATATTGATTATAGTTAAAACCTATCATAAGTTGTACTTACAATCTTGATTTAATTGCATATTCGAACCCATTGAGTTTAAACTACATTGTCGGTTTTAAATCTTTTAACGGTATATATCTTTCTAACGTTTTTGGATGAGCTGTTGTCTATGAACCATGTATTTATTGTGTACGTAAGCATTAATGATAAAATATAAACCTAATTAAAAAGGTGGCCATAGTCCAAGATCTACTTCCGTTTTAGTTATTAATTTTTATTATATTTACTGTTCATAATATAACTTGTGCAAGTTAATTAACGTGCCAAAGACAATATGATTAATTAAGATTGTAATAAAAGCATGCACCTTATTTATCTTGAAGTTTCTGTCGGATCTTTCCTTAAAACTTGACCAATCCGCTTAATTTTCCGAATTCCAAAATTATGCTATATATGATAAGATACATCCTACGATCAATATATAATCTTTATTTTCGTGTTGTGCAGCTTTGTACACATTTTTATTGATTTTTTTGTAAAAGTCATTTGGATCAAAATTGGACGTTTACTATATTTTTATTTTACCAATGACCAGAATACGATTCACATCGAGAAAATGTAAAATTTTTAAAAATTATATGTTCGTTATTATTATGATCGAATTACTTTAATTATTATTATTATTATTACTTTTTTTTTTTATAATTTTATCAGTTTGAATTTTTTCTTATTAAATTTTGACGTATTGTAAATCAATTATTTTTGTGGCTTTAACATCCATATTAATTATTAAATAATAGTTTTTTTTTCACCATCAACCAATTAAAATAAAGACTGAATTATTATCGATTAGCAATGATGTTATAAGTTAAATACTGTTTTAATATAAAAAGTGCCAATTAATTATCATGACTAGGTACAACATTATGCTTATTACTGGTACATAAAAAAATCAGCTGGATCGATAAAAGTGAATTATTTTCAGAATCCTTCTTTCGAAGTGTTTGTATTTTGTACAACTGTAGACGATCACGTCACTAGGATTTAACATATTTAATGTTAATATTAAAAAATACGTGTATTTTTTTTACGTATTACCTTCGTAATAATTTATGAGTATTTCTGTCGGTATTATAGGTACTTCAATATTAATTTTTTACCCGCTTAACAAATATACGTGATGATACAGCGCATACATTAAGTTATGCTATTTGATAGTCGATATTTTTCGAATTAACAGTGATGGTAGAATAAAAATAATCATGTAGAATGTGCGCATACGAATAGGTAAATAAAGACTACGTAAAAACATTTTAAAATGTCGTAAATTCATCATCTTCATACGTAAAATGTGTGTGACCTATACCAGTGGTTTTCAACCTTATTCGGATCGCGACGCCCCATTTTTTATTTATTTTTTTTGTAATACGACCCCTTCAAAAAAAAAAAAAAAAAGTTGTTTTATTTATCAAAATTTGATTTGATTACCGATAAAATATTTACATGATAAACAATTTTGATATATTTACTCTTAAAAATTTTACAAAATAAATAATTTACTTTGTTTTTTTTCTAAATAACACGGAAAAATCATGTCGTCCATTATGTTTGATGACCCCAAACCTATGATTCGCTATCCCCAGGTTGAAAACCACTGGCCTACACAACGGAGTTTTACGTAGTAGTGTTTATCGCAAGGCTCGAATCGTGGTGGTAAACTTTGTGCGCGCGCGAAACGGCGAAGCTGAGCGTTCCGTTACGGTTCAATTTAGATCGACATTCCAGATAGTGAAGCCAATATCAGCCGTGTGTGTAAAGTTATTCGAAACGAAAATACTCTGTAAGTATATCGCACACAAATGTATACGTATACACTTCCCCTACAACTTTCAAACCTGTTCTCGGCACCGTTGTCAACCGGTTTCTCCTGTGAACCCCATCGGCACGCGGCGGTATACACACGCGTACGCGCATTAATGTATATTATTCATTATTATGTGAATCTTACGTATACTATTCATCGTACGGTTTTGATTTCTCGGCTTCATAAACGGTCGATAATTGTCATCGTTCGCCTCGAGAAGTACGAAAAATCTTAGGTGGTAAATCGTGCGCGCTAGTGCATTTCCTCGGCGAGCCCAATCCGAACGGTAAGACGCGTTTTCCCGTTTATTTTGTGTTAGAAGGAAATTAAAAAATAAAATTATATCTCATTTTTTATTCGTACGATTTGCGTGCGCTTGATTTGGATATATTTTCGTACGATAGGAGTACAGGGTGTTACACTAACGTTTACCGTTTTTCAGCGGTAATGAATAACGATATGACCCCCCTCCACTTTTCAAAACAGCTACGTTTCGTCGAACATTCTGTATATTATCAGACGTAATGACGTGCATTATATACGTATCGGTTTATAAACGTATATCGATGTGGATTCAAGAGCTTTATGAATATTGTTATCCACGGTGTACAATATCCAATAGAAGAAAGCGTTGCTGCTGTGCATTATCATCCTTAGTCATTGTCACGCATTGTCGACCTGTGTGTGTGTGAGCGCTTGCCAATTTAAATTGAAGTTTTTGAATTCGATTAAAAATATCGACCTTCAGGATGTAAAAATAAGTGTCATTTGCTCAGTGCTACAGTTAATATCTCGGTTGTTAAATCGCCGCGATTTTCCGTGAAAAAATATGTATGTGCCAACTAACCAAATTTCTGAACATCTAAATGATTTTTAATTAGTTGTTGCAAAAAAAAAAAAACCAGTCTTAAAACGTATTTCGCGTAATAATATACTTAACCTTACAAACATTTAAAATGCAAAACGTCCTCACTGTCGTTGTGTACTAATAATAATTTGGAAACAAATTTTTTTTAAACTTTTAAGAATTTATCAAATGAATATGAGTGCACATTACGATTTATATATATGAAATGTCTATAATTTATGTGTATATGTTCATTTAAAATTATTTGATTCATTTTGATGCTTAAATTATTACTATTATTAAACGAATATTCAGCAATCCATTAAATAACTTGTAGATATTTATGTTGATGAGTCGCGTTGAAATAATTTTTAATGATAAAATGATGAATAATTTTATTTGGCGTAGCAAAAAAACTTCATTCCTGTGGTTTAAGGTCAATGTTACTTTTGAGTATTAATTTTCATGGTTAGATTTCGTTGGGATCAAGGAAAGCAGTTTTGTGAGATTTAAATTTGTATAAATTAATAACTTACCTACTTAGAAACATGGGAAATACAAATTAATGGTTTGAAATTTATATCAAATATAAATTCGTATATTTTGAATATGAATACGTTTTGTAAACTACGATTTCTTTTGTACTGGATTATACGATTTACGAGGATTACTATGTATTTTCCATAGAATTAATTACGTAACAAATTTCGAATTTTTAACGCATTATGATTATACTATTATTGCTCGTAGCAATTGTAGTTTTTAAAGCAATGAAAATATTCCGCTAGGGTGTTTTGTTTTGTTATTCTGATGTATTTTTATAGTATTTATATTGACATGAACTGACCGGCACAACTCCATATAGAATGTCTTAAACTAACGGACAATTGCCCGTGTCAAATATTAAAGGGGTGATGGGTACCCCCTATGATATTGAACTAATCTGTCGTGTATTTTAATTTTTATAACGTTCAGTAACAAATTTAAGATGTATTAATAATAAATTTCTAATTTAAATATAAGTTGTAGTGTATCGTAGTGATTATATTGGGGCGGTCGCCCCTAGTAAAACATTTAGTTAGTTAATGGAAAGTTGATACCGGCCTATAAATAACAATTTCTTATGCTATAAATTGTTATTAGGTTTAGTAAACTAGAGCAGATACTATTTGTCCAGTTATTAGTCACGTGTAGAAATAAAAGCGTTCTATTAAATACAAATAGAGAGACATTATCAATTTTTTAAGGGTAGGTGGGTAACAAAAATGCATATTCGTCTCCTTGCAAATAATCCTGCTGCCACGCCACTCAAAAAATTTTTTTTTTGATGTGACATCATAGTGTGTCATGTGCACTTAGTTTTATATTGTTCCGCAAGACACGTTGTATTCCTATTACAAAACGCATCATTCTATGGCTTTGAACTGTGACGTGGCAGTTGTAAGCGTCCGTTCGGGGGCGGAAGGGATCTCTAAAGCAGTCAAATAATGCAGGATGTATATATATATATATATGTATAACAACAATGTAAACGATGTGCAGATATAGTTAACGGAGGGCTTATATTAAGGTTTTGAGTTTAAACTCCTCGCACTAACGCTTTGTAATGTATGATGTGTGTGCGTTTTCTAACCGAATAAAAAACATAAGCATGTTTTCATGGGTACGTACGTAAGTCAACATTAAAACGTGTAAACAGTAGTCTGAGAAATAGTCTTTCCACATGCTAGTATGTATATTGCAAGTATAACATTCTTATTTTTTTTTCATAAATTTTCGCGGAGGGGTGAGGTGACGATGTACGCTTTGCATATTCCACGTTTGGCATAGTCCGAGCGGTTCATATAAAATCCTATGCGCGTTTTCGTCTCCCTCTGCAAATACGTAGGAAATACGAAATAGAACAATAATTATTATAGTATACCCGCATGTATATTAGTGACAATCATATTTAAAAATAATGCGATTGTTTCTCATTCATGTATCTAATTTTGACAGCAATGAGAAATTAATCTCTGCGTGTTTCACCAGCCAGTTACCACCGTCGCCCAGTTTTATCAGTCGAATCGTTAACGATTTTGTTAGATTATGTGCGATTTTTAATGGGGGAAGTGGGGGCGTTTTATTAGGTTACTCGGTTATATGCAGTTCGCGCGCGACCACGCTATCTAGTCCAGCCGAAGGCCAAAGGTCATTAATGGTTAGTCAACGGCTGTCGGGTGGCGAGTCGCGCCTTGTATACCTATATACAGATTTGCGAACGTGCGTTTTAAAATATGAAAAAAAAATGAAACCAAATGTATGTTGAAAAGCTGCTCGCTACTACCGTAGCGAATATTATTACACTCTGTACAATTTACAGGTGCAATGGCGGTAGTAGCGGCACACATTAAGACGAACATGTTTCTTTATTTGAAATTGATTTCCATGCACAGCCGATTGAAAACAAACATAATTCAATAGCAGAGCAACGGCGGTGGCTTATACGTGAGATTAAGTACGATTTGGCACCGTGCGCGTTTTTTTGTTAACGATGTAACGTGACAACTCGGTGTGCGCGGACTCGAGTGCCACATGGTCTGGTGAAAGAGTAAAAATAACAACACGGTCGTGTACAACAACATAATATTATCCGCAACGGTTCCACGAACTTTGTACGCAGGAAATTAACGACGTCTCATAGAACGTGTCCAAGGGAAATTTGAAAAACATTAAACTACCATCTCTCTCTCTCTTTCACTCGCTCGAGTTTACTCACGTTTCGAAATCATCTATTTATAAAATTCCTGTAAAACGGTCTGTTGTTGCATCAACGATTTCGGAAAGGTTACGATTCATGTGGGAATAAGCGTTCAAGATCATGTATATGTATATATATCAAATCTTTTTTCCATATTGGCACCGGTCGTCAGGTACAGAAGAGTTAATTAAAGCCGGTTAAAGGGTTCCTCATTCCCTTGGTAGTAATAATTATATTCAGCACTGTAGAGCTATGCCGGCGTCCTATCCTAAGTGTTATCTTCCAAGTGTTTAGCTAAGAAATGCTTAAGAATTTCTGTTTGCTCTGTGCATGTGACGAAATGCAATCGAATAGATCAATGCTCGAAAAAAATTATACACATAAATTGGACTCACTTATATAATAGGTAAAATATGTTCTAGTCGGTGTTAATGTGTTTTATTTTTCTTATAACTTAATGAGTTGGATGCATATAAAGAAACTAGGATCTAGAAATTAAACACAGTTAACTTGCGATGTAACGAAAATCTCGATATAACGGATGAAATTGTCGTTCCCTAGAAAATTTCATAATATAACGATTTGTAATTCGCAATGTAACGAATTTTTACAATTTTGGAGCTTAATATTAATCTTTGGATGCCTCCGTCTTCATGTTAATTACAATCAGCAGAGACATGATATCGACTACAGTGCATTTTTTGACATTTTAAATTTGGACAAGTAATTGCTAGGACTATTTACCAGATTACTGTTATTTAAAAAAAAAAAATATATATACGTAATTAAATAATGATTCATGAATGTATGTATTAATTTTTACTAACTACGTATAACTATGCATTTATATACCTATTTATTTTCTGATATATATTTACACGTATAAAATATAATAAATATATGAAAATATGTATTATTGAATGAAAATTAATATGTATTTGTAGTGTGTTGATTTAAATTTCGTTAAAACAAATTTTGTTTAATAACATGATACTACGAATTTTCGGTATACCGAACTTTTTCCTCGGTCCCTTGAAGTTCGTTATGTCGGAAGTTGACTATATACTGAGATAAAAGTGAAACTATTTTTAATCCTTATGAAAATATTTTTCAAAAAGCCATTCAACATACTGAAATTCAAATGTTCCATAAGTTTCATTTAGTCAATGTTTATCAATGTAAAATCTAGTTATTGTTCAATAATGTCAAATTTCTGAACAACTGAAATTATAACTTCTGCAGATTTTTTGTTCGGTTTTCACAATTATTATTGTCTTATTTAGACTTATAACTAGAGACCGGATTTATATACGCTTTAAACCTTAGAAATAAGATGTTTCTATGCTCTATAATTTCATCAAAATATTCCTTTATATGCAGAAATATTCTTTTATGAAAAAAAATATTCTTTTTCATAAAAATGTTTTAAATACTGAAAAAACAAATAATAATAGTAGTTTATAAAATGTAGGAAATTTTCGGCTTTTTAATTTACCAAGGCATACACTAAAACCTGATACTTAATACACTATTATTTAGTAGTAATAGTACACTTAAGACTTAACAATAATTAGAATGTTTAATGAATTTGTAAAGATTATTTGATATCTGTATTCTGTAACCCGTGATATCAGTATATCACAGATAGAGACGTTAGCGTAGTCTACGTATATGCGCAGAAGCATAGGACAATGAAGTGTGTGGATCACGATAAGTGCTACGTAGAACGCGGGAACTATTACCATGGTTCGTCTATAAAAATAAGATAAGAGAATATATATAGAGAATAATAATTTTTAATTGACTTTTTTATCAATGTTAAGTTCTTATCAATATTCCTTTTGTGAAGATAAATAATATATTATAATAAAAAAAAATTTGGGATTTTTTTTATAAACCATTAGATTTTTATAAAATATTCAAATTAAACCCCAATATACCAATATATTCTTAAAACATGTTTTTTACAGAAAATATTCTTTAACCTCAAAATATTCTTTTTTATGCTCTAAAAACTTTTGTATATCAGTTCATAGGTAAATGAATCGTACAGAAAACTTATCCAAATAGAGCTGCATACTCTCAATAAAAATATGTAAAAACATAAAAATCCGGTCTATACTTATAACAAATTTGAAAACATTTTTGACCCATTTTTAACATAAATTTATCATTTTCTCATTTATTGAGAATTATTGTCAATTCGTACCTCGTGGCAGGGAAAAATTATTTATCAACGATTCTTAGGAATCAGCCGTTATTGACAGTCGCTTTTTTCCAATAATTTGTAACAATGTTATATTTATTTTTGGAATACATGATTTTAGAGTATTCCTATTATTTTTTTTCCAACCAAAAGTAAACTAAAAATGACTAAACGTGTTGTAAACATGTGCAATAGTCGTTTCATAGTATAATGGTACGTAAAGAATAATTATTCTCAACATTTGGTATTAAATACAAATTAAGTGCACTAATATGTTTTGCATTTATAGTTTAATTTTCTCATTAACGGGTTTTATATATAATATGTTAGTTAATTGCTTTGAAATCAAAATCTTGTGTTCAACTAACCACCACCGTCGACACCGATGTTTGTGGTGCGTCCGTTTCATTTTCAATTTAAAACCAATTATCAACGATATAAAACTTGTACTGTAATATATAGATACAGCAGTGGATATAATTTATACTGTATCTGCGGATTTTCTCGTTAATAACGTGATTTGACTTGTTTATTTCGTAATTTTGATCGATAAATAGAACATTTCATATATATATATTATATTCGCTATAATATGATAAAGAAATTCCTAGGTTTAAACAGGTAAGAGGCTAAATGTATGTATAAAATTGTCTCCAAAAGTTCTAATACCAGACGACGACGTGTTGTCGTTGACTTATCGAGTGAGGTCATACACGTCCTTAGACTCTCCTTCGGGATTTCGATGCGGTTACCGGATAAATGAAGGACTCTTTTTTGATGACTGTGATCAGTACCATATTTATTCACTATGCACATTAAAAGAAACATGACTTGCTCATTATTTCCTAAACCGTTCGATATCCTGTGAATGTGATTTGCCATATAGACGAGACTATAACGCGTACTTTAATTGAAAATCACGAAATGGTTACAATAAGTCTCGATAAAAATGAGATATGGATGGATATTTATTTTTTTTTTTTTTTTGATCACCAAATATTTTGCAACGACAACGTAATAAAACAAATACTTATGGCCATCACTCCTGTCTCTTGACGCTTCGCGCGAATTCATCGGAAGTAATCGCGCAGTGTTTAATAATGGCAAAATAATTAGACGATGGCGGTTGTGCGAGGACAGTGTTAATCGCGTTACTCGAAAACCGAATTATCGTCATCAAAGGCGCCATCTTTCGCAACACTGACATCATCATTATCGTTGTTAGTTTTTTATACTTATATTATGCACTTGTTCACTCACTTCACTGCCGTTCAGAGAGTAGGTACGAATAATAATAATAATAATATTAGTCATAACTTTTAAAAAAATTAAATAAAAAATTCGTTCTGCGATTTATTTCCAAGGAACGACGTATGTGTAATATTTTATATGCTTATATTATTTGTACGTATGTACTTACTGTTAAAACATGACCGACCCATGTGCGCACACGTACGAATATAAAGTTTACATGTTATAATTACTTTCTTAATCATCACTAAACGAGTCTGATGTACTCAAAAAACGTACGTGTAGCGTATACACATTATAATATAATACATATTATGTGTTTTTTTATTTTTATTTTTTATTTTTTCCTGACAAAATTATCGGGGTTCTTAACACTTTTTAGGTATGTAGATTTGAATTTTGAACGTTTGTATATCAGTTATCATTGATCACAGAGCCGTAACCCGTGGGGGGGGGGACAAGTCCTGGTCTAGTAAAATGTAAAGGGAGTCTCTTTAAAGTTCAGTTTTGAAATATGAATAAATTTAAGTAAACAAAATTAACTTGAATTTATATTTAAACGATATTATACAGGATTCATTTTCAGTTATTCTATTTTCTAAATAGTTATAACTGTAATTTATTATGGTTATTTTCGGAGTGCGAGAATGACAATGATTTTATACAAATTTACGTAGAAATTCACCATCGCAAGTATCGACGCGACAACATACAAGTTCTTACTTTCTATGGCTGTTTATAAATTACCTAGGAATAAATAAATACAATTTAATTTAATAGTTAATTAAATAAATTACATTTTAATTAAACGTGGTCTCCTTTATTACATTATTGAGAACTTAATTATTATTTTATTTAACTTATTAAAAATGTAATTCATTGTATCGATGTATTTAAATTACTATGATTGATAAATGTTTAGAAAACTATATTTACCAACATTTTGAAATTTAGTGTGTATTTATTTATCATAATCGTATGTTACTGTAATGATTGAAGGACCCCTGAATTAATTTGTCCCAGATCCTAAGAATCCTTCGAACAGCTTTGATTGGTCAATTAGTAAAATTATCAGGCTTAATTTATTATGTTGTATATATTTACAACAGATAATATATAGTATATAGGGATACCTATCAATAACTCTTGATCTTCGATAAATAATTTAATACATGTAGATGAACGTAGTAAAACTGGAAACGGAGTTTATTCGTTTGGTACGTTTTTCTTAACAATGTTTATGTTTGTAGTGTAGTTGTTAATTATATAAAATATATTATTATCACTGGACGTCTACGGTTATTATTAATTGATTATTAAATTATACATTATAAGACATTTCTTGTCTGCACGGTATTTTCCGCAATTATTCGTTTCTTACACTTTATACGAGTTCGAAAAAAGAAAAAATTACGTTCAAGAGACACGGGCATTCGTAGAGTTTACGATTTATTCGTTACATTTCCTCTAGGACTTACAGATGGCGAATTTTTTAACTCGGCACTGTGCATTTTCGCAAACTGTTCAGTTTCGAATTAGATCCCTTAGGAGAATTGTCATTGTCTAAACGTTTTCACGACGGAAGAAATCATATTCTAAATCAAAGTGACATTGGAATTATTTGTCGAAAATAAAATATACATCGTGTGACGACGTCGCAGAGAATCGCGTCCGGCAACAAAAACGTGTTCAACAGTATCGAAATTGAGAAGAACTTTGCAGTGACCGATATGGTAATAAATGCTGGTGAATTATATTATTATTCGAGCAATTAAATTTCGTTATATTTTCACCGGTCTGACGAACCGCTCACGTAGCTTAACACTATACAAGAGTTAGTGCCGGCCCTAGAAGGCGATCGCACCGGGTTCCGCGCTTGTATGGGGCCCTACAAATGATGTATTACGAATATCACTTTATCTATAAATAGTCCCAGTACGCGAATCGCAATCTTTATAGTCGCGTGTGGTTTTCTCAGGAAACGAGTTGTTATTGACTAAAATTAAGACGGTACCAATTACTTGAAGTGTTGTGCGAGCATAAAATTGTTTATTGTTGACGACCGTTTAAAATATAGTTCTAGTATATATTTAGTTATATAATAACATGAACATAGATTTCTACAAACAATTAATAAATTAGTATATTTCCCTGCTAAATTCTGCTCCGGGCCCCGAAAATCGTCTAACCAACATTGACAAGACTTGAACAGTATATATACTCACGTTGATATTTTTCGTTTTTAATCTATTGAATTCATATAAGTCAGTATTAAATCGGTATATTATATTTAAAATGTAAAAAAAAAAAATAAAAAAAAAAATAAATAAATATTAATTAAGCAAATATTAACAAGCCAAAAAAGTGTCATTATTGTACCATTTGCTATCTATAACTTTCTCTAGTTTTTGCTCTATTCTATCACATTTAGTTTTGTTGATATTAGGAATGTGCCATATGTTTTCATAAAATAATATATAATAATTTATTATAGCCTTGTGCAGAGTTATT
This sequence comes from Sipha flava, assembly GCF_003268045.1. Taxonomy (NCBI): domain Eukaryota; kingdom Metazoa; phylum Arthropoda; class Insecta; order Hemiptera; family Aphididae; genus Sipha; species Sipha flava. Next base: position 3,943,621 of record NW_020273076.1, read on the forward strand.
ATGTTTAACACATGTTTTTTGTGTTGATAATAATTTTTAAATAATTTAGGGTTATTGTTAAAACTATGGGATATGTATTATACATCTAAGAACTTAGCAATCAGGATATAGTAAATGTTAAAAAAATATTAAACTATTTTAAAAATGTTAAGCTACGATGAGGGGTGTAGCTTGGTAAGGAAAACGGGGATGCACGGAGGCGTACATTTTTAGAGGATGTAACTTTTGTAGTATATGTTAACATCTATTATATACTACTAGTTCAATATTTTTAATTTTTGTAATTATAATGTATTTAAATCTCAATAAGTATGATTGTATGCTAATTATAAGAAAAAATTGTAGGGAAGAGTATTTATTTAATTCTTTGTTTATGATAGGGCGTAATTTTAACATTTCTCCGGTTGTAAAAATTCCTAGTTTTGCCTCTGGTTAAGAGTTATTACTAAGTAATTATACACAACACATGAAACACGAGTGACAAACTGTTAATATTTATACAATAATCACAATAACTGATTAAGTGATAGACGAAGACGATCGTTTTGACCGTGTAGCCACGATACCGTATAAGAATACCATAAGCTATATTGATATACTTTAGTATACCGTATTACCACAGAATAGATAGAATATTAGGTAATTGAAATTATGTTATTAGCAATCGTGCATTGTACAATATTATTGATATGGAATTTATCGGACATCGCTAGTTAGTATGTACGCTGTGCTTCGGTGCTTCATAAGATTACTGCTTGATAATCATAGATTGGGAATTACTCGTTTTTAAACTTTTTTAAAACGCGCTCAAAAAAATTTAATAAAAACATGATAATTTTAAAAGAAATAACCGACAAAAACCGTTTTAACAAAATAAAACATAACAACTGTCGCCTTGTGTTTTATATTTTTGTCAAATAAATGTGGGTGGTTTTGATTGATAAGTTCTATAGAATATTGATGATAAGGCGAGCAGAATATTTGTATCGAAAACAGTTGAGTGAAAATAAAATAATAACCGGCGTAGTGTGAAGGCGTCACAGTGACCTAAAACTCATTTGTTCAGTACGTTTTTATTAGTACGTATTTGAACATTTTTTAATTTTTTTTTTTTTTTTTTATAACGTCACCTTTTGTTTACTTTGGGGTATAAACTATTGCTTAAGTATTTCAAACTCAGCGATAAGCCTACCCTCCGGCGTCTCAAGCGCGGCCGTCCACATGATGCCCTTTCTCAACACCAATAAAACATAAAAAAAAAAAAAAAACACCTTGTTCAACTATTTATTATTATGTCATATTTGTAACTTGTTTATTTATCTATGTAAATTACTGTATTTTTTGTATTTATAATTTGCTTATAACAATTATTGCATGTTAAAAATGTCTTTATATCAATAAATTAGATGACCTTGATGTCAGTAACACTTTATTAATAATAATAAAAAAAAAAAAAAAAGTATAAACCGGGTATCGTCGAGATATTGTCTTTGTTTAACCGTGTTAAACTTGCGTACGGGCGTCGTATACCTGTGCAGTACCTGCGCATTGTGTTACACAGCTTTCATTCATCTCCGTCCGCTTTGCAGGCGGGGAGTAACTCCACTGCGATCACAAACTACGTATACTATGCACGCTTGCTTGCAAACGCGCACAATGTATATTCCTTACATGGTTTGGTTCCATTATCAGACGCGTTACACAGCCTACGCCCGGTGCAGCAACACAACGGTACACCGCTGTCGCCGTGTTTCGACCATACAAGTCTAACAACTCGTTCACGATTGCTGCCGCCTCCGCACCCCTTCGCGATCGATGGCGCCGAGAACTGCAGTATTCTGCTCATCTTGCGGTTTTGTTCGCTACGTAACGTTCTCGCTCGATCCGTTACGTATGCGCATGGACACGTGCTGTTGCGCTACCGGTCGTACAGAAATTGTCACGCGTGCGCGTGTCTTCTTAATCCGCAGTCTCTATAATTTAACGATTGGTTTGCGACCATTTCCTCGATTCTCTTTCGTCGATCTTTAATCCTTGGTGGTACGAATTAGATTCTTAGTCTTCCATAACTTGGCTATGTTTTAAATCATCGTAATAATTTCATAACAAGCACTTATTACTAATGATGTTATACGTACGGTTTGTGCACTAAATGTTGCTTATTCTCCTCGTACCCAATGCCACAACGACGGTGTCGGTCGTAGTTGTAAAAACGTAAGGGTCTACTATAGACTCTATAGTAACGGAGCGTCGGCGAGTCGCATGAATAACGCATGCATTGTTGTGCAGCGTGTACTCTCTGCTGGCCATCATATGTGGATTTATATGGGGGAGACTAAGGGGTTTTAGCCTCTTTTTACTTTGAACGTGTTATACATTACGTAAATATGTAATAAATACTTGTTAATAATGTTTAGTCGTGATATAGAAAATCGGTACATTTATAATTAAATGGTAAAACTAAAACATTTTATGCCAAGTAATTGTAGGGCAGTGGTTAAGGAATCGTTAGGAGATTGTCCCTTGATTGATGCGAAGAAAAGGAAGACGCGTTAATGGAAAATCTCGGGCTGTTACTTATCCGACTACATCGTCATCAACGTGCTTGGCGCAAATATTCAATTCGTCCAGCGTATGAGTGTGTACTTGAAATCTAGTTTGACAACAGGTGATTCGCGGGGGCGATTTCCGGTGCTCCGGACGATGACGGCGGCGGAGAAGAACTTATAATATTCTATATATAGTGTATTGTACATACACTCACACATATATTAAAACCATGTGTATACTGGTTATTGTGGTACAGGAGAATGGCGACGGTAGGCCCCCACGCGACCGGAAACTCGCGAAGGCGCCGTTGCACTTTCGATACATTACTATCATCATCTCCTTGCGCCTGACCGTAAATATGTGTACGCGCGGGCATGCCGGTGTTACCGCGCCGTGACCACGGTTATTAACCCGTTCGGAAAGCATCGTCGCCGCATTTAATATGTATATTGTAAATCGTATTTTCCATTCATCATTGTATAACAATATAGAATACGCGGAAGACGTTCTTCCTGCGCGCACTTCCCACGCAAAAAAAAAAATCATGTATAATATTATAATATAGGCCATCTGATCGTCGTTGCCCACCGTCGCACTGCGATAAGTTCCCATGCACTACGGCGGAGACGATTGATCGTTGTTGTGTTATGTCGCTCATCACATCAGGTCGTTTTCATTTACATGTTAATGTACGATGACCACTCGTCCGCGCGTTTCTCCTTTTCACGACACCGTGATTGCATGTGTTATACGCAGGGACGGTGCTAAGGTAGGACAAGTGGAACATTTGTCCAGGGCCTCGCGCATTGAGAATATTATCCAGGCCTCGCGTTGCTCATACACGAGAGGATTTTATCACAGATTTGGTCTGCGGCGGACTAAATCCTCTAAAACGTTCTACCGTATGTGGTGATCAGCGGATCTGTTGCAAATGCAAATTTACTGTTTGTGTTTTCTCCGTAACCGATAAGAAAAACTTACATCGAATAACTGTTCGCCGTCGCCTGCCGCAGCTCCCGTTGTTTATACAAAATAATTATAAATAGAATTCTTGTATGTATGAATTTTGTTATTATTTTATCTAATTTTTTTTTTCACTTGGCAAATAAACGATCAGAAACTAGCAAATCATTTTTCACTGAATAACAACCGGCAACAGCAGTTAGGCACTCAGGCGTTAGCAACAATTTTTATCATTATTTGAAATACAAATTTTAATTATTTTATCTTGTTTATCTAGGAGTTAGTCTATCGCACACCAAAAGGGCAAAATTATGTTAGTCAACTAAAAACGATTTGTTTTATATATACGCATATCAGTTAGTCAAGTCAAAACAAGAAAATTAAAACTTTAAACATTAGGGTGGTCCTTATGAATTAAAGTTGACATTTTTGTCGGGATGACCCTGAATATTTTTAAGAATATTGTATTATAAACTTATGCAAGAAAAATACAAACATCGCGGACTTCAATATTTTTGTAGGTTATTAAATAAAATTCTTCTTTATACAAAATATTTTTAAGCTTTACATTGCTTTCACCATCCATTGTGCATTATGAAAGACACCTAGAATTCGAATAGAATTACCATAATAAGATTTACCACCCAGAAATGTAATTGATAAATTTAATAATTCGTTGTAATCTTCTCTTGGTTTATTTTCGGTTATTCTTGCATTATAATATTTAATAATATCTTCTGTTACATAATTTAATTTTAACGTTACATATTTATCCTCAATATCGGGTTTTATATTCTGAAGCTTAGTCTGAGATAAATTTTGCTGACATTTTTTTTTAAATTAAGTTATGCGTATTAGGGCCAGTAGATTGATTTTTATAAAATATACTTCTAAAAATTATTTCAAATATATGATGTCTACAAGGCAAATAGAGAAGTTCCTTTTCAAACTTTTGTTTTAAAAGAACACACGCTCCTTGCAATCTTCTCATATTTCAAGATGTCGTATCACAACAAATATCTCTACAATTTTCAATATGACTGCACTCTATTAATGTATTATAAACAGCTACAGTTTGGTCTTTACCCATTCCTGATTTTATAAAAGACATAACAACTGTTCACTTCTATCGAAACTGATTACTATAGGAAGTTTGACGACATTTTCCATCGAAGTGAATCATAACTTTACCAATGTCTTTTTTTCGGAAATTTTTAGGTAGTTTTTTTTTACGTTTTCTGCCCTTAAATATTTACAACAACGATAAATTGATGACCCATTTATTACTCAATATCAGTAATATCAACTTGTGCCGAAAGAAGTTTTTCTAAACTTACCTCAAAACGTACTTGTGAAATAAATTAAGCCAAGAGTAACTTTCAGATTGCACTTATATTTACTCAACAAGAAATATCTAACAACATTGACTATCAAAATCTTTTGGAAACTTTCGGTTTAAAAAAATTAAGAACATTTTTTTCATAATTACTCCTATGATAAAGATTGAAATAATTTTGATTTAGGACCTCGTAATAGTGTATTGTCCTGGATCTCGCAGACCCTGGAGTCGTCCCTGGTTATACGGTATGTTGTGAAGTTTTTGTTCCCTCCAAAAGCTCTTACCGTTGCATTTCAACAAAAATAAGTCTCTAAAAAAGAAAAAAATATATATATTTCCTTTTCTGCTCTATTAAATACCAACATGATTTTCGTGTTTTCGAAAACGGTGCATGTGTGTCACAAAAATAATCATATAGTGATATTCATACGGAAAACAAAGTTCATGAAATATAATAAAAATTCTCAACAATACAATTTGAGCTTTCATCGTGCGTTCTAAGTGCTAATAAATTGATTATAATAATACTTATTGTTTTTGATATTTATAATAGTTGTATATAACTGATAATGTATATTTTATAGAATATCCGACTTGTTTGTACAGTGTGTTTCAAACTGATTCATCTGATTTCATAAAATTATATTTCTTGCAAAATTTAAATAATCAGGTTAGAACAAGTTTTACTAATTAGTCAATTACATTAAGTTTTATGTATAATATTTACAAATGATCGATGTATCGATTATATTAAGTTTAAGGTATAATATTTAAAATGAAAATGATACGATAGGAAAACTGTTCTACTTCTTCACCCTTCACAAAAAACAGATGTGCAAAACTCAAGCCTTCTTTCCATCACGCTGTCATGGAGAGCCTGCAACAACTGCATTTTATGCGGTTTATATCTCAGGCGTCTCCGCAAAACACACCAAACTGGAACTTGTCTGAGGAATAGCAAATTGTGTGTGTATTTTTTTTTCTTTTGTGTGCGCGTGGGCGTTTTCTTTAAAGTCACACAATTTACTTAATTGGAATGGACTGTAATTTAAAATTTCAATTACCTACGTTTTAACACACTTATCATTTATATATTTATACAAATGGTTTATTACTCAATCGTTTATTATTATAATTATACCAATACAAAACTGTTAAACCGGTTGCTACTTTCGCCACTTGACAGTTCTTCCTTGTAAATGATTTTCTTCTTCTTAATTTCTAATTTAGAAAATAAGTATAATAAAATAATAAATAATTATGATTTAATTTTCATCCGCCTGTAATAATATTAACCATCATTAACTAATTACTCGACATTACGATGTCCACTGCTGCAGTAATAATGTATACAACATTATCAATGCGGTAATCTCCTTTTTTTCCGTTCATAGTTTGGATTATAGGTAAATATAACAAATTGAATACACTACATTTGATTAGAGTTAATTTAATTCGTATAATGTTAATAAAAACGAATTCGATGTTTCTCACCCGAAGCCCAGAGGATAATTAATAATATGACGACACTGAATGCTCTAAATTTATGTTACAATTTTAAGTATCTTTTTATCACAATTTGTTTAGCTTATTAACTTAAGCCTTATCAGCCGAGGAATTCGGAAATTTAAAATATCGTGTAGTTGTGTAGATTTATCGTGATGAAATAAGATGTTTAAGATGTACAAGATTATATTATTATTCTGATAAGTTATAAATGAGTATTGAATTCCTAGTGTCATCATGACTGCGTATATAACCCCAAAAAATTGATGTTGCATTCACTCGATGCCAATTATACGCAGCGAGTGGTTAACTGCCTGAAATTATATTTATACTATTTCTCGCACAATATACATAACGTGTGTCCAGTAGTGAAATTAATTCATTTGATCTACAATCTGTGTTAATTCTGGTAAATTTTTATGGTAAAATAATATGCTTAGTCGTTAAATAAAATAATTAGCTTATTCCGTATTTGACACAGGTATTAAATGTCGATGTTTTGTGTAGGTACTCATAATATCGGAAGTCGTTTCAAATTGTATACTAGTATGTTTAAGAACAAGACGTAGTTGAATCGTTTAATTTTTCCAACTCGCAGAATAATCACCAGACACAGTTATCTTTTAATTATTATTATTATTATAATATTTTGTTATCGACATTATAGTGCTTTGTGCAAGGAGTGAAAAAAAATCACTAAATTACGTTCTCTTTAAATAGTACTGGGCTATAATTCATTCACAGTACCATTACTATTATCGTATTTTCATTTTTTCTTATCCATGTACAATTCGTTGTAAATAAAGGTATACATTTTTCTGCACGTAGTCCTTCTTAACCTTTGACTCGCCGAGCAGATTTGTATTAATCAATTAAAATATTTATTTTTTTTAAATATTGGATCATCGATCAAGAGCATATATTCTGTTTATTGTGAAAAAAAATCATAACCCAATTATTTTATCTATTTTTTTTTTTTTGCGAAGTGCGATAGTTTTGTATTCGGAGGACATATGAATACCAGAACACGCAGAATGTACAGCGTATGGCTTTTACAATCTCCAATCATATCTTAATATCATATTATTATAACTGTTTTGTGTTCCGTATAATAATTGTTTGAGATTTAAACTAGTATTAAAGTTTTACTAATATATATATATATTAATAGTAATATAGTACTCGAACACACTTTCTTTTCATTTTACTTATAAACTATTGTACACGTATGAAGGACAATAAAAGTTGTAATTTAACTTCTTACTATTAATCATTTTATTCATTCGGTATTTTTAAAAATCAATACCACAGTAACGTAGTAATTGATTCTTCTTTAGCAGGATTCGCTCAATAAAATTCGTGCACAATAATTGCAACAATCGATATAATTAATGTATAGACGGAAAAACAGTATTATTTATATAAAAAATAAATGATATATTCTATGTTGGATTATTTGTTGAGATAATTATAGTAAAAATATTTCTGTGACCGGGATTTATTGTTATATGTATTGCTTAATGCTACATAATAAAAAACAACTTATTCGGTGTACATAAGTAGAAATCAAATCAAAAGACATATGAATAAAAAATAAATAAAAAAGCGTATTATAAATAGATAGTTCAGTTCAGTTGCAGATTATTTAACTATAGATAGGTAACGCTGTTTAATTAATTATGTTGTTTCGAAAACTTTTCCTTGTTAGAGTATATATAATTGCGTTCGAATTCGCGGTATATACCGTCAGTGGTCGATTTTTACTTATATATTATATATATATATATATGTGTGTGTGTGTAATCTCGTAACACGAATATAATATACACTAGCCAGTCCCTACGGGCGTTGCATCACTCCTGACGCTGTTAATTTGTTTTAAAACCTAACCATGGTCGTACGTATGTATGTACGTATATGTTGTGAGTGCGCGTGTGTGTGTACCGTGTGTACAAATAACATGGGAAGAAGTTATTTAAACGATTCATAAAAACAAAATAAAATTATTATGACTGTTTTGACATGGCTTGAAATGTGAATGAAATCCGAGAAGAGGGTCCACGTACCACTCACATACATCCACACCACAATATACATACGCACAATCATACATATGCATATAAAATGTTATCCAGCCACGACAGACATCGAACATCAAAGTGGACGGTCGGCGTGTTGTAGGGTTTAAACTTTCCGACGTTTCGAGTCGATCGCTTGGCTAGGACGGTGGTTAGTGGTATTTTTGTTGCCCCACGAAAGACCCAACGTATACATACGTATACGTATGAATATAATATTTATGAAACTGCCCGTGACGAATCTCGAATGACTACCACCCCGAGAGCAACGTCCGAGAGTTATATTATAATATTATTATATAAAGTACATGTGTGCGCGTATGTATATATATATATACATACGTATATGTCTATTTTTGTGTTCGTATGTATAGTTACAGTAGGTGCGCTTTTGGCTCTCGGAACGACCGTGACAGCAGCAGCAGCTTACGTTGATAAAACACCTCGTATCCTAGTCACGAAACGATCGGCGGAAAACGTGACGGAACGCTCAACCCGAACTCTTCCCTTCTTTGTCTAAGCCGTTCACCGATGTCTGTTTCATTCTATGTTGCCATAGCAAGACATGTTTCCACCGGCACAAATCGCCATTTTATTAAAATAATGCCTCCAAATTTCTTCAGGTCGAATATTTACTTAACAAATTACCGTCTCCGTTGATGATTTAGTTGGGTGTTTTTTTTTTTTGTGTATAAGATCATTCGAATATATTAATATATGTATATATTATTTGCAAGTCGCGAAGGAAACTTTGAAATAACTATTAACTTTGTTAATATTTTTATATATTTTTTCTGATATTTCGTGAGGGGAAAGGGTTGAATATTATAGTGTTGTAGAGTAAAATTAAAGCAATATCTATAACTTATTTTTAAAATTAAATTTACAAAATATATTCAAAATAGGTACATGATAAAATATAATAGTATTATTATTTTTAAAGTGACATATAATTTTTAATAAAAAAATTATAATTTTATACAAAATATTACGTATATATATTTATAAATTTCTTTTTTGAAACACTTTATTGGTAGTATAATTAAGTATGGCACACATTGTACTCACAATTGCTGCACAGTAGGTTAAAATTTGTTCTCTCGAATTTTATGTCATAACTCATGAACTACCATAGATAAAATGATTTAACTTGAACCAAATGAAACTATGCGATATTATCTATCCATATGTTATGATATAGTCCATACATATATAAATTATATACGGAAATAAAAGCAATACAAAATCATTAGTCACTAATTAAAATAATTTTAAGTTACGAGAAAAAAATATTTTAGGTTATTTCTCGTACCACTATGCTGAAAATGTGATGCTTGAGGCGCGGGACAAACGGTATCTCATCATACTTGAAAGAGTAATATTGTTTGAAATAAATATTTTCATTTAGAAAACATTATTCACGTTATCTTTGGCAATACACGAAAGCTAGACGTCTAATATTAGTCGTTCTTTTTGGATTAATTTTTTCGGACTTTGAATCGCTATTATTTTTTTTTTTTTTACGTATATTGAATGCGTACACACCTAGTGCTTATTAATGTATACGTATATACGTTACCATATATATATATATATAATACTGGTCGAATATCGACCAGTAATTTTTTGTTCGTTACTATAAATTGATTATTCAATTCGGTTGGAATTTGTTTTTTTCACGAAACAATATGCTCGCAACTGACATTTTGACCTAACGTGTGTTGTTCAGATTACAATAATTAAAAAAATAAAAATAAAATGACGTATACCTTACGTACCGCGATAAAGTTTAAAACGTGGTGCCACGGACTTATCTTTCGTGTACGTACAGCATGTGCTATCAACTTTCAGTTAGGTTACAAAACAATAAGTGTGCGGTCATATTATAGTATTATATTCGATTCCGATAAGAAAAATCCGAAAAGTTGTTCGGTAAATCGCGCGCTTAACCAGTAATAATCAACTCTCTCGGTCAGAGTAAAACGAAACCCGGTCGGAAAACAGTTACGGTTATCTAGAATTGTTCACATTTTTCCGCTGTCCGGCCCAAAAAACGTGTCACCACCCTATACAATGTGTTCATTTGAGACGTAGATTTCGATTATACGAAACGAGCGTGTATCGTGTAACTACAATGTTAATACGTGAGATAGAATCGTTTCCCGTAAAGTTTTTCGTGCGCACGCACAATATATTCCACGATAGAATTCAAGTAGGGAAACGAGTTATTTCAACGACATTTAAAAAAAAAAATAATAATAATAATGCGTCCCAATACGCCGAATACGTCGCAGGAACGCGTAATTAATATCAAAATATGGTTATAAATGGAATCGTGCGAAAATCTCGTGGCGCGCGCAGAATATTTTAATGACTAGTGCACGCTGTAATTTTATCGTCAACAACGTCATCGTCCGACAATAAAACCGACCGAAATTCCATTGGATGCGCTCCTCTATCGCCTCTGACGCCGCCACTCTTTTAGAACTCCCCGACGTTTGGGTGGTTGCCATTAGAAATGGATTTCCAGCGCGAAGCACTCTAAAGCGTTTTTCAATTAACAAATGATAACATTTCCTTTGAGATGCGAATGTCCGAATCGTCCAGAAATTATGCTGTACAAAACAACCACGGGATAGGGCAATTTTCGTTTTATTTCATAAACAAGAGCTAAACAGTTTTTTAACGTGAAATGTTTGATAAAATTATTATAACATGTATTATGATGATGACTACAATCAGTAAAACAACAATATACCGTTACGATCGGACCGCTGTTTACGATGTAGTGAAAAAGTGTGCAATGTGTTGGTTTACGTCCCGTACAATTTATTTAATCGATCAAAAATAGTTTGTTTATTAGTAACTGAGCGTACCACCATATGGCCAGTAGGTTTTTGTTTTTTATACGAAAAAATGTGAAACGGATACATATGTCGCTGAATCACGCTTGTGGGTTTTACAGTTGTTCGTCGTGATGGCTAAAATGCTAAAATTGTTATTGAAAGTACTCGAAATGCACCGAAGAAGAATTATTCAGAAGAATAAGCTGTTTTGCGAGCATTATCTTTCCATGAGGATCTCGGCGGACTGCTTCTGCGCAAACGTATGACGCCAGTAGGACGATTCGCAACGCATCTAAATGTTATGTCACCGTCGTTGGGGGGTTGGGCGACTTTTGTATACGCGGTATGACGCGGAGACATGTTTTTACGTGAAAAAAATTAAAACTTTGATTTGTTGCGAAAAAAACTAATCATAATCGTCTGCCGTAGGAAAGGATATGTAGTGTAAATCTGCACAAGTGCACGTAGGACGTGTTTCCACGGAACGAGATTTCGAATCCCTCCGATTTTACCGTTGCACCACGGAGAACTTGAAATATTCAAACGATACAGGGGCGTATTTAGACACACTTCTAGGGAGGGGCGATTCGAATTTTTTTTTTAATTCAGACTCGACATTTACAAGTAAAATATTTGGTAATATTTAAATCATGCGAATCCATAATATTTGTGGTTTTTGTTTTTTTAATCTAACGCTGGATCCACTTAGAATCGACTTTTGTGTAGTTCTTTTTTAACACCTGTCTGTTACGCTTGTGTTTTATTTGATTTTTTACCAAGTGTGGACCCGACAAAAAGCCCAATTTAATATTCATAGCCACGCGTGATTTCATTTCGTTGTAAAACGATGCACATTGAAAACACATTGAAATGTGTGTCTTACATATAGTCAATTCCTTGAATACGGATTCGGAGGGGGGGGGGGGCTCGCCCCTTGCCCCCCCCCCCCTAATAAAATACGCCCATGAAACGATGAAAATGTAAAAAGGGATGACGAGCGCCACATACATCGTCGTGTTCGTTTCGTCGGTCGTTAAGTTGTCCGTCGGCTGCGACTGAAACGCTTGGCGACAACGTTCTGTGTGTCGGTGCGCGGTGAAAGTATGCGACGGCGGCGACGTGCTTCGCTCGATATGGACAGACGGGGTCCGCTGCCGCCGCACCGATGAGTCATGCACGCGCGCACGCACGTCGCCTACGCGCCCCACGACCCCGCGGGAAAAAAGCGCGCACGCACCACCAACCGTTTGCACCCGGTGTTCCGCAGGATATCAACCTAGTGGAATTTATCGTTCTCCCTTCGTTTACGTTTACGACCCGAGTATACGGTTCTCGGAAGGTTTCCAATGTTTAGTAACTCTTTAACAGGACTTTGTGCGCGCGAAAACGACCACGGCGGCGGTCGATGTGTGTGTGATTCGTGTTTTTTTTCTACTCCTTCTAGATTTAACGCGTGTTTTTGTCGTATTTTCCGTTCGAATGTTGTCGTGACGCTCTTTCCGCCACGTTCATCGTTTTCGATGCTGAAGGGTTTTCGAACTTTCCGGTCGCGTACGACTCTGTTACGGCCCGTGTTGGTTATATTTTCATCTAGTATAGCATATTTCACATTCGTTTGTAGAATATCGATATAATTCTCATCAGCTATATGCGTTGCACTCGTTTATACTTTGGTATATGAACCGACCCTCTGGTCGGTCTTGTCTATCGTATCTGCCAACGAACCGGTAGTTGAAGATATCGGAGATGATATTTCGATTTCAGGTATTAAACATAATTAAAATTTCGTTAAAACCAGTTTAATCAAGTTTTTCAATAATTCAGAAAATTGTTTAAAAAAATAATCTACTCGAAAAAAATGGTTATTGCCATTAAAAAAAAAAAAAAGAAAGTAAATCATATTACGCATGCGCTTACCGTCCTGGTAAAAAATTCTGGAACTGTGTATGTTGATACTACCTTAGATTTCTCGAAAATCCCATTTCAGTATAAGGTCCTCTAACTAAAATATTTATCTCTTACCGTAAAGACACTTTTTTTATTTTTAATAAAATTTCCGGTCATTTGTATTTGTGATTGCAGGCACTCATTCATTTAACCGAGAGTAAATAGGTAAAAGACGAAAAACATAACGTCCGTGTTCAATACGAATGAAAATGCTTTCCGTAGCACCCATTCGACTAGCCCGCTATTAATTAATGAACCTAATGATGTTCGGTTACAATTGTATTACACATATAATAGAAAACCCGTTTTGAGATGACGAATCGTTATGACTTAAGTATACATATTATTATTCCGCGGTATATATTTAGTCAACACCGGTAAAAGCTAAACGACGACGACGCAAAGCGACGAAAGTAAATTTGCACGTACACGAATAAAATTAGTTGTTAAAAAAAAAAAAATCGTATTCGCGCCCATAGACATACTGTCCGATGTCAATTAAGTCGTATAACGTGCGAACAATTGATGTGATATACACGCACCATGAGTGTTTGCGATCCGTCGTTTTGGCCTCGTCAGAGCGTGTTATTCTTCTCGGAAAATAATAGTGATGTGAACAATATACACGTTCGATTTTGATTTTAAAATAAATGTTTGTTCGACACCGGGTTCGTTTGTTTATTCGCATTGAAAACGTGTTGACTCGACGGGGGCTTATTGTCCAAACGTTAAACTATAATTGATGTTGGATCATAATTTTTTCCTCTATGTACAACACGCATACCGTGTATGTACGTACATTTGTATTGGTTACAGATATAAAAAAATTATTTCTTTACAATATGTTTTGCCCGATCCCGGTTTCTGAGACGATACAGACAATTAAAAAACATCTACCGACATTTCAGGATGATAGGTAATTCGTAATTCGTTATACGTGTACATCAAATATCGTTTGTTTCTTCCTCGTCCGACGTGGCGGAAATCAAACTTATCCGAGGAAATTTCCTTTGGACAAAATGTGTTCGTGGTCGGACTTTAAGTCCTCGTACGGTTATTACACGCGTGTAGACATGCTGTATAATGTATAAAGTAATAAAACATCTCGTACCTACCTCTACGGAATATCGCGTTCGCCGCCGTGCACTTTATATATACTTGTTTACAGTGAAAGCACGCCGTCCGTTTCCGTATATAATAAGTAGATAACGAGCGGATTAACCGTGAAAGTATGTGCTCCAAATGAATAATGCAAACGCCGGGCTTTAGTTGCCGGGGCAGTTAATCATTTACGGTGGTGGTGGTGGTGGTGGTGGGTGTATGTGTGTATGTTTTTGTATAGGAAATAATATAATAACTGGTTCAATGACTCCGGAGGTCGGTGATAATAATGATTGTGTCTGCGCGAAGAGAGAAAAGTCTCGCGTACAAAAATCTCGTATTTTTTTTCTTCTGTGACCTCCCCCCTCCCCCGATACTCGTGATCCTTGTCGAATAACCTATTTGTGCATTATGTATTTATAGTAGAACACATTTTTTTTCCAGGACGTTTTAAACAATCGTTTGGAAAAACGCACGGACGAAATGGTTAAGAGAGGACTGGTCGGCGAACTTTGTGAGTTCAAAAACCAACTGGTTAAATCAACTGGTACGAAACAGTAAGTCGATCCGTCGTACGTAGTGAACAACTATTGAATGTGTTCGTAAGATGTGTACACGATATAGTTGCACAACATGCATAAGTCTTTTGTGTCCGACAACTCGAAACTTACAGTTTACCGCCGAATATATTAACGCTCTTCGTTGGGTTAGATTTACGATTATACGGCGTTATTGTTGTGTTTCGCCGCAAATATACAACAGGAAAAACTTCCATTAAAACCAATCATGAATGTCGTATTATATATTTTCTCAGGGTAATAAATAAACTCATAAGTTCGATAGTAAAAACGAATATTTCTTGTTGAAGAATAATCAAGAAAATGCATTCTTAAATGACCTTGTGAATAACGCCAAGACTCAAACATGATATAGAAATTTGGGTGGCAAGTTATTTTACCACTGAAACGACGTGTTTTCTACGTGCCACCAAATATTAATAACGATAATAATAACCAGTGACAAATTTTCATGGGCAGGGAAAGTTCCTGGATTTCGATTCTGCCCCCCTCCAGAAGAAAAAAGGTACAAAATCATAAATGACTTGCTATGAAGTTTCAGAGAAAGAGAACATTAATTTATATAATGTGGTTGTTAATAATAATTAAGACTAAATTAGTCTTATTTTAATTTAACCCTCACTCTCCCATAAAACATTTGAAAATACGCCATTGACTAGTTTTAAAATTCACTTAAATTAAAATAAAAACCGTGAATCGATAATTTGCCATGCAAAAATATTGTTTCGTACCAAGCTAACATATTAAATACGAAATTTCACGCTTGTCGTGCTTCAACAACGCCTAAATCGTACGTGTATTTAAAACTTTTGTATGTGCGCGCGTGTGTGTGCGTGTGGTCAAAATTGAAAACCCTTTAATCAATTGCGTGAAACTGGATGCTTATGCCCGAGAAGATTTATTATTTTATCATACTTTATCTTACTTTATTATCTTACTTACATTGAATCTTTTACTCTTACATTAACGATATGGACAAACACGATGTTATGTCTACGCGATCGTTATTTTAAGACTCCTTTTATACTCGTATTTGCTTATACACGTGTCCGACCATGTAAACACTGTTCACCGGGGCATGGGGTACGTACCAAAAACTGTATAGTAACGGCTTCGATCGCTCGAACGCGCGAGGTGATTTTTATCGTTCTTATGTTACAAATTCCCATAACAATTTTTCCATTTATGGTTGGACTTTGATTTCAAATCGTTTCCAGCTGATTTGCGGGGAAACAGGAAACAGTGACTGTTGAACCACAGAATAAAACAGAATGAACACTGATAACAAATTACATGAGCAGCATAGGACAATAATGAAATCAGTCAGCCATTTTATTTGAGATACAGTAGGAAGTTAGTAACATTTTATTCCATCATGAAACGGTAGTAATATTCTTTATAAGCTACTGCGCATTTTCAAATGTTACTAATAGTAGTATTATTTTTCAAGGTATAAGGTGCAATAAGAGTTTGAGATTTGGGGGGCTTATAAGTCTTATACTATGGTATGACCATGGGTTAACCCCCAACCTCCCATCATTACCAAAAAAATATAAATTGTGTTTTTGTAAATGTATTAAAATTGTATTTGTAAATTTACTACAACAATTATTTGCATTTTATAGTATTATATCGATATTAACGTTTTTAATATGCTTAAAAAATTTATATAAATACCTGTATAATACTATTTAATCATCGATGAATCTATTTTATACATTTTTTTTTTTAAACGCTTCCCATTCTGAAATCCTGCACATGGACCTGTATTATAGTAGGCATACTATCTAAAAAACGATCTACAAGTAAAAACTTATTGGTACCCAGTACTGATTATAATTTGATAACAAAAGTACCTCAATTAAAATGGCCGCTGATTTCGTTGCCGCCGTGTTGTGTCCATCCCTTGGTTGAACTGAGAACCGTGGGGTCGTGCACTAACCGTGTAATTTGAAACAGCGAAGTCAGTTATTCTGTTTGTGAGTTCAGTTAAGAAAACTAGAACATCTGTACAAAAGGTTGTCCAATTAATTTCTCCAGCTTCAAGTAATTTCTCGTGACTAGAATTTGGTTAGATAAAAATACAAGGGCGCAACCTATGAGCGGAATCGAAAAATTAGTGAATGATTATAGGTAAAGGTTGTTGAGGTTATCAGTACTAGTGGTTACTAATTTTAATGATTTTCTGATGACTTCAGATATTCTAGGGGAAAAAATCCCATTTCTTATGACTTATTGTATGAATAATTTTATGAACAAATATTTGTGGTCCTCCCTTACAGTTAAATTCTTATATTTGATTAGGATATTTTTTTTTTTCATTCGATATATTTGATTTTCCATACAGATTATTTTTATCATCTGCAATTCAAAGTCCGTGCGTTTTGTTATTATTCATTTTTCAAATGAGTATAGTAATAGTACATTCTTCTGATTATGTGTAACTTATTCAGAAACGAAAACCATTCGATGCACGATTTATTATTTCCGAACACCACGACACTGTACGGATTTGACTGTAAAATTAATTATTACATTTGTGAGTTATTACGCCGTAATAGCGGTAAAACCCTTCAGGTGAAATGATGGATTTTCATGTTCTCGTCGTCAGAAATACACATACAATAAGTCAAATAAATAGTTCTACTGTCATAGCACAAAGTATAAAAAATAAATAACATAACAAATATTATATTGGTACCCGTGTATATATATATTACAATAAGTGTTTTAAAAAAGCGATTTATTGGATATATCCATTATGTATCGCGGCAAGTACGTGTGCTCATACACAGCAGTGGTGGTGGCAGCAGCTGGTGTACTTATACGTGTTGTGTACGCAGAGAAAACTTTTTTTTATTTACAGTAAATTATGTATATACGGTACATATTCGTATTCCGCTCGTGGCGCAAAACAGGTTTTTAGCAATTATTATTATTATTATCGGTTCTATTTTTCATTTTAGAAACATTATTGCACATTTTCCCGACACATTATCCATAACGTCCCGGTAATGAGTGTCGAGTACACAACGTGACCGTAGTTTTTATTCATTATTTATTTACTGTTGGTCTTATGATTTATCGTGCCTTTGTGTAGTTTTCGTTTGGACTTTACGAAAGGCGTGCTACAGTGCATCGGCGTGAAACAGTTCCAGCAGTACCTGGAGCTGTCGGAGGACAGTCGTCGCACGGAGAAGGGTCGCAAGGCCCTGGAAGACGCTCTAACCGCCATGAAGTACGTGACCAAAAAATACGCGAGGCGTCAGATGCGATGGATAAACAACCGTTTTCTCAAATCCGGTGACAAACAGGTGACAGACCAGACGCTTTCCGCATCAAACGGTTACAGATGGGGATGTGGGTTTCATAAATGTCACAAAACGTGGCTTACCAATAAATCTCCCTCTCTTCGGGGTGCATGTTTTTTTTTTTTTTTTTAAACGTGCGCAAATTGTTAGGTCAGTTATATTTTACACACGTTTATATTATATTTTTACAATCTCGATTACCGTAGAGGCTTTTAAATTAAATAAATTCAAATCGTTTGATATTGGCGTGTTTAAAGTATCTCATAGTCTTTGTATTGATTGCGATTTCGATTTCAAAATAAATCGTAATTTTTCATGTAGATCGTTAAATCGTACACGAATTGTGTTGTTTGCGCATGTGCTGAACGCAAGAATTAATTGAAAAACGAAAAAAAAATGAAAACGTTAAAGTATACACACTTGTTTGCTATTCGATCAATTTTTCTCCCGCCGACCGAATACTTATGTCGACATGTTTATGTTGATCGTATTATAAGTTTGACGTTTACTAACCGCGTCCGCGTCGCGAAATCTTCGTACGCATGTCCGGTGGAAGACATTCCGAAACCGTGTTAAACCCTTGTCGTTTCCGCAGGCTGTCTCGGTGTACCGACTGGACTGCACTGACCTCGCGGACTGGCAACGGTTGACCGACCAGGCAGTGGATCTGGCCAAAGTCGTGTTGGGCCGAAAGCCTCGCACGGAGAGCACGTTGAAGCCAATGGAAATTACCGAGCAGAAGAACGTTGCCTTGCCCGTGTATGGAGATTATTACTGCAACGATTGTTCCAGACTGTTTTCCAGTAAGTGTCCCGAACACCAGTTAGGACCGTTCGCTTATACCGATATCTACAATCTACCAAATAATTATCCTTCGGGGTCGTCACTTAATAGATATACTTGATCAAGCCCGGATTATGATAATTTGGGGTCCGGGGCCAAGTAATTTTAGAGGCCCTTAACCATAATCAAAATATTGATGACCCACACATAAATATATTTCAGAGACAAAAAAAATTATATTCTAATTTATAAATTTATTTCTTGATTTTTTAAGTACAAAAAATAAAAATGTTACTTGTATAAATACTTTTTTCTTGCTTTTTGGGAAGTAAACTATTTAATTATAACATCGGAATTAATTACCTCCAAAACATCACCCTCTGAACACAAAACCATAAAACTATTTAAATTTTTTTGAGAATCGCTCGTTCTATATATGTTTTTATGCGAGCTAAAAAAAAAGCGTTAAAAAACGATAAAAAAAAACCTATTATCCGCTAAGGGCCCACTATTGTTTGATATCCATTGTGGGCCCGGGGCTATGGTCTTCTCTGGCCGCTTCTTAATCCAGGCTTGTACTTGATAAATGATTGTGCGACTATCGGTATTGTCGATGGTCGAAAGGCAAGTCGTCGTAACCCTCGTTTTCGTCGATAACGGGATTAAAGCTAAACAAATGTGACGATGTAATAAACAACCTCGTTATAAACTTTTGATTCGTAAAATAACCGATTCACCGGGTATCGTAGAATAAATAAATACAATCGAAAACGGTTATGTAGGTAAATAACACGTTTAAAGTTTCTCTTGTGCAATTACGTTTTCGTGGGTTACAACACTTGGCCTTTTGACCATCGCATGATTCATCCATCAGTCGTCACGCTGAAACCGTTTTATCCATACTCACCGTGCACGCATAACACGGAGAACAGTCTCGATACCTAAACCCAAAACTGACTGCTAAACGTGCAATTCATATTTTCATATTTATATTTCCTTACAAATGCATTAACCGAATACGTTAAATTCTTGTCGACAGCTTTCTGTCTATTTACTTTAGCCGTAACGTTCTTGCGCTTGTGGATACAAACGTTTATTCAAGATGATTCCGAGTGGAATATTAAATCAATTTTTTTTCTCGGATATATTTACTTGTAATATTTTTCATCTTGAAATGAAGTTGATTAAAGCGTCACATATTTTTTGTCGGTCTACATTTCAAACGTTTCCGAATGAATACCGTCGTTCGAGTGATTCCGAGTCAATTGGTTTTATAAAGTTTAATTCTATAATATACACTTGATGTTTCGATTTCTATACGTTTTGATTTTCTTTCAGATGATATACAATACAACATTCACTTGACTTCAAAGAAGCATGCAAGAGTGATGAAGAAACGAAAAAGAAAACTTCAAGATATAACTTTGAATTGTGATAGCGACGACGAAGATAAATCGAAAACTCATAAGAGTAACTCATAAGTAGACTACAAACAAAAAGCTTTTGTATATTGTTAGTTCGAGTATGATAGTATTGTTATGTATTTAAACTTTATTCATTTACAAATTTAAATAACATAAATTACAGATTTAAACCTTAAAAATTATGTTATTCTTGAATATGATTACTCAACTGAGTTAAATTTTAGTCATTAAACCATTATTTTTTCAATTGCCAATATCTATTTTATAAAGAAACATACTTCAGATTCTGTTTGTACGCTTAAAATTGGATCTACTTCTTTTTTTTATTCTTCCATACTTCATAATAATATACCATGTCAATTATAATTAACAAATAAGGAACTAAATGTTTAATTTGTTTTGTATTAAAATGATTCATAATTGTTTTCAGAAAAAAATATCATTACTTTTAAAAATCTATCTTTTAAACATTTTTACTCGTGCACTGTTTAGTATTGCTAACAATATTCTACTGATACTTATAAGTACTGCATACCTTTTTTTAAATACATTTAACAGGGCTCAAGTTCTATAGAAATTTCTAATATTTAAAAAAAAAAAACTGACAAAAATAATCAAGAAACCTATAAATTTGTTTCAAGATTTTAAATCTGACATTTTATTTTTGAAATATCGTTCCTCCAGGTTTTGTGTTATTATTATTATTATTATTATTACTTTTTTTTTTTTTACTAATATACATTTAATTGTATTTACTCAGTGTTTGTCATAATTCTTATAACTAAAATTAAAATTAAAAGAAAAGGTTGTATGTCTAGCTAGTTTAAGATATTTTTATTTTTATTAATGTATGAATTCATTAATAGTTATTAATTAAGATGTATAAATATCTTTAAATTGTTCACAGAAGAAGAAAATCATTAAAATGTATAGATACGTTTTTGTTGATATTTTTCATACTTTTAGAGGTTATGTTATTGTGATTTTTTTAAGATTATTAAGGTCATAGTTCAGCACACATTTCAGTTCATTTTAATGCTATTAATTGTGAGCCCTGGTGATAAACAGTATGGAAAATAAAAATGTCTGAAACAAAATTATTTGAGGGTTATTAATATGTTAAATAAACCTTTAGAG
Organism: Sipha flava; assembly: GCF_003268045.1. Lineage (NCBI taxonomy): Eukaryota > Metazoa > Arthropoda > Insecta > Hemiptera > Aphididae > Sipha > Sipha flava. The sequence goes on from NW_020273076.1 coordinate 3,965,184, forward strand.
TTAGACACAAAGTTATATATTATAACGTTCAGCTTAAATATTTGCTTTCTCATGTTAATATTATATAAGATCAAGACTGATTATAGAGTTTAATAATTAAATAAATGAATTATGTAAACAAACATGTATCTATTGTATTTTTTATTTCATATAATATTGTACTTTATTGTGTATCATTATCGTTATAACTGTTCGTAAATAATATTGTATATGTAATTCAATGTATTTAAAACTGTTAAGACTGTTAGGAGAAAAAAATATTTCTATGTAAATTATAATATTGTGATTTGTTTACCATAATTTGTTGCGAAAATTAATTAGTTATGAATATATCAAATAGCTTTAAGAGAGTGCACTTAAATAAAACACTTTAACGCATATCAAAAACATTATTGTGCATGAAAATATTTGACAAATTGTTATGATTCATTAATTTAAATATTTAAGACACTGATAATTTTCAAATAATTTTTTTTTTTTAATATGTGGCTAGTATTGTTCACTTGATTTCATATATCATAAAGATACCATTCTGATATATCTTGTTTTGTAAATTTCTTCATAACTTTGATTGTATCTTGTGAAGTTCTTTAAAATTCACCAAATAGTTTTTAGATAATATTGTGTTGTAATTCTGCTTCAATGAAAAATGGAAGAGTTCATTACACATTTATTATAATTATTTACAAATATTCTGCATACAATAGACCAATGTTCTGGTTACAAACTACTTTCCTCAACTAAATTGATTGTTGTATAATTAATATTAACCTGATTTGTTGACTTATGGTCTTTATGAAAATTCTCAAAAAATTCTCAAAAACACAAAGTTTTTTTTCTAAGTACCAATAAACTTTTAATTTCTTTAATGTGAACTTACACGTTTTATGCAATTTATAAAATGATAATGTACCTAACTTAAATTACAAGGTCTAATCAAAAAGTAACGAGACTGTTAAAAAAAAATATACAAATTTATTAGACAAAGTTGTTTAAATTTCATCTCCTTCAAAATGTGCTCCTTTTAAGTTTATAGATGTTCTCCAAAATTCCTGCCATTTTTATCACATCTCTGAAATTCATTTTTAGAAACTTCTCGTAGCTGCATGCTCTGTCACATTTTGTTTTATTCATTTACATCTTGAAAATGTTTACCCTTAAGCGCCATTTTTATCTTTGGGAATAAAAAAAAATCACATGGAGCTAGGTCTGGTGAATAGGAGGGTTGAGAAACAACTGTGATATCATATTTGGCCAAAAACTGCTGCACAGTATGGGCTGAATCGGCTGGTGCATTAATGTGATGCAAAGCAGTTTTGGAACAAATTTGGCTGCAATTCTTCTCATAGTTAAATCAGTCGTCAATATGATTTGAACTGATCCAAATGAGATTTAGAACTCATTACTAAGTTCTATGATTCACAAACGACGGTTACCTCGTATTGCTGTTCGTACTTTTTGGATCATTTTCTCATTGCGGCTTATTGACGGCTTCCTTCACGTTCACCTCTTTCAACAGTTGTTCTACCCTCTTTAAATCTTCAAAATCATTAGAAAACGCGAGCACGGGACATGATTTTATCTCCATGAGCTAACTATAACATTTGGTAGATTTCAGTAGTTGATTTTCCCAGTGTACGGTGAACTTTAATGCACACTCGTTGTTCTATATTTTCGCTAATAATGAAATCCGACAGGACGTAAAAACACATTTTACATAATCGCACCTAGAAGCTGACTGAGATAAACTATTTTCCCAACATATAAAGTTAGATTAATATAGCATTTGCAAGTTCATACTCAAACCGGTTTACGATTAATCTTATCAGTCTCGATACTTTTGATTAGATCTCGTATGTACCATTTTTAAAATTTAAGTAGAACAAAATAATTATCTACCGGTGCACACTGTTGAATAGTTGAATAAATGTATACATGTTCACTCAATTAGTGCATTGCCTACATAACAATTGTAATAGTTATGTAGGCAATATACTAAACGTATTATTATAACAGTTTTAAATGGATTACTACTCCTCTTCATATTTTATATGAACTGTGATTGGAAGTATAGAAATTAGTAAAAATAAGTGCCTATAAAGTAAATGAAATAAAATAAAAATAATTTTGATCATCTTGACAGATACAGTACATTCATAAATCAATTTTGTTGTCGCCCTTATCATTGAAACTATAACTAATTCTGATGTGCTATAACCGTCTTACAGTCTTATGATTAAAAGAACCATTATTATAGTTTGTATTTATGATTCACTTACTTTCAAATGCATGTAAATATGTTTTGTGTAATAAATTGTACATAAAGTAAATTGTGCTTTTTTTGGTACATCTGTATTGAATTATTGAATTCATAATAAATAGGATCCAGGACTTGTTGCATTTACATATTGTTTAATAATGATTTGTAGAATAGTTTAAATAATATATACATTTATTTTTAAATCATAACGGATTAAAATACAACATTTTAATTGCACGTTTTCGCATATTTCGCCAACATTATTTTTTTTTTTTTACTATCATCATGCATTGTTCAATATACCTAATCATAGAATGAGTCAGGATAGGTCAATTAGGAAAATATCTAATTGTTCCTGCGTTTTCTATCGGTTACCGTTAATCATTTAGAGAATCTAAAAGGAAAATTAGTATTCAGCTTGTATTTTTCATTGTAGGAGAAAATGAAGAAAATCAAATTGAACATACACAATAATATAATATTTATAGTCTTATTGTTGTAAAAAAATGCTGATAAAAATTTTTTTTTTAAATTTAAATGAATAAATCACATTTCTTAATTGTCATTAAAAAAGTATTCAGTTGCATGTTTTTGCACGTATTTCGGTTATTTTAAGTGTATATTTCCTATAGTTTGTGTGCAATAAGTTCTGAACCCTATTGATATATTATTGTTATCCATTAAAAAAAATATATGTTACCGTTAACATAAAACTTACACCTGTAGTCCTGTGTCAGTAGTATGCTAAACGATGTTACTTTTTTATGTAAATTGAATTATTACCAAATGTATTACATAAAAATACATAGAACTAGTTATCACAGAATGTACTAGAATAAAATTGATATATTTTGTTTGATATTTATACATAAGTGTATTTAATTTATGGAAATAAATAAATGTCCATTTCGTATGTATTGATACTAAGTTCTTAAATTTCTTAGAATAGTTATGAATAAGCTTAGGGACTTTAAACATTTGCATACTTTTTTTAATTATTGTTAAATATAGCAGAGTGCGAAATAAATTTGTTCCTCGATGCCATGATATCAGATCTAAAATTTGAGTGTGCATATTTTTGCATATTTGATAGATTTTGCAGGAGAGTGCTTATTTTAACATTATTATGTTTATTTTGCATATTTTGACAAATTTCTCAAATTTTATTATTTAAAATTAAAAACTATATATACATATTTCAACCGATCGAAAAAAAAATGTACTAAGAGGACTTAATACTTTCAGTAATATGATATCTGCAAACTGCCTCTCATATCTCGTTATAATTTTTGTGTAAATATAAATAATACTATAAATTCGTATCGACCATATAACCCGTTGGATATTGACCGGATGTTGATAAAGATAAAAGTCGATATAGAATAATAGATTATTTGTTTAGTCACAGAATATAATAATGTTTAATGTTCAGTTAAGTTGATTATTATCAGTCGTTTTTGCGTCTCGCAACCGCACAACGTCGAATCATACGTAAAACGTCATACGCAATAATTTGTAACATCGTGTTATGCCGAAAGTACAACAGTTTACGAGTAGCTGACTACAAAGTTTTGTTTCGGAGTTTAAAAATATATTTAAATCCGATGGACACGTTTTATTTTGTGTACTGTCTGATCTTTTTTTTTTTTTTTTTTAAGGCATATAAATGCATATTATAATGCATATTTTAATGATTTTAGAAGCATATTTGTGTATTTTTTAGAGCTATAACTCCCTAAACCCAGTTATGAATTATGATCTTGAGTTGTAGTTTTGTCTTCAAACAATTTGTAGAGCTTTTTAAAAATATAAATAAAAAAAAATAAAATAAATAACCACTTATATGTGTACATAATTTTCCAATCGAGCGCACATTTTTGGTTGTATTAGGATATAAGATTTGTAATTATTATTTTATTGTTGTATCGGTAAGGTAACGCAGTAAATAAATAACTGTTGATGACCGAATGGAATGGTCTGCAAAAGTAATTTACAAAAGTATCTTTAATTCACAAATATCTACAAATACATTATATAATTATAATTATTATAATTATTATACTATAGATAATGAATATACAATTAATTGCAATGCAATACATGGAACGCTTTTGTTAAAAAAAGTCTAATAAAAAGTGTTAAAAGGGACACACAAAGGTAGATTTTTCGCTGATTCTGTTCAAATTATACTTATGATTTATCAATTGAATACCAACAGTAAACTGAACCATAGGCGGTACTAGACCTTCTTGGCAGGGGGGGGGGGGCAGAAAATACTTTAAGTAAAATATTAACATTATTTCGTCTAAATCTTTAGACTAGCAATACTATAAAAAAAGTATTTTATTGATAACTATTTTAACTTATTTCAAATAAGATTATTTTATAAAATGAATAATACACTTACAGATACCTACATTTATATTATATTATATTATATACATTTATATTATTTTATCTTATACAATTTTAAAATAATAAGTTACCACAATTTACCTGTGATGGTTCTCATAAGCGGACCCAGAGTGATACATTTGAGTGTACCCTGTCATTTTTTGGTTATTCTTTCAAAATATAAAGGGGAGACTATAAGCATGTACGTGTTGACTGTGTTATGATTTAAATTCTAAAAATAAAGGCTTCGTTAATGATGAAAAATAACGATTGATAAAGTATACACGTAATTATTATTTCAGATTTATTCTGAACTCTTGCAATATTACTTACAGAAAACTAAAATTTAATTAATGTGTATGCACATATATTCTCAATTGTAATTATTCAATTTTTTTATTCGCATTATTTACATTAGGGTGTGCCAAGGCATACCCGGCACACCCCGTAGAGCCGCCTATGATGGTTCTTGTATGAAAAAGTCATATAAAATTTTTATTTTTTTACTTTGTTTGTGTTCATAATTTTTATTATAATTAGTATTATCCAAAAAACTCAAGAATACTAAATAAAATACACACTTCAAATCAAAGTATAAAATCATACAAAACGTTTGTGATACGGATAATAATTAAGTAATAATATTGATTCATGATTTTCTCAATGATAAAAATAAATTAAAATAATATTGAAAATGTCGATGCAAAAAATCTTATCAGCATATTTACATGAATGGTTCCCACGGTTGTATATAATAATATTATTACTTACAACCATGTAGACTCTAAATAAGCATGTAATATGAGGGGTTACCAACCAATATTTGAAATGAGTAGAGAGAGTAAGAACTCGCAGGGAGGGCAGCCGCCTACCTTGCCCCTCTCGTAGTACCGCCTATGAACTGAACCATATCAAGAATTTAACAAAAAATATTTCAATTCGGTACTTCATTTTTATTTAGTTTTAATCAAATGACTGTAGATCATTTTACACCCGTATACATTATTACGTATACGCAATTTTCTTCGGACTCTGATATTTTCGTCGACAGTCATCTATCGTAATCAGCGTTTATGGTATTCAATATTATAATTTCGTAAAAACAATTTTCTCATCGCCGCTCGTTGTTAAGTTGTCAATCGACCGATCGATTGTTATGTTTCGGTAAAGTTTTATTGTATACCAAAACATGTACCCGATATCAAACCGCGTAAAACACAATATTTTATTGCTGCTTTTGATCAGTGGTCAAACATCGTATCGACCGATTTACAGAACGGATAATACGTGGAAAGTCATAGGAAAAACATTTTAAAAAAGACGATTCCCCCCCCCCCTCAAGTACAAGTTTTGCAAGCTTATCGATAGCAGATGAGAACATGTCTGTGCACCGGTACGAATCGATTGATTCGAATAAGAACATCTGTCAGCTGTACCGAACGTATTGAACGTATTGCCGACGGTTTTCAAAACCTTTTAACGTCTCCATACCCCGTGAAAAATTACCGAACAGACGTGTACGTTTCGCTGCATCATGACAAATTCACGGGCGCTTATTTTCTCGATACGAATACCAACATTGCGACAATACGAGTACAATACTAACGGTGTTATTGTTTTACGACATTTCGTTTTGGATAGTTACACCTTCACACGGATTTCGAGAGACGGTTCGAACGACGAAACATATTGTTAATAACAGACCATTGGCGCAGTTACCCCAGAGGCAACTGGGGGGGGGGGAGGAGCAGTTAAGAACATATTTTAAGTAATTTTCAGTGAGTGGCACTTCAATCGAATTGTTTACCATCGAAGTTTTCATAGTTCTTCTACGTACAGGGAAATCAACACCTGTCACTACGGTCGTTATGGGAACGTGTTGGTCAGTGGCACGATCACCCGCCACTAGGTAGCATTCAATTATCACTGGGGGGCACTAGTGTCACGTACTTTGTATATTAAAACAGCGGTTCCAAACCCTTTTAGTAGTGCGGACCACCAATTTTGTAGAAAATCTTTGAGACCCATCAATAGTTATATATGTATAATGTGCATATACGTCAGTTATATCATAATTTATTTATTAAAAAACAAATGTTTATAAAAAAAAAAAAACTATTGAACCAAATTATTCAAGAATTAAATAATTTAATGTGATTTTTGATTTTTCCCCACGAGAGAATCAATATCCGGATTGAAACTGAAAAGTTTTAGCCTTAAATCACTTTCAAAATTCAAATTCAGTTTAAAAAAAATTAAAGTAGAAAAAGCTCGTTTACACAGACACACAGGTTGTCGAAAGGTTACCCATCAAGTTTCTAAGCGCGATTTTAGAGATTGTTGGAAATTCTTGCCGAATATTTAATTAGAATGGTAATAATGGTGTAGTTTTAAAGAATGATTTTAGAGTCTGATCACATGAAAGTTCAATCAACGAATCTTCTTCACTTGCTGATATTAAATATTTTAAAAATAAATGTAATTAATGTTCATATAATATGGTTCACGGCCCAGTACCATCCTTACCACTTGTGGGGCCGTGGCCCATGGGGGTTGGGAACCGCTGTATTAAAATATACTATGGGTCAGTTGCTTCAGGTCGCGGGTATTTCTCGAGCACGTACTATGAACACGAATGAGCGTTGCTGCAAGACACCAGCTTACGACGTCGGTCACTTTATATCCAGTCAAATGTATTCACATGAAATATAGTAATGAAAAACAAACGTGATGTGTTTCACTTGACTATTACAATAGCAATGGCAAATGTTTACTATTTATGTTTTATTTTATTTTGTTTATATAATTGATGTTGACTAGTTATAACTTATTAATATTTTTTAATTTTTAATTTTTAACTTAATGATTTATATTTTATAAATGTTAAGTGGCCTGACACGAAAAAAAAAATAATAGCAATGGCGGTGCCAGGGGAGCCTGAGCGGGCCACGGCATCGTCTAAATTTGTCTTGGTCACCCCTTGGTCCCCTTCGGCCGCTAAATTCTATACAAAATTATAGAAACTAGTCTCTTATCACTAGTTTCTATAATTTCATTTTCGACTCTTGTTAAGTGTGTAATAATCAAGAAAAGTATCGATCATATGTTTGTAATTAATGATTATATACCTAATTATGTTATTTAATTAGCAGGTAAATTAAAGTACATAAAAGTTAATTTAATAGATTATTTATCGTATATTTTATTTTATATTTTTTTTATCATAATTTATATATATTTATTTTTAATCAAATTTTAATTATAAAAACCATGTAATTTTTAAAAAAAAAAATCTATTTTACAATAGTGTTATCGATACAAATGTATAGTACTGATAACGAGTTAATAATGCCAATACTGCATTTAGCATTATTTTAATGTACTTACAGTTTTATTCAAGAACGTAACACTAAACGATTCATTCAACTCGTATAGGTATAATGACATGTTTTCGAGGTAAATATATATTTATATGTGTGTGTGTGTGTGTGTGTGTGTGTGTGTATGCTGTAAAGACTATTCGTCGAATTTTCTACACGAGCACGTACAGTCTTCGGTCACCGGATACGGTACTTTGATCCAAAGACATCTGAACTTGTTATCCTTCTTCTTTTGTTTTCTATTGCTCGATCTCCTGCCTCTCTGCGCTCGTCCGGTTGTCTCGTCGTCAACCACTGATTCCATCATTTTCTTACCCCGCTGTTTTCTTTTATTTTTCCTGTTTTTCAACCTGAAAACAACGTGCGATTCTTAATGATAACAATGAGACCAGTTCACCTGCTGGATAACTTGTAAAACGTTTTGTAAAAGACTCGAGAAAAAACATCGGCTCGATGATGTGAACGCTTTGCAGTTATAAGTGACTATGGATTCATTGTTATTGCATGATTGTGTGTACGGTCCCACGAGAATTTACGGTTTTCAAACGTAAGGAGTACCGTTTGATTTCAATTTCCGCTATATCTATCATTATTTTTATCAGTGTAATATAATTCTACCATAATAAAATATGTAAATACAATCCTTATTATTTTCCTCACAGTTAAATGCCCAGAAAAAAAAAAAGAAAAGAAAAAAATGTGTTCCGCACTGCGTTCATGGCGGTTACTTACCAACAGTGCCATCGCAACAGGTTAAGGACTCTGATGGACGAGGGCATGCATGACATGCCGGGCGGCCAACTGCAACTCATCATTTCAGATCGACCACATCTACCCTTTTTTATCCATCTTGGCCAAAATGACTTTCCCAAGTCAATCCACACGTATTCGACTGGACACGAGCCTCTGTTCACCAACCACGTGCGCATCATCTCTTGGTATTGCACAGGAAGTTGTTCCGGAAGTTCGAGGTTGTCTGGTCTTATCGTCTTCGACCTGTCATTGAACGCACCCGTATCGTTTTCCGCTGCCTGCGCATCGGAATAAATGAAAAAAAAAAACCAAATAATTACAATCCGTTGCCTCCCTTTATATACTCGTCAACGATAACAATGCGTATGTTATACAATCGTTTAATGATTTTGATACGATTATTTTGGGGAAGTTCAACAGGAACACATACTTAAAACTAAAATTTATGTATCCTGCACTTTATGGTCGTCAGCTATGTCAACTCTACCAATCGTATAATAATATGTATAGAATAATAGTTTAAATATCATCTAATTCTTTGGAAATAATTTGTGATAGTTTTCGTGATTCATTTCATTACTCGTAGTGTGAAATTTCAAAGTGAATTCTTGAATAGGTAACAAAGACCATTGCTTACGAACGGTTTTATGTGTGCATAAATATATATATACAACAAATCGAACCATAAAAATCAGACGAAATCGTTAAGATATTATCTATGGAAAGTGTCCGGACACATACGTTAAAAGAAACAATAAAAACAGACATAAAATCAATATCTTTTGATCTTCGACAAGAAGCTAAAACGGATGTATTATTTTACATTTACGGTACGTTGAAATATCAGAGTTGTGTTCACGTGGGCACTCCCCACGCTAGAATGCCTTTACCTTTTTGGTTTGTTAATACAAAAATAAAATAAGACATCAATTTTTGTAATAAATAAATGATTGTATACACATTTAAATTTAAATTGCTAATAATTTATAAAATATTACACTTGTTTTTAAATATTAACCGAAAAAAAATGCACTCACTTCAAGGCAGTGGCATATCCAGGATCTTTTTTTTTGAGGGAGAGTTGGGGGTGATTACACAAATTCACTATCTATATTTGTATACGCTTTATTTATTTCCTGGTATAAATCGTGAACCGGGTGGATATTGCAGAAGCATTACTTCTACCCGAATATACAATATATATATATAATTTACACATACTATAAAAATATTAAATTAACATGGTATGTAGGTAATTTCTTAATTTATTTAGTGAAATAAACAGTCAAGACTTTATTTTACAAAAATATTAATTTTTGTTATATTTATTAATTTATTTTAAGTTTTCTTGTGGATGTTTTTGCCAATTCATTGATGATGTCATTAGTAGTCACTTTAATGTCATGATGGATATTCATTAAGGCTAAAACATTCAAATAGTTTTGAATAGTAGAATTTCTTAAATAGGTTTTTAAACAGCGTACTGTCGAGAATGATCGTTCTCCTGTTGCATTCGATATCGGTAGTATTACAACAATTTGAAGAAGTTTTGATATAATTTGATATACTTCTGGATTTATAGAAAAATAAAGATCAATGAAATTTATTTTTTCTTCATTAGCTGCAGAAAGGCTTGTCTACTGTAAGTTTAATCCTCCATTTAAAATATTATCATTTATGTAAGAATCGGTACATTAATTTATTATTTCTTGGTATGTTTCAACTAACTGTTTAAATATATTTTTTTTTTTTTTGGGTCAATGCACCCAAAGTTACTCAAAATAGACTTTTGTGCTAAAAATCGATCGTTTAATTGCTCCAAATAATTGCCCAAAAATGGAACGAAAATTGATAGCTATTTTATAAAAAAATTTCAGATTTTCTGACACTATATTGAATCAATATATTTTGGTGTTTATTTTGACGTGTCAAGCTCATAGTTATTTCAAATTGTTTACAAATAGTTTCGATCGAAAATAAAAATGTTTTGACATTCATCATCACAATTTTCCCTAATACGTTGATTATTTTGTTGAACAGTGATAGCAGCTTCTAAGGCAGTTTCTAAGTCGAGAAATTATTTTTGTAAAAATTGACTAAGAGGAAAACTAATAGAAAGTATTTCAACTAATATCAGCAAAGCAGTTTGAAAATTATACTGTTTTATTGCAATAATTAGGTGATTTTCTGAACTAGCAGTATCTGCATCTATCTACTGTGTAATTTTAAATGTTAAATGTTATACATATATTATACATGTTAAATCATGTATAATGGCTGGTTGAAGTTTTTAAAATAAAATTACTACATCATGGCGGTTAACCCACCGGGTAGCACATAGATTTTTTAATTTAAAACGATTAGTAAAATGAAAAATTAGACAATTTTAATTCCTTTTTTTCTTTTTGGATAGCCAAAAAAATTATTTATACTTTGAATAGTGCTCATACAATTTCTAATCTCAAGAATTTCGCAATTAAAAGTCAGAGCTAAATTTAAACAATGCAAGTATACAAGCTCCAGGATGCTCATCACGAATATACTTTTGTACGCCATTGTATCTACCACTCATAGAACTTGCCCCATACCCCATACCGGCCAATCCTTTTCCAGACATATCATGAATTTCTATAAATTGTAAAAATTCTTCTCGAATGGTTTTATCATAAACATAACGGACACATAACGACATTTGTTATTTATTGGAAATATCTGTTGTTTCATCAACCAAAATAGTAAACCTCTTAGTTTTATTTACATTATCAACCAATTGCTTTAAAATTAACGTATTATATATTAATTAATTTCATTTTGAATCAAAGGGCTAAGGTATGAAGCATTTTTATGAGACATTTCTAAATGATTTGTAGAACGCGATCAACCGAATAAGCACTATAAAATTTCCTTGATTATTTTTTTTACAATTTTCATCTTTATATAATGAAATTAGTCTCGAATATCTATGTCCTTTTAAAGATATTTCTTGCTGATCGCAAAATAAAATAGTTTTTACTATCGGGCGAAGATTATTTCGATTTTCTATTATTTCTTTTTTTAATGCTTCATTGATTTGAATATTAATTTGTTCAAATATTTTATTTTTAATTGCAAAATAGTAATCAAATTTTATTTCGCTTAATTTGTGATAATGATAATTGTTGTGATCTTTGAATGAATCTTTAGCTTTTTTCCAACTATCAAACTTTTCTACAACTAATTTTCCTGTAAACTTATGAATACCTTTGCCTATGCCATCTGAAGGAGGAAATAAAACACATGTTAAACAAAAAGCACCATCATGTAGTTTTGAATAAAGAAGCCAGAAAATGCATAGGTCCACGTTACCTAAAATTTTAGATTTTTTTTACTTTTTGGAAGTTCATAATTTGATGAAGGAACCCAAACCCTGCCCAAGACTGTTGTTTTTTAATCATGAGACAACTGAAAATATTAATAATTTTATATTTATTTTACCATTACATAACATTTTCGTAATTTTGTTAAATTATTTTATATAATAGGTACTGTGACTATAGATTTTGAATAATTAAGTAACTATATATGTATTATTTACAGAAAAAAGTAAAACTGCTTACCCGTTTGCCAATATAGAAAAAAATATCTTGTGTTTCATCAAAAGTAGAATTGATCAGATTTGTTGTATTGCTTGGTTGATTTATTTCTAGTAAATTAGACACTACCAATTCCGAACTAAATTAATTAGTTGGTTACAAAATTTTTTTAAAAACAACACTTTGGTCGTCATATTATTTTTCTTTTTTAGAACTTTGTATTGATTTCGAAGAAAAGAAATTTGAAATATTATTTTAAGAGATTTTACTCATGATTATAAATTATTAATTAGTATACGTTGCAATATTTGCAAAAACAATATAGTCATGCAGATTAAATCACACAAATATAAATAAAACGAGTGCTTTTAAGTTACAACTACACGTAAGATGGCTGACCGAAGATTTTTGAAATGTGAATTGGCATTGACAGAAATTTTATTATCTAGGTATCATGGATACTATACATATAAGTACTGTTATTATTGGGGAGAAACGGAAAGTTAAGAAAATTACAGTTTATGATTTTCCTAACCACAAATAAATTCTGTCATCGATATGATGTGCGGCCATATTTGATGATAAATCTGCAATGATTTATAAATAATATAATTTCGAGTGTAAGGCCAGTATGAAAAATTATGTATATATTTTGTAAATTTTTAAAAATATAAAATAATATGATAAATATTTAAAATTCATAAAAAAAGCACTTTTGTCAGACAATTTTCATAGTATACTGTAGTATAAGTAACGTATGTGTAATGTGTAGTATGACCTATAAAATATATAAAATGGTCAAAACAATTTTGAGAGAGATTGTAGCCCCTTAACCCCACCTCTGGATACGCCACTGATTCCAGGAAGGTATTGCGGACAAATGCAGAACAAGTGCATGTAGTTATTACATCAGTATTTGACAAAGGAAAAGTGGGACATATGTCAACAATACATAAAATGCTTTATGATCCATACGGCAAGAATTTATAATTCATAACAAAACTAACGAAATTCGTCAATAATCTATCGCTCATTTTGACGTAATTGAGATTATTGAGATAATCTTATTAAAGTTAAACACAAAATTAGCCTAACATTAAAACCCAATTAAATTAAGTAACATTTTTTGATATCTTACATTAAATTTAAAAATGTTACGTATACATTAAAAATTGGCCGATTTAATGTATTTATTCCTGAACATTGTCATAATTGACCGTTCTTGCACCAAGCCAAAGATATATATATATATATACGTATATGTGTAATGTATTTTGGGACAGGACGTAGTATACAGCAGGGACTAGTGCTGCTCAGTGAAAACATAATGAAAAATAAAATTCAATGAAACCTGCAGCAGCCGTAACGGATCTTTTGGAGTTTATCGAAATTCTTTGAGTCATTGTGCGAGACAATAAATACACAAACGTACACACTCAAAATATATGACATGTGCTTTGTACCTACACGCCGTGCTGTATTATATATATATAACATGTACTACCATACGGTATAGGTTTGTATATTCTGTGTACACGACACGAGATCACGGCACATATTCGAGGCTAATAATTCCCGTTGAAACGCTTACGAACGGTTCGTTTTTTTTTTACAGAGACGCGTGTTCAGCAGAATGAGAAAATAAAACGTTAAAAACGATACAAACGAAAATGAAAATAAAAAAACAAAAAAAACCGATTTTGATTATTATTATTATGAAATCGATATAGCGTAATGATGATGTTATGATGCGCGCGATAGCGATCACGTTGTGTTATCGTGTGTTTATGCCATTTTAACTGCAGACTGCAGGGTGTGGGCTTCATGGGAATAATATTTTTCAACCGGAGCATATTCACTATGGATCTGTTCGAAATGCAATATTTAACGATCACCGGCGGGTTCTTACGCCAACTCGTCAAGATTAATGTAATGTATGCGAATACTTACCGCTATTATCGGCGTTTTGCTCATCCACATCTCATTGTAATCCGACCCGATGAGCCTGTTGAGCTTGACGGGCTTCATGTCTTTTTTCCGGGGTTGGTTGGGCTCCGCGTGGAACCACACGCTAAACGACTCGGCTTTCTTGGACGGCAACGCTGCCCGTACGGCCGCCGGCCGGTCGAACACGATCGACAGACCGATTGCCGCCGCCGTCAGGATGTTCACCAAGATTCCGACGTCGAAACGCATAATGTCCCTTGGAGCTCTCCGTCTATATGCATGTAGTAGATATATTCGTATGGGTACCTGCGGAACGAGTGTTCTGGTGTTCAATAATGGCTGTTGTAAACAGCAACTAAGTCGTTCGTTTTCAATTGATATTAATTTTCTGTCCACGAAAAATGAATTGTATTGCTATTTTTTTTTTTTTTTAATAAATACCATCGACATTTTAAATAACTTGTGTCGTATGACTCTCTCGTAATATTAAATGGTAATTAATTTTTTTTTCCACAGAGAAACTTTGTTTAAATTGCAAATTACGACCACAAAATTTGTAACGACATAAAAAAAAAATACTAAAAATTAAATTCGTAATAACATATGTACGTTAAATGACCTGTATTGAGTTCTAAGTTCAATTAAATGATAAAGAAAGCTAAAACGCCTAAAAACAATGATGTCTGCTAAGATTCGTTTACAAAAAAACAATATGCATTTTACGAATCTACACGTTCAAATATAACACTCTGTATACGTGCATTTAGATACCTGTAGCGTAATAAATATTAATTAATTACAAACCTAGTACATATCCATAAGTAAGCATATATAGTGTAGTTGCAAGACATGCACTCATGCACCTATATATGTACACTCTTATCATTGTTATAATGTTTTAAGCCTTAAGGTACCCTGACGCGTAAGTCGTTCCTCCATTACAGTTTATAACCCACATGACATTAATTTTATTGGTTAACGAATCGCTAAGGCGAATTACGTCCATCCTTTGTTGTTCAACTTAAATATTGTAATTTTATACACACACATATTTTCTTTTTTTTTTTTAGTTCTGTTATTTTAACATATAATCTGATTAACTTTTATCGATGCATGTAAATCTCGCTAAGGATTCGTTTACGATAGATAAAATAGAATAACTTAAAATACTTAAATTCCGGTGCGCGCAGGATTCCGTCAACGCAACGTGCAATACAACAATGTAATATATACGTACGTTGCTCGATGGAACGATTCGGGGCGGGGGGACGCTGGCCAGTTATTATTATATACAGGTACGCGTACTATGTCACTATAATATGGTACACATAATAATATAATAAGAGAGGTCAGCGACGGAATGAGTGTAGAAAATCGTTTGAAATTGTTATGGAAATAGTGGTGTGTGTGTGTGTGTGTGTGTGTGTGTGTACATACAATTTACAATACATACATGTATATATGTTCTGTTTGTGTGAGTACATTTCGAGCTAAGGTATAGAGAGTCGAAAACGAAGAGAAAGAATCCGAACGAAAGAGAGAGGGAGAGGGGGAGAGAGAGAGAAAGAGAGAGAGAGAGAGAGAGAGAGCGAAAGAAGGAGGAGGAAAATAGAGGGAGTGAGAAAACCACGAAGGAATGCGGGTTAACACCGTCATGTCGACGACGCGGTGATGTGTCGCCGCTGCCACCTCTTAGTTCCGAGAGAAATACCGACCCTGCACACGAGAATAATGGTAATAATAATAACAATAATAGCACTGTGTAGAAACGATTACGTTCCGTCGTGTTTTTCTTTTTGGAAATATTTTCAAAAACCATTCGAACGGTTTCCGCGGACCTCCTGACCCCCGGGCCGCGGCACAGCTATCGGCCGAACGTATCGTACACAACTCATAATATCCGCAGTCGATCCCTTCCGTAACGTTTTCAAGCCGATCCAACGCACTGTTGTATTCACGTCGAGGACCACATGGAATTCACCATTTCGTCATGTTGTTGTTTTAATTTCGGACATTCTATTTCCGCCAAGGTCGATCCTTTTTTCCTGGCGGCATCGTTCTGTGCGCGATGCCAGTGCATCTGCCCTCCGTGACCGTAGAAATCGTTTGTATTTCGGGGCACCGTACGCGCACGTTCTCGGTTATTATTACATCCGTTCTACGTACTGGTGATTTGCAGAACGGGTCCCTCCTAACAATGTCTGCCGAACAAACGGTATTGGTTTTACGGCCCTCCAAGTCGATACTATGTCATACCTACAATATATATACGCCCGAAGGTATTATTGTTGACGACGTGTCCGAACTGAGAGATACTTCGGATTCCTGCAAACTCGACGTTTATCGGGCACGAGAGATAATAATTCAATCGCATTCGAGCGGAGTACCAGAAACTCGTGAAATCGCCTCGCATTTTTCTTCTCGTGTGAAAATAAAACGACGCGACTTGCCGTAGAGTTGTTTTGGTTATATTACACCTACGGCCAAACAATTTGAAAAAAAAAAAAAAAAGAAAGGGGAAGCGATATAAAATAATAAAATATTGTATGTCGTACACATATGACTGAATTTACCGGTCGACCGCGTTGTTACTGCAGATGGGTCAGAAAGTCTGCGCGCTCTTGTTATAACTGTACAATGGGAGAGACGCGTTTCGAGTTTTTTTCTTTTCCTTTTTTTTTTCAGACCACAAACGTCTATCGTTTTTCACATCTGGCGAATTCTTTGAAAAATACACTAAGAAATTCTTATTTTTTCTTCTCGTTTCGATATTTTCGGATTGTTTGGGGGGGTTTTTTTTTCTCTCGGTGTTAACCGTATAAAAAATATTACACGTGCACACACACGCACACGCACACGCATACACAGACACATAGACTCGTGCGCGTTAGTACACGTATTATTTTATGCGTGCGTCGAAAATTCTTTACGCGCTACGGCCGACCGGTTGCGGTGCACAAATAGACGAAGAGGGGTAGACAAATGACTGAACTCGTGAACCGTCGCGTAAAACAGAGATTCCGCGACGGATCGTATTCGTGATCGCATCGCGTAAGTGGCCACGTGCAAGCGTGTGTAGCGCACACAACAAGATGTACAGGGTACGTGAAGCCGGTCAGTTTTAGCCGTTGCCTACGCGAACGAGCCGTAACAACGCAGACGACGCCGTGTCCCACCTTGTACGCAGGCGAGAAGGATTCGATTTACGTACATATATATTTGGTACAAGAATGCGATCGTCATTCGTGTAACGTTTCGATACGCTTATATCACTTGTGACTTTGCACTTTCGTTACTCACGCGCATCCGCAGACGTCGCGACACGTTCGTCTCCGAGGTGCGTAACTTACGTATTCTCATACCGACGGTGATAATATATTACGAGATGGCGAAGGTTAGGCGTTCTCTCGAGTGGGTCCCACAAGCATTCGGATGGAGTGCGCGAGTACGGTAATATTTCACAGGCCGACCCGTTGCTCCGGACAAATCTCTTCTCGACGGCACCGCGTTCGTAAACAGCAGTCCCTATTATAATCGCTGTGTTGCACCAAAACGCTCGAGTATTACGAGACGACGCGCGCGCGGCCGATCAGCGGGGGCGATCGAACACAATTAACGCACGGTTATTATTAGTATTATTATTGTTGTACACGCGTCCGGTCTCGTTGCCCATCTCTGCGTGTATACATTATATCTGAACTCGGTGACTGTTTTAAAGCGAGAAAAAAAATATAACGAAAAATAAAACGCCATGTGGCGCATTTCGTCTGGAATCGGGGGAAAATACACTACGCCTACGTTTCGTCTACAAAACGCGAGTTAGTCTGTTCGCCGCTCTCACTATTATATTATTAGTCTACCGCTGAATAATGAACGAAAATACAATTCACTTACCCGACACGATGCGCTGCGCAGCGAAGAGTACAATACCAGTCTTGTTCCGAGCAGGTTAACGTAAAACTGTTCGACAGACAGTTCGACGTCCCGAACATATCCTAATTCCCCACCTCGTCTCTAAACAGTTTCGGACCCTTACATTATTGTAACCACGGGTAGCGTGTGTAAACGACTGTCACGCGCGTTTGTGTTCGACAAACGAAAAACACGCGTTGTACCTTTGAAACAGTTTTACGTACATGCAATACGATGCAATGTGCGGACTTGTTATTATTTTTTTTTTTTTACAATGCCATCGAATTCCGTTTGATAACAGAAACCAAATGGTTTTTTCGTGTATTTTTTTTCAAATGTACGTTTATGATTAATATGTATAATACATGTGAACGTGCATAAGCGCATCCGTGTTTCACATTTCTTTTGTCAATCACTTTCGTTCGTTTTCGATCAACATCGTCGTCGACCGTCGATAAGCGGTTTCAGTCAGTATACTCTGTACGGAAACCATAGAGGATAAAAAAAAAAATACATTGCACTCGCGGCGATTAATTTTTTTTTTTTTTTAACGCTGTTTTAAATCGAAAAAATAAATTCCTACACGTCTAGTCGATCATCAAACTTTACTCGATATTGTTATCTATCTGTACAGTAGTAGAACTCTCCAAATGATTCAGTACGCGAATCGCAGAAAAATGTTCGCATTACGGCTAAACGGCGAACATTGCCGAACCGATTTCTTTTGCACGTATAACGATGACCGAGTGACCTTCCGGGCGAAACGGGTGTGTAGAAATAATAACGTTGTAGGATTTACCAGTGAAAAAAACTGAACTCAGGCGGTCCGGTGCGGTGAGTGGGAAAAAAGAAAAAAAAATTAACATCTTCGCGCGCCGAGCACAGAAGATTAATGATTTATCGAACAATATATGAATTGTCCGAACGTCCGTGTAATTTCTTCATTGTCAAATCGTTTTGTTTTGACACGACAACTTAATATTTTGAAAAAAACCGCACGGTGACGAGAAGTACGGTCGTTAGTTTATCGGTGCGCTCTCCGCGAGTGCACTTTTATCCTGCGGTCTTTCGTTCTCACGGTCGCCGCGAACCGTACTCTCGTCACTACGAACTCACGCGGGATGACGAACGCGTGTCGAACGATTACGGTGCACAATGTACGCGCTTAACTAATGAACAGGGCCCGGATTTCAATGCAAAGTGCATATTTTTTTGGTTGATCATACACAATGCTCTCTAAGAAGATAATTCGTTTCATGTAACGAGGGTTTTAAAACTACAAATTTTATTTTGCCTTTTTTTGTATATTTCGACATTTTTAGAGCATTTTTAGTATTATTGGGTCATTTTTTTTGGTTTTTAATGCATATTTGTTCGATATACTAAACAAATTTATCGTATTCAAAATCAAATCAAAAGACAAATTATTTTCTTGATATTTAAGTAGGTCTATCGGGTTTTTTCAAATACATTGTCAATCTTTATTAAATAAAAATTTTTTTCGATTCAGTTTTTATCTTAATTTATTAAAATTGATTTATTAAATCAAATTTAAAATTTATTAGATTTATTAAATCTTAATTTATTATTGACTATGGAACGTCACCAGTATTTGGTCAAATAAAAAATAATTAGCTAGTTCGTATTACCTCGCAGACGTTGCTCGTATTACGTGTGAATGTGAATTTAATGTATTAAATAATGCCCAAAATAAAAAAAATTATGTCATTTTAAAGGTCATTTTTGTGGTAAAATGCATTTTTTAAGGACATTTTTGGCTATTTTTTAGAGCATATTCGTATGATTTTAAGTGCTTATTTAAAGTAAGTGATTCAAAGTTTTAAATCCGAGCTCTATTAATGAATATCCATCACACCTGTAGGAGACATGCACGGTTACCTGCCGGTTACTTATGGTGCTTGTGCGCTCACACGCAGTTTACGCAATAATATTACCGGGACCCATTATGGTCGACGATAATCGTGCGCGCATAACTGTTGCGGATATTTCACAAAAAGTACCTAACATTTGGTAGATATTTGTGCGCGAATAGTCGTGATCGTCGCGTCTATGGTTTACAATATAATCATCGACGAATGACTAACCGATTATTTTACACGCGTATAATTATTATAATGCGCATTATGTAATATTTTGCGTTGATGTACGACAGTATTTGCATTATTTATATACAAGTTATTCATATATATATATATATATATACACTACTAGTTTAAGGTTCATAAGTTGATGAACCAGAATTCATTTCAACATAACCTAAACATATATTCAAAATTCTTTAAATTTTTTTAATTAACTCGTCAACTATCAGGTAATTTGAAAAATTCTAAAATAAACACTAAATATTTTTCTCAACGAATTGACCACGTTTAATTTTACCGTGAAGTTTTAAAAATGGTACCGACGAAAAAAAAAGTCTTGTATTTTACTTGCAGATAACGGAAAATGTTTAACAGTTTATAAACGTTGATGTGTTAAAAATGACTAAGAATAATACTAATAAAATTATATTCGTTTATTCATTACACTATTTGTAGTGAATAAATGAATCTTATTTTTTAATTTGTACCTGTACCTATTATGTGGAAGATAGATAAATATTCGGGGGACTATGCTTAGTTCTCGCCTTATTGCGCTTATAAAAGCGAGAACAAAATCTTACACAATGAGACCAATCTTTAAGAGTCTTAAGTGATCTCTTGAAACAAGAACGAGACACATAAGATGCTATGTGTTCTATACGCTGCTCTATGGTGTGGAAGTCTGGCTCTCACGAAGAAACAAGAAGCATTTGAGTTATGGTTATGTAGATGAATGTTGAAGATACCTTGGACTGCCCGGATTATAAACATCGAAGTTCTCAAAACAATGAACAAGGACACTGGTTCATTAGCACCGTTAAGATCACCATGTCCCTCTTGGTTGTTTTTGCCATTTACCAGTTGATATTGTGAATGTTATGCGCACGCGGTTCACATGAAACGTTAACGTGTTATGTTAAATACATCCATAGACTTCGTGTACCGAACCGTTTTCCCGTGCGGATTTACGATTCTGTTGCGCGTACACATTTTCTACCGAAACCCAACCCCGGCATACTAGGTGGTATAGACACGCACGCATTCCGACAAATTCCTCTCTCTGTCCATTACTCGTGCACGTGTAAGTGTCGAATTTAAATCTCTGAATGCCGAGGTGCATTTTATAATCGACGGCCATCATAAAAAAAAAAAAAAAATTGTTAAAAATTCAAAAATTCTCACAAGTTATATAAATTATATACGTGCAAAATACACAAGGAAACGCGGACTAGAACAATTCCTTGATGGTTCTATTTTATCGCTCGCGATTCCTCTGTCCGCGGACACATGGGTCCAGAAATGGGATTTTAGACTTGATAACGATAAGAGTCGATACGGTAAGCGTCGCGTCGGTGTGTTTCAACGCGGAGAAACGACGTGAGAGATTTCCGGTGTCTAGTGCCATTGTGTTTGCCCTTCTATTTTCAGGTCCGTTTTGTGCCCGGTCATGTTTTCCGTTTTGCGTTGATTTTGAGCTCGTGTTACTACGTGTGGTTGCGGATTTGTTAATGCTAGGTCTTTGACCATTTAACGTTTCGTGAGAGCGTTCGTTTTGTTTGTACGCCTCGTGTTGCGGTTTGATGCAAGTAAAAACTGAGACCGTCCTACTCTTATACGCGTGCGCACGTGAGTTGAAGTTGACATTATCGCAGTTGAGTACGTCTTTCAATATTATTTCATTATTTTATCGGTTTTAACATATCTTTTTTTTTTTATTATTATTATTATTTATAATCATTTTTGTATCAGTACTGTTTATTTGAATAGTAAGGCGGCGCTCCTACGGCCCGTCAGTATTAATTAATGCCCGCGTGTTGTTATTTTGATTTTGTATCACCCAAGTCCATATGACGACACCTTAAGCATATGGTTGCTGTTAGTAATAGGTAATAGTACACAAGTAGGAGTCGATTTACGACAGTAACATTATGTTAAAACGATAATAATAATAGTAATCGTATAAACGAATAAACGATCCTACAATTTATAATTAGGTTAAACGTTCTTACAGTCTTATGTGCCGGATCATTGTTGAATATCTGTTGTTAATAATATAATGTGTATTATTCTATGCTAACAAGAAAATCTAGGAATTGCATCTGGAGAGGAGGTGCATCGCACACCCTGTACACCCGCTGAATCCGGCATTGGGCCGCGTACACGTGGCTCGCGTTCGTATAACAGTCGCGGAATTCAAGTTTTCACCCCATTCGTGTACCGTATTTTGCACATATGAGCGATATAAGTATTTGTGCATCGTTTACGCCAATAGACGCATTCACGCGTCCGACAGATCGTGCGTCCTTTGAGGCGATCGGTGGCCGGGAGACGAGGCCGTCTCAGCTGCATTAGTCCGCGTGATAGTGTCCCGTACGTATGCAACGTTGTGGTACGCGCAGACGTTCTATCGCGTCGGTCGACAATGTCCGCATTATACGCGTGCAAATAGGTCGGCCGCGGGATTTCAATCGGGACGAAAATCCGTGCATTGTGCAGTCGGCAATCCGAGAGACGAATACATTTTATCCCACACATTATTATTATATTATTGCCGTCACCACCGTTTCAGCAATCCCTTCTTCCCGCCTCCCTAATCAGGACGTGCACATTACATTTACAATGCACATGTGCGTGTATTGTAGAACAGCGGTTCTCAACCTTTTTGAGTTCGCGACCTAACCCATAATGTCACCAAAATGTCTAACGACCCTTTTGTAATGTAAGCATTGAACAATTTTTACTAACTGTTATTATTATATTTATTTGTGTATACATTTTACAAAAAAAAAAAAATTATACTTTTTAATTTAATGACTCTGTTGCTGTTGTTGTTTTGAAATAATTTTTTTTTCGCATGATGCGACCCTAAAAAAATTGTTGTTGAGAATTGCTGTTGTAGAGCTCTGCACGATCCGTTTTCTCGAAGACTGGACCGACCCGATGTTTAAAAATAAGATCTAATGTTAAACAATAATCGTAAACCAAACTATAGCTTACTTGAATGTATATTTTGTACAAGACCAATCTAGAACAGATATTGAAATTAGACAATTAATTAAAATAGATTAGATTAAGACCAAACTAAATAATAATGCACGGACAGTTTTATATTTCAATTAAAATAATTGAAATAAAGTAATAATTTTTCAAGTATAAAACTGTGGCAAGATTTAAAGTATTTTAAATCTCTAAATATAATAATTTTAAAACGCTATAATATTTACAATTTGTTATGAAGTTATAAAAATTCAACTAAAGTTATGTAAAATAATTGTACAAGTTACTAACTACCAGGTAGTATATTTTTTTCTCGTATGGATGTAGAATATGTAATTTAAAATAACTACTTACCAAGTGGGAATTGTGTTAATGATCTTAAATTTTCATTCGCGACATTTAGAAGTAAAATATTCAAAATAAAATATTTATTTTAATTTAATGATATAAGCACCAATAAGCATTTTACATATAAATAGTGTGAATAATACAAATAAATGTAATTATTATAACATTAGATGATATAATTGTTGAAATGACAAAGTATTAATAATAAAAATAACTAAAACTCATTAAAATCACAGATATTTTAAGTCGTATATTAACATTGTTATCATTTAAGCTACGCATTATTCTTAGAAAAGGATCATTCGATAAAAAGTTCGAACGAAAAGTTGGGATGTGAAAGGTCTCAGGGGATCTAGTATGGCAGGGACTCTAAGGCACATATACACACTCGAGGATTCGCGGTGCATCCATCTTAACATGAAAACATTTTATTTTAATGAAAAGTTATGATTGGCCCTTAAACGCTTTTCCTCGAGAAAGCAAAATATAAAACCATATAATTATAAAATTGTCCACGATGTATATTGTATACATTTGGAAATAACATTGGTATCAAATAAGACAATTCACAATCGTTAACTTAAACTCTATTTCTGTATGTGTTTTATAATAAGTAAATGATAGAAGATCGAAAAAGACCGGATTATGGTCCGGTCCCGTCCGATTCGGACCGGTATAAACCAGACGAGTATGGTCGAATTGCACTTGGGTTCAAAAAAGGTAATAGTCAAACTGCACTCGGGTAAAAAGCAGGTAGTGATTAAACTGCACTTGGGCTCAAAAAAGTATTTCAATAAAATTATCATGCATTTTAAAGGGTTAGATTTATTTTATTTAGTTACATTTATTACAATTTAGTTATCATTAGCGTGGTTAAAAATTATTGTTTTGTACATCACATTATTATATGTTAATTATATATATTTACATTATAATTGTTATATTATACATTATATTATATTATATTATACATATTGTTATTATTAGGTATACATTTTTTTTTTTAATTGTCAAATTTAATTATTGTCATTATTATAATTTTTTGTAGTATTGACTAATTGTATTCAAAAATTCTACCCTGGTAATACGCTTCTGAGTATATATGTTATTATTATATATTATCTGCGTTATCTAAATGGTACGAACTAATATATAATGCTATTAAATAAGTACGCGTTCTTAGAAAGAAAGAATCATAATATTTTTAGAGGGTTTTCCATTATAACTCTTTTTTTGAATGAGTGCAATTCGACCACTATCTTTTTTCAATCCAAGTGCAATTCGACCATTTATTTGTAGGTAATAAGGGCAATTCGACTATCCCGAACCAGACCATGCAGAGTTCTAACGCATAAAGTTAGTTGAGTACAACCCGTCCGCTACTCGTCCTCGGATAGGTGCAGTGGTGGACTGGCCCAAGTGGTGAGTGGAAAAAATCCACCGGGGCCGCTGTCGTGAGAGGCCCCTTCGTCACGGTGCAATTTTAATAAAATATATTATATTAAATTATGCTATAGTTACTAAATTAACAATAATAGATAATAACATACAAATACGCAATCCTGGCAGAGCCGTCCCGAAAGAGAGTCTTGGAGGATTGTCATACCCCCCCCCCCAAAAAAAAAAAAAAACGAAAACACCATTCGGCGGTCGGAATTGTTTCATTATATCCTAGAAAGACGTAATTTTACTCACGAAAAACAAATATTACATATTTCGTAATACAGTGTACACACAAATTAAATTTATAGAACTACTTATTATACAATATAAAATATTATTATTATATAGATATATATAATTAAACTGTCAATTTTAAGAACGTACGACACAGACACATATATACATGTTAAAAAGTAAAAATACGACTACATATAGTTAATTATACTACATACTATATTTGCACTATAGATTTTATTGGATATTAACAATAACGCGTTGCTATGACATTAGAAAATTAAATTTTACAACTAACAATAGTTTCTAAGAATTATTTGTTACATCATCAACACAGTTAACACAATAAGAATATATTATAATAATATAAGTGAACACAATTTTCTTCAAAAGTTTCATTATTACTTTAAAGTTTCATGTTTAAATGATTTTAACTTGTTAGTGAACTATTTTTGCAATACCGCTGATCAGTGGTCGATTTGTCAACTTTTAAAATAATGGGTTTGCCAGTTACTGGAGATAGTCTATGCAGACGTTTATCGAGCAGATAGTTCCACCAGGTTAAAACGTTTAACTCTTTTCTTATCCTTTTTAAGCCTACATTATGAAATATTTAAAAAAAAAAAAATTTTAAGAATTAAAAAATATATAAAAGAAATAAAATTAAAGAAATATATTTGTTTTTTTGTTATTTTTTAATCATTATATCGCACGTATAAGCTTATTGTGTCAATAAATTGTACAGATTGCATATTATCTTAATACAATTAAAAAAAAAAATAAAAAATGTAAGAAAACTGTAAACAATTATTTATGTAATTAATGAAAAAATTACTTAAGTTTTATAAACTTTATTCTTAAATGAATTATTAGAAATTGCCAGATAATATTTTTTTTCGATCACCTTTTTCATTCAAGTATATTATACTTATAGGCATGTGGAGACTTGTATTTCAGGGGGTGTCTAATATACTTTTGGGCCTTATCATAACAAAATATGTAAGTATATTTAAAAAATTATAATTTATAAATAACTAAATAAACATAAATCAAATTTTTATTTCATATTGTGTTAATTAGTCCCAATTAATATGCATTCGTCGAATCTCGTATATTTATTATATTATTATTATATATTATATTAAATATAATATAAATCTTATATATTGATAAATTTTATCAGATAGCTATAATTATTTAGATTTGTGTTTTTGTAGTCAATTTCAGCTTTTATGTTATTATATTAAGTATTTGCACGAAAATTTAGTATTAGTTTTTATACGAAATATAATTTATTTTTTACTAAATATTTTAGAAAAAATTACATTTAATTTAAACAATATCAGTTAAAATACGAACACCTTACTCTTAGAATTGAATTTTAGGGGCCCCATTTACAATATTTCGAGAAATGCCCTGGCACAATCGGTACCCATCGTAGACACACCTATGGTTATACTCTGATAACTGACCATTTTGATTTTGCAAGTTGTAAACATCGGTTTATATTTTTAATTCAAAATAAATTATTTGTTACATTATTGCTTCACACCATGTCTTGTGATTATACATAAATAGTTAATGTTATAATTTAATTTAATAAGTTAAACATTAATTCAAGAACTTCAATTAATTCAAGTCTCGATAATGATTTGATATTGGATTTAACAAGAGTTGAACTATTTTTATCATTAATATATCAGGATAAACCTCATAATTAACATATTACAAATATTTAAAGCGAGTGAGGTGTGTTCGTAATATGTTCCTCGTTGAAGTTTTGAAAGTATATTTCGTTGAATTTTGTCATGTTTTCAATACATAAACATAACACTTCAAATAGCAATAGTTTCGTGTTAAAAATACTTGTTGAGGGGCAAGTTCAATAATTTAACGTAAGCGTTAAATTTCTTGCATATATAGTTTATACACGTACATCGCTTTATTAACTCTACAAGCTCTGGATAACAAAAAAAAAAACGCTAACTTAATAATAATGGGTAAAAAACATGGACTGTTCAAATAACACCACCTTTCGGTGCTCAGAGTACGGTTGGAATTTTTTCGCCCTAAAAACCGACAGTATGCCCACCACCCTGATATATCAATGTGGTAATATTTCGGGTGGCAGATCACCATAATTTATTTTTTCAATGTCATAATTTTTTTTGAAGCAAGTATAAGACATTCCCTCGTACTCAACAGCTCACGATATATTTTACAGGTTTGTTTTGGATGGCCGTGAGACAGTTTCTTGCGATTAACCCTTATATAGGTGTAGAAAAAAAATAAAAATATTTTCTTACACTTTTTGATGTCTTGACTAATCCCCCTCCCCATGAGGACCCACTTTGACGTGGTGGGGGGGGACTTGCGTCCCTCGACAGTTCTGAGAACTATGCCAACGGTAGTTTACTACCAGCAGAGTCTCCCATGTTGGACAGGTCGACGAACTGAGGGCTGACAAAGCGGTCCTCGACAAAGGGTAGGACGAGCTCTTCAGCCTTGGATGGCAACCGTCCTAGAGGAAGGAAAACCTTGATCAAAAACCCCCTGGCAGTAGGGTTAAAATGCAGTGAAGGAAATCACTTAAAAAACCATAAAATGCACTGTCAAAAGTCAACTATTGGTACCACTTCAGGGGCTTCAGAATCCCAGAGGTCGGCAGGAGTGGGTGGTTCCGGTGTCAAAACCGGAACCAACGTAGCGGGCCCACTCCGGTCGTCATCCAGCGACCGCGAGGGTGCAGGGGTGGCTGTCCAGGCCCCCGCTACTCTATCTATTACTGGAACGAGGAAAAGACGACTAGATAGTATGGAACAGTCCTCCAAGTCGGGTTGGTCGGGATATGATAAATCTTCCAAAAGGAAACCATACAACAACACTTGTGAAAAACGATCGTTATACGACCAAATTGATCAACTGTTCTTAAAGAAGTTTACAATGGTTAAATCTAACAAGTGGAAACTTCCAAAAACAAACACTATGCAGAGTCAAAGGAAATGAGAGGTAAATAAATATATATTATTGTTTAAAACTATATATATAATTAAATTTCAATCAAATTTGTAAATGCAATATAATTTATTTAAACTTATCATGCCACATTTTTGTGACTAAACTTTGAAAATAAAGATATTCCCCATTGTACAACATATTTTATTATATTCAAATTTATTTCGGTATGAGACTACGTTTGAAAATAGTAAAGTGTTTATGACTTCAAATATATTACTGTGTACATTATACTATTACCTATTAATTATCCTTGTGAACAAACTATTTACCCGCTTGTATGATTATATTTTGAAACATTAACAATTTTTCAATTTAATGACATAAAATTATGTGTTTAATAAATGAAATGATAAACTTTGAAAAAATTAAGAGAAAGATAACGCGCTTTTTATAGAAATAAGCTGTCCTCAAATCTT
This sequence comes from Sipha flava, assembly GCF_003268045.1. Classification (NCBI taxonomy): domain Eukaryota; kingdom Metazoa; phylum Arthropoda; class Insecta; order Hemiptera; family Aphididae; genus Sipha; species Sipha flava. The sequence goes on from NW_020273076.1 coordinate 3,993,960, forward strand.
CCTCGCCATTCTTTTCTTACATGACTATTTGGAATAAGTCCCAGTCATGTACTTGTTAAATTAAATTATGATTAAGTATTTATTTTTTTTTTTTTTTTAGTTATCAGATGATTTTATCACTTTAAAAAAATCATTAAATATCGTCAAAGACAAACTTGATGATTTCAACTTAACCGAATGGCATAAAAATACCAAACAAACTAATCCAGCCGATAAAGTTCTATATAAAGTTAGAGGAGCTGGGCGTCCTGAGTTATTGACTACAGCTTAGTTGAAGTTTTATGAAATATTAAATGATAATGATGTAAAACCTCAAAAAAGTATTGATGGCGGTAAACTTTGCAGTGTTCATCTTTGTGAAGCTCCAGGAGCGTTTATTATTGCTCTAAACCATTTTATTTGTAACAGAGATATTAATGTTGAAATAAGTGATCTTATTTTTTAATTTTTTTCTTTTACTAACTTATTATTTATTTTATTTTATTTTTATTTTTAGTGGGATTGGATTGGTGTTTCTTTGAACCCGTACCATGAAGGAAATAGTAGTATTGATATGATTAGCGATGATAGATTCATGTTTCATACAATGAGCCATTGGTTTTTCGGTAAGGATCAAACAGGAGATATTTTCCAAAAAAACTTCTATATGGATCTTTGTACCCATGTTAAAAAACGTTTTAGAAAAAAAAGAAGTATGGTAAGAAATCATTACTTTAATTTTTATTATATTTATATTAATTTTAATAGTAACTAAAGTTTGATTTTTATATTTTTTCAGGTAACAGCTGACGGTAGTATAGATTGTCAAAATAACCCGAATGAATAAGAAGATCTAACCACGCGTTTGCAGTTAGTCGAGACAATGGTCGCCTTAATGATACTTGAAAAAGGTAATACTAACATTTTTTATTATTTCAGGTGGTACATTTGTTCTGAAAATGTTTACCATTTTTGAATGTGATACATTATGTCGAATGTATTTGTTGTGTTGTGCTTTTGACTCGGTACAGATAAAAAAGCCGTTAACAAGTAAACAAGGAAATTCTGAGATATATGTTGTTTGTCGAGATTTTAAGGGATTGCAATGCGTAGAACCTTTGATACATAAATTTTCCTCAACTTCTAATCGCAATAAGTTTTGTTAAATATTAAGTTATTAAATTATTATATAATTATAATCTATTACAATTATGTTTTATAATTTTAGCGCTGTCAGATAACTGTTTGTTTCCATTGAGCAAGTTGCCAAAAGATTTCTTGTCATCTGTATATAAGTGTTCCAAATATTTTAGTGAATTGCAAATGCAAGTTATAGAAAATAACATAAAATGGTTTTACCAGAAAACTGAAAATGATATTAAATCATTAACAGAATTACAGTATTGTGTCGCTAAAACATATATCAATAGATTTCAAATAAAACCAATTGATCCTTCTCAGGAAATTGTTGGACTAAATAAACTTAGGGTATGATTTAAAGTATTTAATTTTTTTTTTAGTTAATTTTCATTGATATATTACCTATTGTGCATTGTCTTTTTGGAGTTAAATCCCAAAATTTCAAAATAAATATTTTATTTTAATTTAACATTGAAACATTTAAAAATTAAATTATGATTAACACAAAATTATGTATTATAAAATAGGCCATTCAGTTTGATCTACCGAAAGTTTCGACAACGAAAACCGATATGAATTGTTCATTACCGAAAAAATGCGTCGAGTAGAATACCGAGAATTAGATGAAGCTAAATTACTTCAAGATCAAGTGAATAATTATAAGCAAACTCCATGGAGGTAAGATAAAGAAGTATCGTGGTTTACCGCAAAGGTCAGTAGAATTATAAAACTTATATATATATATTTAATTATAATTTAATTGTATAATTTATATAATATTCATATTATTTAAAACTAAATGATAATTTTTTTTTGTTTTTTTTTGTTTTTTTTTTATAGGATGCCAAAATTGACTTTTTGAGTTTGAATATGCAAATGGCTAAGCCTATTTCTATAATTCGTAACTCAAAGTTTTGTGCCAATGAACTTATTGATTACAACAGTCGAGCAAAATCCTTGTTTACGGTTCCAACAGATGACGCTATTTAGCGTAGAGAGTAAATTTTAATTTTTCAACCTATGTAAATAAAATTATATTTCAACTCAATAATAAGTATAAATATAATATTAGTATATTATTTTATATATTATTTTTAATATTAATATTTAATTTTTTCTCTCTTATGTGTTACAGATATTTTCGGCTTAAAATTCCAAAACAAGCAATCCATGGTCGATTGATTGTGTGTGATGTAACATCGATTTATGCCAATGATTGTTTAAACAATAGTAGAAAACAGGTTGACTCTCTGATTTCAGTTTTAAAATCATTGAAGAAACTTAAAGCTTCTGACAGTTTTTTGTTAATTGGATATCTATTACTTACTCAAGTTAATGTTGGTGTTTTCTATGTGCTTGTTAATATGTTCCTTAAGGTATTTATAATTTATGAACTAAAATTTTTAAATTATCTATTCCCATTTTTTTAATGTAATTTGTATTTAATTTTAATTTTAAATTTCTTTTAGACCGGAGTGATCACACCTGTTGAAATGGGTCATGCTTTTGTGTTTTATTCAAAACTTAATGGCAAAAGTATAGATGATTTAATGTCCGTTTTATCAAATGTAAAAGAACATATCAAGAATTTAATATTACAGAAATTCTTGAAAAGTAAGGCCAATCCTTACTTTCCTTTTTTCCGATCGATAAACTTATGTGTAAGTTTTTATTTTTTATTTTAGATAAAATTAATTTATTGCACATATTTTATTATTTTAAAGCTATAACTTAAATGTGATATTATATTTCAGATGAATCCATTTATAAAGCCATTGTTGCTGTTAATTGTTTGGTTATCATCAATGACGCGAAAAAAACTATTTCTTGTTATTTGCAACAAAATTGACCATGAATGTTGTTTTTTGATTATTTTATTAATTTTTTATTTTTTACTAACATTTTGTTATTTTTTGAAGTTGATATTCTATTTATTTTATTAATTATTATTGTTCCATTTGTATAAATTTCAACTTTTTCAAATTTATACTTTTTATTGTATTTCATTATTTTGAAAAAAAATTTATATTGTTAAAGATTGAAATTATTACTTTATATAAAAACTACTTTTTTTTTATGTTAAATGATTATAATGTGATGTACAACAATACTTTTTTTTATAAATCTGTTACTATTTATTTTATTAAATATAAAATATTCATATCATATAATAATATTTGTACTCTACTGTACTGTACAGTAAAGATAATTGATTATAGAGTACATTTACATTGACAACTAGAGTTGTTAGAGAAACTGCCCGTTGACGAAACTTTTTAGGGCGTTGCATTATTCGTTTGTAGGGGTTAAGTAGAAAAAATAACGCGACACCAATTTCTTTTCAGCCTATAGGTAAATATAAGTCTTTTTCGAAGTTGTTTGAATGATTATTTTAGGAATTATGGTACTGAGTATAGTAATTTGTAGCGAATACTATGCACAAATAATTTGTAGCAATATATAGAACGCAGGGCCGTCCCGAAAGGGGGTCTTGGGGGGTCTCACTATTTATTATTACCAAAACCCTGACACCCTTCCCCCTCACCAGTTAAAACATATTTTTATTATATGTATTTTATACATTATATCTAATTATTTGATTTTGCATAAGTCTTTTAACTCACTTTATGGTTTAGATTAACATAAATTGTAGGTAGTTAGGTAGTTAGTTGTAGGTACTATTACTAACCAATATTGTTAAATAATACCCATAAGAGTTCATTGATAAAAGGTGCTATTTGTACTATTGGATTATCTGGGGAGGGGGGCAAAATTATATCTTTATCTCTAAAAAAAATTTCAGAGGGGGCACTTGCCCCCTTGCCCCCCACAATTACGCCACTGTATATAATAGTAAGTCGAAACAGCACAAATGCACAATGATGACTATATCATTAGTTACCTGAAAAATAAGTACCTGATAAATTGTTGTCTCAGTAATATCTAAATATAGACATAAAAAATTTTAAGTATTAAAAACGATATAATATAATATTATGAAGTATGGTATGTATTATTTATTTCTAGAATATATTGGTGGTGCAAACACCCTTTTAGGAGATTTTAGCCTATGATGAGCGAGCATAGCGAGCTGCAAATTTTTTGATCATACCAAAAAAAATGTGGGCCGCTCAAATCTTTTCCACCAGGGCCGAAGTACTCTCAGACCGCCCCTGGATACGTGTGTATACAGAGCGATATGGTTCTTGCGAATTGTGTTCTGTATTGCCTAGGATGATGATCTAATTACGTTATCTAATCTGAAATCTCTACTTCCCCGGTCCAAACCAGCAAACCATGCAGTCATGTGTAAACATTGTAAGCCAATAAGAACGTTCAAGATTATTCGTTTTAGATTATATTAAAATATAATAAATTTTACTAAACTTCATAAATGGATCCCAATAAAATTATGTAGTAATTAACATGAGTGGTATTAAATTAACAATGGTTTTGAAACATAAATTGTCAGTAGGGACAATGGCCCCTTTGCCCCCCCTGCGAGAGCACATGATTCTATTTCCTACGTTCCATATGGCTGGCTATTCTATAGAATTCCGGATTCAACACTGCCCGTAACTTATACATATATTCTCTCTGCAGATGGATTGTTCAGTATCGAAGTGTGCGCGAGCCCGTGTCGGAAGGTCACCACCGCCTTCGTTGGAATTAAAAATAAACAATCCGATCTTGTATGAAGCAGTTTGTCGACGGCACACATTACTTCGTTGTAAAGCGCCCGAGCGTTAAGCCGGAAATTCGACGGGACACTCGGAGCGCGATGTATGTGCTCTAGCGGTGACGCAATAAAAACACGTTAATGTTCACGCACGACCCGGACGCGCATAGGTTTAGTGACAAGACGCACCCGGGGCATGCCTGGAAATAGTGGCGAACGCAGTGAAGGTAGGGGTTCCCCCCACTCCCCCATAAAAAAATATCAGGAATAAAAAATAAACTATCCGACCTACAAATGTATTACTGATAGATAAATTTAAAAAATTATTAGTTATTCAAAGTTTCCCGCGGTTTGTAAATTGATGTGTACAATACAATTATATGATATTTATGATAATTAATAATTAATATATTTATGAATATTTTAAAACCCCCTGCGTTCGCCCCCGTCTGGAAATAATAGATTTTAACGACGGGGGAGACGGGCGCGTTTGCCGCAGCCGTTGGCGTCGTCCAAGCGGTATTTTTCCGGCCGTGAAGATTGGCTGTTGCACCGCAATAAGAACGAAATACATCGATTTTCGAGTATCGTTGGATCCGCGGTCGGGTGTGTCGATCGCCATAAGGACAGCCGTGGTAGAGATTCGCCGGAAGTACGGCCCGAGAACGCGACCCAACGGGGTATTGTAAATCCCGCCTGAAAAATTATGCAGGTACAAAAATGGATTTGTAAATTACGTCCAAAGAAAAAAATTTTAAACTAAGCGTTCCATGTCTGTAATGTTCGAATGAACACGGAACAATTGTATCTCGGACGACAATCGTCAATCCTGTCATATCTTATCAGCTTTGCCACATATTGAGGATCTAATAATTGGAAATATCGGATAGAAATATTATAGATTATGTTCAGTACACGTCCTAGAGTCTTAAACGCTTTTAACAATTTTATTCGATATACAATATACATGACTTATAATATGTGCTAATTATTGACTTGATATGTGAAACATATATTTATTTAAATACTTACTTATAAATGATAATGATTAATCTATGTTATGTCGGTAATAACATGATTAATAAGACACATTCAGAAATTTGTTTATTAACAGTGAGTAATAAATGTATTCTTTATAAACCTCTTGGCTATTGGCTACCTATACGGTTTTGATCAAAAAATACAAATAAAAATAACTTTAAACTTTATTAAATAATAAGCACTTCTTATTTATAACTAAATAAATGTGCACGAGCTACACTCGTTGGTGGCAAATATCGTTTGTATTATTTTGAACGATTGTCGCGACTAATGATTTTGAATAACAATTTTCGACTAATTAAGTACCGAACTATTATATTAAAAAAACTGTGGGTTTTAATTTGTTTTTCTTAATGCAAGATTTACATAAATAGTAAACAAAATATTACAGTACCTATCTACTTCGCCCTACTAGATACATATCGCAACACTATCAATAATACCGTTTCATTCTCTATTAAATATAAAAATTTATCGGAAACTACTTTCTTTTACTGATTAAATATTTACGATTTATTTTTTGCGAATGTTCTCCTAATCAACAATATTCAGTACGTAGGATTTTAATCAAACCTTACATCACATTAATTCACGGGGGGTACTTCATTATTATAGACGTTTACTTCAAAGGTCTGAAACGGATGTATAAGTATGTATTATATTGAATTATTTTTAAAAAGTCATTAACCGTATAAAAAATATAACAGTGCAATAATAACATACGCCTAATTCCTATTTGCATACTTTGGGTGTTTGGATAAAACTTATTTTTTTAAGTACATAATTTTTTTTTTTTGAGAAATGCATTAGAATTAAGAATTATACCTGTTCTTAATGAATAATGTGAAATACAAATGCATTAATTTTTAATTCAATTGTGGAAAAGTAATATTATTAAACAAATAAATAAATAAATCATTGAAATTGTGGAATGTTTTTGTTACATATTTCATAAACTGGTAACAGGCACATATTATAACTAAAAATATTTTTAATAAATTTAAATAAATAATAAAGTAATTTATTTGTTGTTAATGTATTCTTGAATGCATTCATTTAGAAAATAAGGAATGGTCAATAGTTATTCATTCAATATTTATATTGAAGAATCTCGATGAAAAATTGAAATTCATTAAATGTTTCTAATATATATTTTAAAACACCCGATTACCTTGGTTATGATTTCATATACGATTATGTACACAGTATAAAATATAAACTAACTAAATTACAAAATATAACTCAAGGATAAAAGAATAGTTAAAAAAATACTAATGTACGGCAAAAATAGAAACTATTTTAAATTAAAGTCTTGAAAATAAACCGTTCATTATTTTGTGAATAAATTTCAAAACATAGTCTAATACGTTTATTAAAAAAAAATAATAATACAAAGAGAAATAAAAAATTGCACAAAATATCATGAATTATTAAATAAGAATATTTTTTAAATCGTTAGTTAATTTCAAAATGTGAACTTTCATTTTGGTAAAATATTTCAAGACAAAATGTCATTGTTATTCATGTTATTTATTTAATCGTAACTTTAATTACGTAAAAAATTGATAAATAATCCTATAAAATTGATTTAATTCATGACAATATTAATTATTCCATAAATCTTGTCAACATTTTACAATACAGTTCTAATAAATGGTTTGCTGAAATATGACATATTATAACCTAGTGATGTTATTAATTTATTCAATCTCAATGTTTCAATTTGTAACTACATATATTATTATGATTATAGCATCATTGTAACACATGCAGTACATGAATGCGTTTTATCATTGCAAGACCTGCAATTCTTAAGCGTTATAAATGAATCATTGGTCATGTAAGTATACGAATTCCGTTGATACTATTTTTAAAATAAGATTTTTAATATTTAAATGTTGCAATTATATTTTTTTCTTTTTATCCCGTGTCGGGATATAAAAGTATTTGCGGCGAAATGGACGTACCTATATGCTCACGTTTTTCATACTTGGACAATGTCCAAGCAGGATAAAGAGTATAGAATAAATATGATTTTATTGCAGATTATATGGTCAATAACCAGACTTCCATTATGCGAATTGTGTTGCAAGACTTTTACTTGACATGGTTTCCTACGCATGCGGGCGTGGATATATCATTGTATATTCATTTATATGTATCGTCGAAAATTAAACGTTTACAAAAAGTTCGGTAAAAAACTCGCTGTTATATTGTTTCATTTTTGACACGCGTGCGTTAAATACGTATTATATAAACACTGAAATACTTCTTATAGCCTGCGAATCCACTAAAAATCTATTCTCAGAGCTGGTTTATATTTATGAAATCCGAGATGAGTTTGATAAATCGGTTTCTAGTTTAAATATAATGTGTATGTTTGTGTGCGCACGCAAATATAGTGTATCGCCGAACAACGCCAACGCAGATATTTTAAGTCGAGAATTTTTATCGACAAGTTTTTGCAATAGAATTCCGCTCGGAACATGGGAATGCAATACGTGTTCCGTAATATGTATTTGAATATTCGTACGGACGGAGAACTTATAAAACGAATGTCACTGATTTAGCTTCGTATACCAGAGGCTTACCGAACGGAGTCCTTTTCGATGGCAATCGCGCCAAATATATAATACGATGTTTTAACAATACAGAGACGGAAACGGCACGCATTCTGTTATACGTTTAAACACGTGCGGTCGAGTGCACGGAGCTTAACTACTATTGCGAAAAAATCTACACGGGAATTCAAATCACTTTCGCGCTACCCTGCACAACTACACCGTGTACGAGTGCATAAGTATAATTATGTTCGAACGCACATCGCCCTTCACGAAAAACATTTTTGACAGTAATTTTTGTTCTCGTGTTAATTCGTTTGTTTTCAAATCGTTTTGCACTGTCCGCACGTCTACGTCGTATACGCGTTAAAATGTATTCCGCGACTGGAAACGGCTAGAGAAACATTTTAACCGTGGAACAGGATCTATCCTTTTCTACCGTCGTCCGTTGTGTACCCGCCCGTTTTGTCGGTTTTCGTTTTGGTGCCGCTCCGCCAACGGTTTAATGCTCGTTAAACGTTTTGAATAATAATAATAACGATTATAATAACGTGCAGGACGTATTTTTTTTTCTCCAACACACTCTCTCTGTCTCTCATTTTTTTTTCTCTCGCAATTCGTCCGCATACGATTATATAGTGAACGGTACGCATATATACATATATACGTACACAAATATTCAAATATATATATATATATATATATATATATCGAAACCCAGGTAGGTGTTGTATTATTATATTTGTCATTAATGTCGGCGGAGGCGCCTGCCAGCAAAAATATTCCACAAGGGGGGCCCTGCGCTGAGTGGGCGGAGCCGAATGGGCGCGGGGGCGGACACGGGCCGGCCGACCGGTGCCGACCGCGGACGAGCCGTTTGCCGAGCGCCTGGCGCCAGACTGTGGCACACCGGGCCCCGGGCGGACGCATACGGTTACGGACGACGCGTACGCGAACGTCACACGGTCAATCGGAAACGTTTCGTACGAGTCGAATTACGAGCTTTTTGCACACCGTTGTTGTCGTTTTTTATTTTTTTATTTTTATTGTTATTTTTATTATTTTTCCGTACTGTCTAACGCGTACGCTCTATGATTCGTACGACTACTGCGGTACTGGAAATATAGCCAAAAACCATTTCCGCACATTGTGTTTCAAAGTTTTTTCTCTTGTTGTTGAAATCTTAAAAAAATATATATATATATATATAAAACGCCACGAAAAATACTTACGATCTCGGACGGACGGATTTCGATTTCCCGCCAACCGTACCCGGTGTTCTTCAAATTCTCACTTTAATCTAAATTTACGGACCATGTGCCCTGAGAGAAGCTGTCACAACGATCGACGATAAAGGTACGATTTAATAACACTCATTTTTATGCTTCTTCTTACCCTGAGATTGGTCTTTGAAACAGTCTTTGAATTATCACTGTATTCATATCCACGTAGCAGTTCGCTAGCCTTGCAGTGGAAATTAATTTTTTTATAAACGCCGTTCAATGTCCACTGACTTATTGATTCGTACGTGTTCTACGCTTCCTATGCTTGATCTTATATAGAATTATGTCACCTATTGTATACATGTTTATGGTAATCTTGTGTAAGTACGATGGGTGTTTAAAATCAATTTATATGAATATCAATTAATGTCCTGAAACGTTTTTAATAAAACAATTTCAAAGGTCTACATACATTTTAATGATAAATATATGCAATACATGTTTGGGTTGTCTCTATCAATAGAGAATCCCCAGTCTTAGTCTAATATTTTATATTAAGTCAAAGGGTCTTTGATGTTTGATACGTCTTATGTCTTGAGAGCTATCGAATAGTTAAACTGCTATTGGATCGATGTGTTGATCTGGATTTATCTCGTGTTTCTCGGGCAATTTTAATAATCTCATACTGGACGGAGGTCATCATAAAATCTCGGTAGATATATATTTATTATAATGAAAACAGTTTAGCTATTGGGGATAAGTTGATAAACTAGATTTAACTGAAACTATAGTTAGAATATATTAACATTAACTCTATACCAAATCTGCGTCATAAAGTTAAACATAATATATTTTTGACGCAATATCATTTCGGTACCTACTTAAAACGTTTAACCATTAAAAAGATTTTTTTTTATTTATCGTTCACCTTCACCATTAGCCATATCCATTGAGAATCAAGTCATTACGACAACTGTAAAAAAATAAATGTTTCACCTACGCTTTTACACCCAAGTGTAGGGTAATAATATATATATATATATATATATATATATTATACTTCTTGAATCGGTATCGTGCAGGTAGAGTAAAAAAATCGTAACGTTATATTGATTTTCTTTTGAATAGACGTTTAACATAACTTTAACGGGTCGGATACTTATAATGTTGATCTTATAAGTTTTGATACATTTACATTTTAAACGTATGCGCTTAATAAGTTACATCGTTATGATTTCTTGATTCGATATTTAAGACCAGCGAAGCATTCGTGAATTTTGTTTTGTAGAAAATGTACACAATTCGTTCGTAGTGAAGTCTAAATTTGAGATAACGGTCGACACTAAAAAGATAGAAGCAAATATATCTTCAATGACCCATTTGAAAACGCATAAAATAGTGTTCGACGACAAACAAAACAGTTTGAAAATCACCGAAAGATTAACGGTCTTCGCGGATTTCATTGAACAGTTTTTTTTTTTTCCGCGGCCACTACTTGCCATTGATAACGTTCGGTTACCGTTCATAAAAATATGTGTTACCCGTCGGGACGGTTGACTATTGTGCGGCGTATGTCGATGGGGGGCAAGGGAGAGGTGAATCGCATGCATCGCATGCGTACACGTACGTGTGCGCGCCCGCAGTATACCTAGTACTCGGCGCAGTTACAACGATATTATATCGCCTCGAGTCGAAGACGATTTCCGCGCGACAAACGATCTGCACAACAACGGCACGTATCGGCGAGTACGCACATTCCGTACGTATACGATTTCCGACGCGTCGATTCCTGCACACGTACGAATCGTATACAGACCAATACGGTTTTCGCAAGTCGGAAACCCGTGTCGCACCAGGGGGGAGGGGGCACCGTAATGCACGCGTTCGCATACGTTTTCGCGCGTTTGTGTGCCGGTCACGTTTTGGAAATCCCGAAAGTTTGCGTCAATTTCAGCCGCGATGCAGGGACGTATTTAGACTTACTTCTAGGTGGGGGAAGGCGACTCACATTTTTTCTTTAATTCAGGCTCAACATTTACCAGTAACATTTTTGGTAATATTTAAATCAGGTGAATCCGTAATATTTATGGTTTTTTTAATTTTTTTTTAATCCAATGCCGGATTCACTTAGAATCGACTTTTGTGTAATTCATTTTTAACACCTGTCTGTGTTTTGTAAGTTACGCTTGTGTTTTATTTGATTTTTCACCAAGTACGGACAACGATCCACGTTAAAAAAAAATTGAAATATGTATCTCACATATGATCGATTCCTTAAATACGGATTCAGGGGAGAGCGGTCACCACCTTCGTCCCCCCTAAAATACGCCCCTGCCGCGACGCCTTCAATATCGGACACGGTATCGCCCCCGCGCGTTTGGTATAAAATTCCGAGCATGCACTGCGCTGTTACGTGACCGCGTTTAATGGGGGCCAATTTGTCGGTCGGCAAGCAGGTAATTTCGGGTAATCCGACGCCTTGGCGGTACGGTCACGTTTTAATGTTCATTTTATTGTTACAGCACTGCACGTAGGTATACGTCTATGTGTCTGTGAGTAATGGTTTTTTTTATATATATATATTTTTTTTTATTTCGCTTCGGCCGTGCTTACACGTATGTATACATATATCCTTTGCCTGATACTACTATACGTACGTACGAATTCAGACAGTGCGCCCTTTGTGCACTGCGTAACCACGACGCATCGCGTTCACCGCAGAGAGGGCAAGCAGGTACCCTGTCAACATGAGTTTTCCTTTTTTAAAGATTTTTTTTTTCCGTGATGTATGATTTTTTATTATTATTATTATTATTGTAGTCTCCGTGTCATCCGAGGGATGTATTATACATTCACTTGGACCGTGTGATTAGCGTGGGAATAACGGGAGCATGATGCGTAACAATAAACGGCACCGATGTATAAACATCGTTGATTAAAGAGATCATTCAATTCGAGGGTATAATAAATTCGTATAAATAAAAAAATCTCCAGACATAAATATGCCTTTTAAGGAGATTAATGTCATATTCATTTGATTTACAAACGTCGTACGATAAACGTTTGTCTGAACCGAAAAGAATACGTAATCGATTTAATTTCTATAATATTATATAAAATCTATAAATATAAATCTATGTGGTAAACATTTTGCAATGCGTATATATCTATGTAATTGTATATTTAATACAACACAAAACTTATGTATTCGATATACACCTAAATTACACAAACTGCAACGGATTACAAATCTATAGAAGTATAGGTGAAAATATTTTTAAAATTAACCTTTAATGAGACAAAATAAATTTAATTTGCTCAAGTTTTATCTATGTTTAAGAATAATGTACCACTGATACTAATGCATATAACCGTCAACATTCAGAGTGTATGCGACTTCGTTAATAAATAATTATAAAGCCTAATTGAATGGGTTATCACACGTTAAAAAAATAATATTTTAAATACTGATAATTATATAAAAAAAATAATTTTACAGATTTTTATTCAATTCATTAAAATATCTTATACTATGGATTAAATTACAGTTGTGTACAACTACCTTTTTACACGTCAATTATCTATTTGTAAATTAAAAAAGATTTTGTGAAACAAAATAAATAAAAAGCTCTTTTATTAAAAAATATTTATCCCAGATAAGTATGGTTTAAATAAAAACCATGACATTTATAATTTAGTTTTTACACTGATTTAGTTATTTCAAATGAATTTCGCTTGATTATAATATAAATATGTTTGTTTGAAGTATTTAACTATCGCTGAAAATATAATAGATTTGTATAAAATTTAAATCAAAAGTAATAAAATCTTAAATATGTATACATAAACGATACAAAACAAAAAAAAGCAATGTAATAATGAGACGAATCACTAGAGAATCACTCCGTATACAGTTTTCTAATTTACCCATTACGTTTTACTGACGAGTACCTATAAGCCAATTTCGAATGAGCGCCATAACTCATAAATCACCCGCGGCAGACGTGATTTAAAAATTATTATTATTGTGCCTCCCGACACCCATGGAGCCATCGTGTATAATGTATATATAATACTTTGTGGCCTCAAGGAACGATCAATTTTCATTCAATTAAATTGGAAAACAAATTTTTATTTCTAACAATAAATTCCTAGAAATACCCTGACAATATTCCAATTTTTATTTATTATTATTATTATGTTCCCCCCACCCAAAACGCGTCACTCGGCCAGAAAGCGGGTTAATAATAGAGATTGGCCAATTGTTCCTGGCAGCACTTAATAACCATGTGTGCACCCTATCCGGCTGACTGATTGATATTGACGTGTGAATCTTAATTGACAAACCGTCAGATTTTCAACAGCTATATTAACAATAATATCCGGTGCGTCGGAGGTCCATTGACTGAATAAGAGTATTACTTGGAAATAATATTATTTTTTTTTCATTAGAACCTTATTTTTTCAACAAAAAAAAAAAAAAAATGCTGACACTCCCCATTACTGTAAAAACAATCGCTCTAAACGTTTTTTATCACTTCTTTGGTTATTATTATTATTATTTATTTTTTTTTTAAACTTTCCATTGTGAAAAACGGGAAGGCAATTTCAATTGTTCGTTTTCTTACGATTATTCGCAAAAAATTATACAATGATGTTTTTTAAAATTACAGGTCAGCAATATTTATCTACATAGATAAAACAAAACGTTATTTTATGATTCTTAATAATAATATGGTTCTACAAACATAAACAAAATGTAGTGTTTTCGAAAAACTTAATAAAACGATCTGTAACGAAATAACAATGCAATTGCTTGATTATAGAATATACAATGTGTCAGATTTGGTATAAACACAGACTAACTTATCGTTATAATTTTTGCTTCAATCTACGTTTAGTACCCATAGATACTATTGTTTTTAACAATAAAATGATCCGAAGAAAAATCGCGTATTATGTTTTTCTTATCGGAACAGTGTATTGTCCTACGTAAACAACACCGCATGTTTACCTCAAAACAATCAAGCTTTCGTCTATATCACGAAATAATTATTAGAATTAATTATGTGATGCGGTATTTTTTGTTTTATATTCTACAACACTCCAACAAATTGTTCTAATTACCTTTTTATTTTTTTGGTAACCGCCCAAAACGTTGAAGCGTTACAGGTGTGGAATGAAAAATGAAAAAAACGTTCTCAAAGTTCCATTTGGAAATGTAAAAATGATTACTTTACTCCTATGTTTTTCGTGTGATTCGTCGAACGTGCGTGATAACCATACGATTCGTTGCACGCAATCGGTTGCGATTTGCGGCAACGAAGTCGGAACGACAAAAAAATTACGTGGAAACGCCGGTAGACACCGACATCGTCGCGTTTTTTCTCGGTCGTCGTAAAACGTCGGCCTACCCGTACGCACGAACGTGCGCGTGCTAATATACACGTACGTACGATGTGTGTATACGTGTACGTACGTCATTACGACGCGTCGACCGAACACGTTTTCCCGTCGGCAATAAAATTCGAATTAAACACCACCGCCGCACGCGCAAACGCGGGAGAGGGTTAGAAAAAGAAGAGGAAGAGAAAAAAAAACCATAATAAAAAAAAATATCACATATTTTAAGAAGTTTCTTTCTCCGGCGTTCCATTCATGACTTCCCACGGAGCCTCGGGGTCGTTTCCATTCATGCCCGGTGCACACATAATGTTTATAAGAACGCGTGGGCGCCCACGTTACCTACGTCCACCGCCGCCGCCGCGACAGCATACCGTTCCTAAAATTATTATTAATAATAATAATAATAATAATATAATAATGAAACGGAAAAATCTCATAAATTTTGTGTCTCGGGAATACGTTTTCAAACAAATCGTCTGTGTTTGCGGTGAGAGAGTTTTTTTTTTTTTGCGGAATCTCGCTGCACGGGAAGAGGTGAGACAAAATACGTGTACGTACACGCTCAACACGCTGTTTCTTCGTAATCGCTCGAGAAATACGCCGCAGTGCGTTCACCTATGCGGTGTTTTGCTTATACCGCGCGTGCGATAACGGTACTGTGACGCCGTTGCCGCCAACGACGACAGCGGTGACGCTTGTATCACGGTACGATGTGTGTCGAACGAAATATCGAAAAAAAAAATAACATAGGTTAGAGAGAGAGAGAAAAACGATAATAATCGAAATACCAATGTGTGTGCGTGTACGCGTGGCGGCCGTGCGACAACATCGTCTCTAAATTGAACGCAACATAATTGCATTACAAATATAATACGCGTTTGCACGCGGGGTATGCTGGTAAGCCACACGTGGACAGAAATGATTTAAAAATATATAAACGAATTAAACGCGCTACTACGAAAACGTTTTGACGGAAGTGTTAATAACACGGTATGATATAATTCGATTAACGTCCAAGCCGCGCGCAGGGCGCATCAGAACGGTTTGATTGTAAACACCATCCTAACCTATACCATTGATTGTATGACGGACCATATGATCGACGGTTTACGCCTAATCGCTTAAAATATGTAATAAATTATTAAAGCATGTTGCTGGTGGTTGTACCCCTCGAACAAGCGTTTTTAGAGGTTTTGACTTAATGTTTACACTTCCCTTTCGCAAGCGTAGAAATCTTAAGTAATTTTGTTTTGAATTATTTACTTATTAAATAATTGATGGACTGTGCCCTTGAACACAAAAAGTTAAATATATTTTTGATATGGAACGATGATAGTGTACACAATAATAGTAATAATGACAATAAAGTACGATTATCAAATAATCGAAACAACAGAAAATTCGTTGGCGCTAGACATTAATCATCTTATCGGTTTAATTTACATGTAACTATATTTGAATTGGGTAATACGAAAGGACATTGGTGTACGGGTAGAAAATTGTGAAGCTTTAAAATTTATAAGAGATAAGAGAACAGAAGACTTGATTGTGTTTGAAAATAGAGAATTTAGAAATGTCCTGCATTCGTCTACGGTCCGCTAGAGTCGAAGCCAAGGATCTTTGAGTCAAGAATATAGTCGTGAAGGAGATTTTGAATACTTAAAGTAAAACTAGTATATCTCAAGAAATCATGTTGGACTCTTTCGAGTTGAATAGAATCATTAGCGTGTGATCATATATATGTCTAGTCAAGACAGGACAAAAAAAAAAAATGAATACCTTCATAATTTTGATTACAAACAATTTTTTTTATTTAATAATTATTAGCAAAATCAACTATTAGTATGGGTTTAAGGAAAAATAAAAATATAATTAATTAAACTTATTAGTAATTAACTCATTTTTTTTTCTATATACATACATACGATTATAAGAAAAAATTTACTGTTTATGTTTTAACGTTTACTGTAACACTAAAATAATGAAATAATTTTATGTTTAAGCTGATTGTGCAGTGTTTATACATAGATATTATATTTTTTTTTTTTTTTTTAGTGTAGTTATCAACCCTGATACACCACACACAGCTCCTTTCATTTGCCGTCGTCATTCGTTATCGTCCACATACCAGTTAAATATAATAGAAACAATAATTCATCCACAAAATAAAATTGACAAACGAAATTTTTTTTTTACTATTTTCTGAAAACGGGACATTTTAGTGTTGCGAAAATTTCTCGGGGGACGACAGGACAAAGATACAAAAAACGGGGCGTATGGTTTTACCTTACATTAGTAGTAGGTATGTGGAATTATTATACTTGTACGAGATTAAAAACTACTGCCTAATATTTTATGTTGTAAATTGTAATTATTGAAACTATGACCGAGGAGTAGATATCAAGATATCAGAACAATCACTTCGGCGTCATAAATTAATGAATACAATGTACGTTATAATATTTTAAGTACACGCTATATGCGTGCAAATAATCGTTTACGTTTTAATGTATCTACAGCAGAACAGTAAATAATATCATAACCATTCGTGTACCCAACAATACCGAGGGTATTTGGAAAATGTAGCCGGATACCAACGAGAGTAATATCACGTAATTAAATGCTCGAAATATGGTAAAATTGAAATTCCAGCGCTGAAATATAAATGTCCACGTGGTAGTAGTCACTGGGCTGGACGACGTCAGGACGTAAGCAATGTATTTTGCCTCAAAAAAGTTCACGGCTAATTAGTAGACATGCTTGTATAAATAAATCATAATAATATAAATTATGTTACGGTATTAAACGAGGGTACACAATGTCGGGCAATAGGCCAACAGCGACCTTATGGCGCCGCTCGGGAGACTTCAATGCGGCATAATTCGCCTGATTCGATATTTTTAACCGCCATCGAAATTGCACCGTAAACGATGATTTTTGGCATATGCTTATTTAGTTTTGCGGCTCGCGTGGAAAAACTTCGTTTTTTTTTATTTATATTTCAACTTTCTCTACACTCGTAGAATAAACAAGACGAAAAAAATTGCAATAGTGCTACACATTTATATTAATGTTCATTCAGCAAAAAAAAAAAAAAACAAATAAAAACGGTATAGTATATAAATATTGTTATAGTTAAAAATGTAATTCTTTTGAAATCATGTTGTTCCAGTTGCCACATATTTTTAACTCTTTAAGTATACAATTTTTTCCAAGAAGAAAACATTGAAATTCAAACGTTTTCATTATTTTTGAACATTTACTTCGTACTAAACCAGTGAGAAATAAAACACCATCGACGGACGGATTAACATTTACACTAATTATTATTAACTACTACAATATTACATGTGTGTATTGCATGTAACGTTTGCGGTTTAAACAATTAAAATATTTATCATAAATTTAAAACTTTGTTTGCAATTTTAGTTACGAGTACATTAAAATGATTTTCACAAAATACTCGATAACAGTATATAAACAGTGCAGTTAAATTTAGGTTACAAAAGTCAATAAATTGCATAAATTACTAAAATACTCTTAGACTAATAATATACTGTACTGTGTGTATTATAATTTATGTTGTACATATAATATTATAATAAATTATCAATACATTATAAAAATATCGTACATTGAGAAAGCAAAATAAGGAAATCGCAAGTTTAATTCACAATATATTTACATGTACCTACATTTTACTAATGAGTCATGATGCAAATATATACATATATTTATCCTTGAGTTAATATATATTTAATCTTATTTTGTTTAGTCATTAGAAAAATAGTTAGCTGCATAAGCTTTTAACAATAAACGGTATAAAATTGTAATTTTATTCTTTCTGGTTTGATTGCGAATTCAACATTCACTTCTTAAATAATCTGAAACCGTCAAAAAAAAACTTTCAAACATTGGTACCCCAAAACGTACTAAGTGATAAATAACTATATAAGTAATTTTTTGACTATCAGCTTCACGAACTAAGTATATTATATTAAAGAGTCTACTTAAAAACGCACATTTCATTACCTCAACGGATCCGTAAAACATTATTGATTTTTAAAAATATTTACGTAATATTATTCATATTCTTGATAAATAAAATACGTTAAACAATATCATATACGGGAAAATGTTTGTCATTGTAATGTTTGCCGTAATAAATTCGAAACCTTTGAATTTATATGCTTTCAGTGCTAATTTTCAATTGAGTGTTTTTTATAAACGCAACGAGAAATTGGTCGTTTGTTTTCCACCTTATATTTATACGCGTGTTATTCAAATCCACACATTCCTCAACAAACAGATATAATCGGTATTCTCTCCCGACCGGGTCTTCTTTCACAAAGCGTTTATCATACCCTTTTTTTTCACCGATCAGTTATCGTCATGGTGTTTCTTCCTTTCCTATTATAATAAGTATTTTATATACTTGTGTATGCGTGCGAGTGCTCCGGCGCGTGTTTTTGTTCAAATGTATTACAATAATAACGCGTACACAACGTCCATAGACACACATATATATATGTGTGTGTGTGTGTGTGTGTGTTGGTACATAAAACTCGGTTGTTTAATTTTATTGGACAACGCGTCACGTGGCCGCAACGAATAAACTACTAAATTACGAACCCTGGCGTTTCGACACTAGGGGATGCTGCCGACTACCCGGACGTACGTCACGGGCTAGATTTTAACGATATAGCTTGTACATAGCAGGGTAACGTTATATTATATTTATTCATTTTTTTTTTTTTTTTTTAGCTATATCGTTAAATAAATAATTTACAATAACATCGTGGTGGAATGTCGATAATTGGTAAATGGCATTTCAAACGATCGGTCAGGCAAGGATATATTATTATAATTACGATATAACTCACAGTAACTATATTTAAGGACGTCTCGGAGTTGGTGATGTGAGCGAAAAAAAAAAGCGTAACTCTGTTCGAGAAAGATAGGGAGAAAAAAAACGGATAAAGTGTAGGCTTATCCAACACTACTACGATATTATACGTATTACAAAATACACACGCGAGAAAATATAATGCGTATAAGCCACGTTGTTGTTTTCCACCGCGTTTCTCGGCTGTGTACATGTCCGTGCGCGTATCGGTCGGGCGCGTCCTACGAAACAACCCATATTCGTACAGTACGCCCATACAGACTGGAATGTAAATTCAAATCCGAAAAGGGTGGGATGACCGATGGTGTTTGTTTGTTTGTTTTTTCTTCCTTCTCCTTTCTGATACACGCTTTTTATAGCGTGTCAGTGGCACTTTCGAAGTACATTTTGCCGCCCCGGCCGCCTCGGTGAAAGAGTATATACGTTACACGTTAATAATACAGCGCGGGCGTAATCGACGGACGAAAAACACACTGACCATTCATAAAGACGAGACTCGTACACACGTACGTGTATCCCGTACACACATCGCCGTACTACGCATAGTATAGACGCAGTAACGGGTTCGTGCGGTTTATAAGATACTCAAATATGCACTCTTATCTCGTCTCCTGTCCGTTTTTTTTTTTTTTTGATTCAATACTTTTTACACGGAGAATACGAATGTTCGCGCGATAGATTTCGTATACACTACAGGAGCGTTTACAAGGGGGGTGTGGGGTCAGATCCCCCATAGGTCTTTTGAAAATCGTATAAAATAGTGTAAGGATAATGTAAGGAAATTATAAGGAAACAAAAAAATATTGCAGGGATTTATTGTAAATTATTATTTTGACAAATCCTATACATATATATCTTTTATTATTTATTATTTAAATGGTATTTAGGTTTAGGAATTTTCCTTCCATAATGATTTGTTTGCAACTGATTCCCCCCCCCCCATACGAAAGTTATGTATACGCTACTGATACACCGTACGGCTGCGCGGTGCCCAAATATGGTTACCGGGGCTTACAAACCGTTTCCACACACGTCGTACCGAAAACGATAAACATAAAATAGGCACTACCGGTTGTACGATAAGAATTAATGTTTTTACGTTTACGCGCGTGCCGCCGGAATACGCGCACCGGACGTTTACATTTTTTACGCTACCGCGTGCAGAAATAATACGCTGTCGCGCAAATGTTTAGGATTTACTTTCCGGTTTGATACGGGGACACGATGCGATGATCTCACGTAACTGCAAAGCAAAATCGAACGTGTCGCCGGTCCGTCGTTATACGTGATCCGGAACGTTGCAGCTGTACGGCACGAAAACGATACGTTTTACGTACGGATACGTTTACCACACGAGTTATTACAATAAACGGTCACGTACACGGAGAATTGGTATTAACCGACGTACAATTATGACGCGTTGGGCTTACACGAATTATGCGCGGCGCGGAAAACGTAGCACAACGTAACCGTACGGAATACGAGTGTTACACAGATATACTATCGTGCACTTGATCGTTCAAATATGCGTGTTTTAAATTCTATTCGATGTTTATTTACCGGCGGTTTACGTAAACATAAAAAAAATAACCCGGCGCAACGGTACAACGGCTATTTGTTTATTTAATTTATGAATATATCAAGTCTATCCGTTCAGAACTCGATGACTAACGTCTAGGGCAAACGTATTTCATTACTTCTCGTGGTGTACAGATGATGATTTAGTAACTGATGACAAAAGACTAATGTTAAAGTTATTTCACTTGCTTATATTTTGTAGTTTGTATCGAATATTATTTGTTTGCTCGTATATAACATCCTCAACTCTAATTTTTCCAACAACTGTATGCAGTTTAATAATAATTCTTGTTAAAAACAAGAAACAACTGTTGGTTTGAGAAAACGTTTTTGCCGAATCACTATATATAAGCTATATTTTTACTTTCGATGGAAAAAATATAACAAAATCTGCAAATCCTAACCGAAATATCGGTATTACTTGTGCGATATTATTAATACATTTTTTCTCTTATAATAAATCTGATATCAACACCATCAAAACATTCGTAACGAATGTTATATCATTAATTTGAAAATACATACGACGGAAAAAACTAAAATACAATATTAAAATGTATCGTGATTATTAACATTTTATATGGCATGCCTTCCCCTCCAAGTATGAGTATACAAACATTTGTTGTCCGAAAACACGAGTTTAAAAGATAACATGATTTGAGAGTAACACTGAAAATATTTTTGGTCATTATTATATTTATAATTGACTGTTGTATTCGGGATATAAGAATTGTTCCCTTTACCGTTTAGATATCTTCTCTAAGAACACTTCTGTCGAATGTCATTCGAAAATACGTATTGATCTGAAGGTTAGATATGTTCTAACCAAACCAGTGAAAAACCATTCTTAATATTAATACACTCAATATGATGCGTGTAGATAACAAATCAAATCTTGTCTCAAGAATGACAAAGTTATTACTTCAGTATCAACGCGCGAGAAATATTACGGAATCGTTTAATAACACAATAAGTGAGTTACACCTTTGAAGAAATTTGACAAAATGTGTACCTTGGCGCGTATTATAATTCATCTCTAGTCACGTACATATTTTGATTTAACTTTTCTAATAGATTCGTGTACATACGTACCACTGCGATGCAACGCAATTGTACGGTATATATGCGCATTTCTACTGTGATCGTTTCGACGAGCAATATAATATTTGAATATAAGTGACCGTAAACCGTGCACGTAGCGTATTGTATCGTACCGGTGGAAGCGTTGCATAAATCAACGAGTTGGACAAACATGCAATGTAATATGTGTGGTCGCGAAAAAGAAAAAAATTAATTTTCTGGACGTTTGCCCGGCGGCCGGTTCGCAACGACAATCCATCAAATCCGCGGCGCTGAAAAGTTTGTCGCTCGGCTCGCGGCGACTGGCTCTCAAACGTTTTTTTTTTTTTTAAACGGTGGCGTCGTGTGTTCGTGCACCGTGTACGGTTTAATGAATGATTGCGCGCACGAATTCCTGCGCACGCCATGGACGCGCGTCCGCTCAGCAGCGGTGTACCAGGACCGCTTATTTTCTTGGGCACCACAGCCGACAACTGCAAGGCAGGGCTGCAGGCCTGTAGCCAGGTAACATTTTTCTGGTTAGTGCCGCAACCCCACCCGGGGCCCGTCCCCGGTCACCGGGTCGAACATGAGACCGTCAAATGTGTGCACATGACGAACGGCCGCTACGGGCGCACGCGCGTCATCGTGTTCCGTGTGACGTGCGATTTTTCACGGTACGATCGTGCGCGGGCGATTGTCCGCGTAGTGCACGATAATGTTACGGTAAT
Source organism: Sipha flava (assembly GCF_003268045.1). Lineage (NCBI taxonomy): Eukaryota > Metazoa > Arthropoda > Insecta > Hemiptera > Aphididae > Sipha > Sipha flava. The sequence goes on from NW_020273076.1 coordinate 4,017,263, forward strand.
ATTGTCCGACGGCCGGTCGTTTTCTTACCGACACGCTTTGATTGCGCGCGCGCGCTCGTGCGCCGCGAGACGATGGTACGGGCCTGGTCGTTCCGCACCCAGCGTGTTGTGTGTATCCGCCGTCACGGGGTACGTTTAATTGACATTTCCTACGTTTCCGAAAAACCCGCGGTCGATTTTTATTTTCGTGGCAAGCACTGTAGCGCGTGGTGTCTGCATGGGGTGTTCCGTGCTAGGTTTTTCTTTTTTCCGTCGTTCCGTTATGGTACACCTGATTTAAAAAGTTTATGGTTAAGACCTCGCGCTCATCGGCGGCACCGGGTAGGAAAAAAATTGTAGATCTATTTCTAAGTAGTTTTATCGTGGTATAGCGATCGTTTAACGTTTTAAAACACAGTAATTATCTCGTGTTTTTTCCTTTTAATTATTAGCTCTACATAAAAAAAAAAAATCCTGGCGCTGCCACTTAGTATGCGTTTACGGTTTACAAGTACGCATACTTGTTATAACGATATTAAAACTTATTAACAAATAAATATTACTTAGTATCTCGCTAAACCAAAGTTTAATAATAATTGCAATTAATTAGGTTTCGTACAACAATGTTCTACTACACGGGCGTACTCGGCTCAGCCGACTATTGTCAACCCGTTCACAAATCAAATCCGTTCCCGGTGACTATGTATTAATGGTACGCGAACTATGGAAAAAAATGTTTTCCGAACAGGAGTTTTAGTCTCCAGTGCACCAGTGGGCCACCAGTACCTCGAGTACGAGACCCACGGCCATAGTGACGGACGAAATGTCGTTGTTACCGGCCGTACGGACGATTTCGGACACCGACGACACAAAACATGTTGTACAAAAGGACGTATTGTCAAACGTACACGGTACGGAACGCGGCGGCGGACGTTTTACATTTACATTAACCGCAGCGGTTCCGGAAAACGTCTCGCGGCGGCGCATCGTCACCGCCCTCGTAAAACACTTTCTATACCTATGCACGTGTGCACGCGGCACGTACTTACGCGGCCACCGGCGGTGGCTCGGGCGGCCGCGACGGTGACCGGATGTGGAAGGCGAGAGAGACACGACCACCGCGACGACGATGTATACGCCTACCGCCGCCGCGCGTCGTGTCCCGCCGACGTTGTACCGCTCGGAAGGTGTATATACGTGGTGCGCCGCCGCGCGTCTGTGGATCAAGCGGCGGCGATCCAATTAAATCGTTCGTGGCGATTATATGCGCGCACGCAAACGTACAATTAAAACACGCGTGCATTTACACGTACATTTACGCGCGTGCGCACGGGCACGACCGGACCTGGGCTGAGAGCTTGCCGTGAAATCATTTGTTACGGCGCTGCACAATGCCCGCCACGCGGTTTTCCAATGCGCCGTCGTCGCAGCGTTGTGGCCTCGCAGGTCCTCGACGATTGCCGCTACCAAGTCGACCGGATCAAGGGAGACGAGCGAACGCCCAGTATTCTCGCCGCACCTAGAAAACACGTGAAGGCGCACGTACCCATGTACAATTTTACGACCGTCCGCGTTGTATACACGCGTGTGTGTAGTATGTATACGTAGATCATAAGTTTTCGGGCAGCGCACCGGATCCCATGGGATGGAACTGCAGGGTCAAACCTTTTCCGGGTGCCGTTCGGACGAGGGACCGTTCATACGGTCAAGTTCAGGCGCACGGTACGATATACGGAGTGACAATTATGTGTTCGTGCTAGAAAACTAACGTGTTAGAAACGGTTTTCAAATTTGTTCGCTAATCTTACCGAAAATGCTCGAAAAATATCGGTCCCTCGATAAACGTACACGGCTGCGCGCGGTGCATGCCGTAATCATAACAATCGTCCGTGCGCTTGTATCTCCGGAGAAGTGCATTACTACGATTTTATAATAATATTGTATAATATGATGCGTGCACGTGCGCTCGTACGTACCGTCTGCGCAAGTATACGGTGTGGAATGTGTTAATCGCGGCGATATTATTTAGGTGTCGGCGGTCGGCGGGGTCGGCGAGGCCGCCGCGGGTACGTTTATTACAAACGCGTTTCGACCGTTTGCTCGCGCGCCCGCGCATTCTTTTTCATTGTCGTATACCAGACACAAACACGTACCGTACAACACATACACACACACACACACACACACACACACTTATAGCCTATTAAATACATACGTATAATATAAATATCTATAAAAAGTATATAAATAATACACTTGTGTATACGCGTGTGTATATATATATATAAAATTATACATCGCGGACGAACGCACGCACGGATTATAATACTTCGTCGTCGTATTGTACGTGTGAGCATACTCAAGTCGGGGGTGGTACGCGATACATACAAACCTAAAGCGGCGTATTATAATATTGTACGTATACGTATATTGTTACCGCCGCGGCATTCCGACGGGCCGAAACCCCGTACCGTTCACACGCGCCACTGCACCACACCACCAACCGGGGCCTTTGTGAGGCTGTGGAATTTGTCAACGGGACAACCCGGTCGATTTGTCGCGCGCGTTTAATCGTGTTCCGTCCCGCACACGTATTTCTTAACGTTTATGTACACCGCGCGCGCACAGGGGTAATGTGCGGACCGCGGCGGTCTCCTCGGCCAACGTTTGAATCTTTTTCATCGCCGTCTATTGTGGTTTTTCGCGGACAACGTGATTTTTAAATGTCCTGCGATCACTCTATGTTACCCCCCTCCCGCCCCCGCAGATGTACTTTAACATTAAACTAACAACTACGGTATGGCCTGAAAAACTCGATTTCACTTAACGGGTACAAAAAATTCTACAATAGGCTGTTGTACGTATGATTACGTTGTAACTTAGTGAAACATTGATCCTATTGTCGATCTGGCAATGGATGTAACGTATGAATTAAAAAAAGAAAATGTTCGAAGTAATGCGACCAAACATAACTCGATTCGATGCGAGGAAGAGACACGAACTTCCTCGCTGAAAATAAAATCATTATTTGCCGGACCGCGATTTCGATATTTTACGTTCGATACGACGGGTATAATGTAATACAATACGAGTAAGTAGTTAGTAGTACTGTTAGTAGAAGAATAAGAATTCAATATGATGTTCCAATAGTTGTTTGTGCATGACGAGAAATCAGTGATTCAAATTTTGTTACATAAATACAAATTATTAACTTTTTTTATGATTAATTGTCGAAAACAAAACTACATAGGACGTTCACTTCGATGTTTGTTGAAAACATGTTAGATCTGTAGCTTTGCGAAAACTAGTTTATTATTACATACCTCACGAGTTAATACACAATATTTGAATAAGTGTAGAGTTTAATTTTTTTGGAGATTTTATTAAAAATGATTGTCACGTAAACATTCAATACACAATATTATAATAATATTTACATGTTTAGAAAATGTTGACATATTAATTCTCATGCATCCGTATTCATAAAAAAATAAATACTCTATGAAATAAATCTCGAAAGTTTTTGGTTATATGCGCCCATTGACTTAGTATAAATACATATCATTTACAATTTTTAAGTTGGATCAGACAATAATACATACATTAAGAAGTATTGAATAACGAAATAAATAACTAATAAGGTGATTAAATAAAATATCTTATTCAGCACAAAACTAAATACACTATAAGTTAAAACATTACAACTGTATGCCTTTGCATGTATATCTTTGAATATAATATACTAGTATGTAGAGGGTACAAGGCATATTGTAGTTACCATAGTTTGTAGTACAACGGTAGCAAAAATATTTATTCCATGACGCATGCGAGCAAAATTCCAAAAATTTGCGTGTTACTGTATCTATGTAATTTACAATACTAATCAGTAAAACAAAAAATTGTATAGAATATATAAAATAGATGATACCCAATAAAATTTAATATATATACCGTTTTCATTATCTTTCCTCAAGGAAATTCTTAAAAGAAATCGTGAATGATGTATTATTAGAATTAATAGATAAGTACGTATTAAAAATTGTAATATTATTAAAATTGTATTAATCATTAGTCATTAGACGATTACATAAGAGCTTTATAATTAATATATATAAATTAAGTCATTATCTCCAATATTAAAGTATTAGTTTTAAAAAATGCTGTTAGTGTGTTCAATGAGTTTTAAACATTTTAACAAAAAAAAGAAAAACTTTTTTGGCCCGTGATCAAAAAAAGGGTTCATTTATAATAATTAACGAACCATAAACTCACGATTCGTCACTTTTCTAAAAAGAACCAAGTTGATTTATTAGGCTATTTAAAATGTGTCTCAAATTATTATTGTTCTCGTGTAATGCAACCAAATGTTGCATAGTATTAAAAATATATGAGTTAAAAGTTTTAAATAAATGTAATATTTATAAATTGTCGTTGACATAACCTTCAAATCGAGTAATTTTGATAATTTAACCTAACCATAGAATTTATATAGCAGTAATAATAACGATACTAGTTGTAATAATATTAGTATACAGTCGAGTCACGATAACTCTCAATTTTGTTTACTTTTTCTTCAGATTTGATTTGTCGAAACTAGTATTTTTAAATTATCTTACATTGCAACCATAAATTATTTTCAAAAATATATCAAATAAATACATAATGTTTATACGAAATAATGATATTTAGTACCTAAAATTTAGATTTTTGTTGTATTAATCAGCAAAATATTTTAATAACAAATCTGTAAAATGTTTTCTATTATGATTGTTTTCGAATTTCATACAAAAAGAAATCACAATAACCCTTGTTTAGGTAGTTAACATAATATTTCGATATTAAAAATAAAATTCATAACAAAAAAACACACTGTAGTCTGCGGTTGTTAGTTGTTTATAAGAAATTGATCGAGGTCAATGTAGTGATAAAAAAAAAAAAAATGTGCGATAAAAGAATTTCAATCAGAAGAATAAAATTAGAGATTTTCCAAAACAACGGAAAAAATTGAAAAAAAATACATGAAAAACGCGTCTAGTCTAAACAGCGAGATTATTATATTAATAATAATAATAATAATATAATAATAATACACAATTATTAAAAGAGTAACGAGCGTCCGAACACAGATTAAACATGTTAAACATAAATTTTACATTTTGTAATTTATAATTTTTTCTCGGATTTTTTCGTTACGACTCCCAGCAGTTTAATGTGCACAACAATAAAACGGACATATAAATATGGCCAACAGTTCTCGACCCTGGATCACGGCCAGTATAAAAAAAACCGTCCGAAGTGTAATAAGTAACACGACTCGGGGATTATTTAATAATTAGATTATTACGCTAGATAAACTTAATTTGGTTTCGTTGGAAGAAAACAGATTGTGCGGGGAGTTTTAACTTCAATCGTATTCTTAACTTACAACTGGATCATTCCGTAGGAATGTGGACACTTAACCGTACGATTTATATCCCCAAGTAATTCTACAGCATAAGAATATATTATTATTATTCTAAGTTCTCGGAAACTACCATACGAAATAATTTAAACGAACACTACGGTACGCAACACACACACACACACACACACACACACATATATTTAGGTACACGTATAATGTTATATGCACGGTACACCTATATGTTTAATACTCCCCATTATTCATAAAGTAAAGGGGAAAAAAAACATTTCGACCGTGTCCACGTCCTATTTATGTCCGTGGATATTTTTAATGGCGTTTTTTATTATAAGCAAAACCTACGACGTCGCGTCAGCTGTTGAATCTATGATTTCTCTATAAATTAAATCATGTATTTACAACGTTTTAGTCAACACCTAAAAAATGTTTACGATCGGTAATGAATTTTTAAACACTTATTCCGATGTTTTTATGGGCGCCGTTAAAATGTGTATTATATTATATTTCCACCGATTTCGAGACTGTGCTGTATTGTTTATTATTTTTACCATTGTGTGCGCGTGTGTGTGTTGCGCTTCGTCATCGATATCGCACGCTCAAGAGGACGTCGTTGTTTGCAGCATTGGCGTTTAAAAGACAATCACGCGGAGGATGAGCACCGTCGAACGCGAAACAAATTAATCGCGCGGCGTTACGTTATCCATAGTACGTCGCCGTACCGAGAGAGGAGCGAAAAAAAAATTTAATAATATTGTAATATAATGCGCGTAAAAACAACAATAAAAAAAAAAATAAAATCGAAGACGCCGAGCGTTAATGAATAGAATATTACGTAGAGAACACGCAGTGATGTGATGATTCTATGTGAAAATTGTGATAGGCGTGTAATGAGCGACTGGAAAAAAAGCGAATAACCGTTTGGATTTGACGTCTTTTTTTTTTTTTTGTCTACACCGCGCATCGTCCTATTGTCCACGTCGCGTTTCGTTCCGTAATTATTTCACAATAGGAAACGTCTTTATACCGTATATGTACGCATATACGTATGTAATAATAGTAATAACACGTATTCCTTGTGTACTATGCGTACGTGAACGCCAGTGTGTTCGTTTGCTGTAGCTTCGTGGTCCATTCGGCGAAACTGTTATCATGCGTGTAACCGATACAATATTATAATATTGTTTGTATATTTACAACCGCTTTACCTAACAGTTATAGGATTGTTACCGTTGTAAACTAAATCATTTAATTGTATGCTACACGTTTTTTGTAATTTCATTTTAAATTCTCCGTAAAAAAAAAAAAGAAAAAAGGAAAAAATGAACAAATAATGTTATTCACGTGACCTTAAATCGTAAAAATGAGCTAACTGCCGTCAATCGAGAACAATATATAATAATATTGTAGTTATACAAGGAAATACACAAGTATGACGTGCAACTAGATGATGAACAATTCTATAGCTAATGCATTTTTGGGTGTATGGATCCGTGTACGTTTCACGCGTTATCCGTATCTACAAAGGTATAGGCAATATCTGCGGTAGCTTTAGTTAGATAAAAGATATTTTACCTTTCAGACAAAATAAAAAATTGAATTATTTAATAAGGGAAATAAAAAAAAAAATTATGATTTGCTATCTGATTCTCTAACTTCTTACTAAATACGAAACTTGAAGTAGTACATAAAATTATATACATATCCCTGCGAACTGTATATGTAAAAAAAAATAAGCGGTTTTTTTTTTTTAATTAAATTAAATTTTATATGAAGTGTGAGTACTTGGTCACTTAATAAAAATTGTAATCCTTAATGGTCTTGGAATAATTAATGCCCATGGTGGTCATAAAACGCGTTATTCTCGTACACCAAGTGTTTTTAAACAATATATATATATATATATTTGTTATTAGTGTTATTCATAAACAACACCAACATTTGTCGTCAAGATAATAATTGTGAAATTTTATTTCTACGAATCACGGCGTTTCAAGTAAGAGAAATATGCAAATTTAAAAAAACGGTACCTACTGAAGTCGAACTACTAAAAGATCGATATCGAATTTTTCGTACGCAGTGTCACGTGAAGATTTACTATAATTGCAAGACTTCCTGTCATAAATTTAAAGATACTTATGTACCGTTTTTTTTAAATTTTTATTAATTTTTTTTTTATTAGCGTATTCAATGTTATTAGGGAATAGCAAAAATAAAACCGAATTTTAATATCTCTATCAACATACATAATTACAGGGAATAGAAGATTTATAGAGTGTCTCAAAAAGAACGCAAGATTTAAATCTGCTATAAATTAAATTAATTTCTTTTATAAAAAAACATAACAAATACATCATTCTCTTTGGGAGAAGTTAAAGTTTAACAGTAAAAAACTATATCGGGCATATAACCTTCCCTACTACCCATATAGAAGATATCTTTCTATACAATTTATCATCACCGGATAACACATTGCCCCATCAAGTTCGTCAAAGACACGACGGATTTCTTCCTTAAGTTCCAAGATATTTCAAACTTTGTTTTGATAAACTCGTGACTTATTGTATCCCTATAAGAAAAAATCACACGGCGTCAAGTCGCAAAATCGAGGGGGTAGCTTTGGCCATGCAACGAGATTAGTCCGGTAACTTCTCACCTAGCAGAGGGATTGCTTCTCTCGAAATGTGACAAGTTTAAACCAAACATTTTTTATGTTCATTTGGTCCGAATAAGGTCAAAGAAAATTATTGAGCTCGGTAGATATTCTTGTATGGTTACAACAAGACGGTGCAACTTTTTACACTTCAAGAGAAACATCCCTCTGCTGCGTGAGAAGTTTCCGGGCGGACTAATCTTGTTGCAACATTGTTTTTCACTGTTAAATCTTAAATTCTCCCGAAGTGAATGATGTATTTGTTATTTTTTTTTAAAAGAAAAAAATTTTATTTATAGCTGATTTAAATCTTGCGTTCTTTTCAAAATAGCCTATAATGTACGTACGCGTTGCACGCATTGTACATGTACGGCGGTACGACATGGCTGACTAAATATGTACGTAAAATCCTAACCAACGTCGACCGAACGACCAGCGGGGATGAACCACGTTACGCGCGCATAAACAAAGGCGTGGATTACGATCTTTAGACTCTCATCTCGTATTCGGTGTTGAGGTGATGAAGGATCATTTACGCTGCGGTGACCGGCAATTCGCCTCTTTTCGGGTGTCGTGTTTCGCCGTGCCGTACGGAATCGGATATATTTACGATAAAAAAAAAAATAAAAAATTAATGTTGTAATAATAATAACAATAAAAAATTCGGTTCGCGGATCGAGTTGGCTGGAGGAAGATATGACGGCTTCGGAGGTGACGCTGCGGACGGAGTTCTACGGCGGCACGTTATATTGTACCTGGGTAGTGGTCGCCGTGCGCAGTACGCCTAATACTTATGTATACAATATAGTGATGGTGGTGGTGATCGCCGTAGTCATCCGCGTGGGGCCGAGGCCAATGGCGCGCGCAGTCCTTTTGTCGGCTCCGAGATTTTCGGACACGATTTCGGTTGATTGACGTTGAATCCGAAACGGAAAAAAAAAACCGGACGGGACACACGGACGCGCCGAGCGGTGTGGGGGCCCGGGCCGACGGAACGAATTATCGTTAACGGATCGTCGAGCCGAGGTGTTAATGTGCCGGCAAAGAATCCAGTCGGGTTTCTTCTTCGGGTTATTTTTTTTTTACTATTTTTTTTTCTTTTTAATTTTATTTTTCGACGTGACTCGAAATAAATTACAGGCGATTTAAAGAATACAAAATAAAAAGACGCGACGGCAGATGGGAAAACTCCATATTATATGACCCAGTACGCGCGATACTCGTACACTTATATATTATACACGTGTGTACATTTATCGTACGCACAATACGTGCACACGTCTGTCGGCTGAACACCACTCGTGTGGATTATATTGACATCGAAACGTGTGCGCGCGCGAGCATACGGACGACGAAAATGGCTCGGCCAAAACAGTTACGTCGTGTGTATTATCATTATAAATAGCCGTGCCGTGGCGGCGTTGGCGACGGGGGATAATAGGACACCAACAAGGTGACATTATTATCCTTTTGTGGATTATTGTTCATATTATAATATGCATTGTGTGCCGTGTGCGACATGCGGAGCGATTGCGAATTTCCTGTTTTGAATATGACGACCAAATGATTATTGCGCTTTCCCGGTGCATGCGTGCGCGTGCATTAAACAAATGCACGTGTCACGTTCAATGGGCCACTGGTAGGTTGTACTTTCCTACCGTGTGACCGTGCGCAAGGCGTATACCAGGGACGTTCTTACAGGACCAGGACGAAATAATACGTTAAAACAGCCTCGTTTGGCCTTTTTTTCGAACCGTCGTCGCGCAGTACGATATAGTACGATATATAACGATATATATCGTTATTTTGTCTGCACGAGCTGTGTGTCTTCATTTTCATATCCTCTGACGGTATCGAGGGGGACCGAATCGGCTCATCAGCTGAGCGTGGGACAATGATAGTGATTTTTGATTAGATAATCGAAAGAATAAAACGTAACTAGATTTTACTGAAAACTATCAAGACCTCGGGTGGACAGCGGTAAACCGTACACGTTTCGTACAACAGTACGTAGGTCGTGGAAGCGCGATGTACACACTTATATGATATACGCGTGTTGTGGACTCGAATGTAAAAACCTCAAGAGGCTTTATCCCGTGCACACCGATCAATAGCATTTGTAATAATTATAATATGTATTATGCCGATGTAAAAAACTATATCAAGTACGTTCGAACATTTATATTGTAATGCGTTTTATAATTGTAACCCCTGCGCTGCTACGACTAACTACGCGTGTAAATATTGTATTACATATTTTTCACGGTTCTACAGATGACTGTCAAATGGTGGTCCGTGTTGGTCGCGTTGGCGTGTTGCTCGATCTGCCGCACCGTGATGTGCACGTCCGTCCGATTGGACCTGAGGCCGATACCATCCAACGACCCCGGTCTCATCCCTGATCTCATCGAGATGCCCAACCCGGCGCTGGACCCCAAACCCGCCGACCTGAACGTTACCGCCCTACTGGCCAAACTGGGTCCCAAATTCGATCCGAACTTCATGAGCTTCATGATGCCCGAACATCTGATGCCTGTCGCCGACATACCCTTCAGGTGAGTTTTACAGTGCGTTAAGCGGATCGCGGTACGATGTTGGGTCGTAACTAGCTAACCGGTCAAAAGATCATCTCTTGGTGGAATATCAACTCCCGACTCCTGTCAAAGTAGCTCCGTGAACATAATATTATCTTACGGCGTCAACAATATCTTGTGTACAATAAGATCTTTGTTTCGCAACTTATATTTAAAGCAAAAATATATTCAATCAAGCGGGTTCATTAGATTGCAATAAATTATGTGAAAATAATGTAAACACTCGAAACAAACGTTTTTCATACATTTTAGTTAATATTTCGTCGGCAGTGGTTGAACACGTCCGTCATGATCATATAAAATAACAAATACAATATGATCTACTGTACAAATATATGATACGAAACATTTTTGGTTTACTATCTATAAATATTGGTGCGATGCATTTACGTAAGGCACTCTTGATTGTGTGTTTCAACTTGATATACCAACATTTAACTGAAATGCTTCACAAAAATGTTTTGTTATAAAGGGTTTCCATTGTATTTTTACTGACGATATCATTACTATATTTTTAAATGGCATTTCATTCAAAGAACTAATTATATCAAAAGTAGAGTTTAAAAGAAACATGAAAACTGAGAAGAACACATAAAAATTCAGTAAGAAAGCAATACTATTCGTATAGCTAAATTTACCAAGAAGAAATTTCGCCACTAATTTTTACAACATTTCGAATACCACTGTGCAATAGGTCTTCCTGTTAAGTATCTATTATCTTTGTAAAAATACTCTACTCGTAGTGAGGTCAAAAACATATAACTTGTTGATCCAAAATTCGCAAACAATGTTTGTGTTCAACCTTTTTGCACCATAATCTCTATAAATGTGTCTGTAAGATACATCGTGGACTTTAGTTTTATTTGAATTATTTACGTGCTTCGGACCAAATAAGCATACAGTCTAAACACGAGATAACACCGCGTTCACATTTAACGCAATAAAACGTTGAACACGCCTAACAAATAAATGTTTAATATACTTATGATTATGATATCGTTATGATATAATACTAGTACCCGAATTTACGAACTATGGTAATATAATATACGTATACGCAGTACGTGCGCAACAAGTTGTTGGTAGGTTAGACGACTGTCTTGGTTTCTTATGCTCGGAACGGAAGATTCGATAATAGTTTGACACGTGTGCTTTTTACGCGTAATCGTGATTATTTTTAATTGTATTCATTATCTATAAACTACGTCTAAAAAAAAAATTTTTAATAAATAAAATTTAATCGCTCTGTAGGTACTATTACTTTACACACATCAAAAAAATTACTATGTACATTGTACATGAATCCAGTAATGATTTTTTTTTTTAACACGTACGTCGTTCGTACATTACATCTATATATACGAGTGGTATATCCCGTATAAGCACATAAAACTTACTACACATCGGTAGATGATTTCTTTTTCACTATAAACTTATCAAATCGATGTTTACGTCACAATGTTCTCGTTGCATAGTAGTACAGTTTAAGAAATAGTATCTTATACGGGTATACTGTTACAAGAAAATAATTCTCAAATAACGTGTATATTTTCGTTTTTAACCTTGCAAGTGTCATAATATACAGTAAACGAAGTTCGATGTAAAACGTTTGTATGCTCGTTGACTGTAATATATGTTTGTAGTTCGATTCGTAGTTTAAAAAAACATAAACATTATTTTCGTCATTTATAATACAAAGAATATATGTTTAATTATTTCTTTCCTTTTATGAATATGTGCATACATTTATTTGCTTACCGATTTCACAATCTATTTCGTCGAAACGATATACGCACGCATGTGTATATCGTATTATTTGTATTACGGCATACGCACGTCATTTCTTACAATGTACAACCCTAAAATAACTTACTGCTGGGCGAGTTATGTGTTTCTTCACCACATTCATCCCTGCTTGGTTTGTAAGATTCGCCATTTAGATTTTGAACTAAATACGATCCATTCTTCGGTGTGTGTTTTTTTTTTCAATTTTTTATTAGGACTTACTTTTAAGTTGGTAAAAATACTATCGATTGAAAATCGAATTCATATTTAAAATCCACTGCAGCAAATGACGAAATCATTACATTTTCAACAATTGCAAAATTGCAAAAACAAAAAAAAAAACCAGCGAAACGGTGAAATTATGCAAGCAAATCTTAGTAAATCTTAATACAACGAGTGATCAAGGCGAGACGAGCTTGACTATAAAGCCCGAACTCCCACCAGCGCTGTACGGTATTGATGCTAATCCTTCAATTAATTTGCTTTATTTGTTTTAAGTTTATATACTTCTAAGCTGCCTTTACGTTTTCAAATAATCTTTTATTTATATGCATATATATATATATATATAAATATATTATTTACGTGTTTGGTAATAGTTATAAATAAAGACCGGATTTAATTGATATTGTAACTTTTTATTGATACCAGGTTAATCAAATCTGACCAAATATGTATACGAATCGAATTAATTACAGTCTTCCTATTTAATTTAATAATGCAATTTTTTGAAATTTTCAACGAAGTTGCAACGTTTGCAATTATTGCAATTTTTGTATACTTCACTTCATAAAATATACAAATTATTATTTCTAAAGTAATTTTAAAATAAAAATATAACTACAGCGTAAACTTTTAAATGTTTTTAGCATTTTTAAAATTATATTTATCTGAGTTATCCACGGAACTCACAGGTTTAGAAGAATTAAATAATCAATCACTTAATAACTTAAACATATTTAGTGAAATTGAAAATATTTCGGTAAATATTCCCAGTCCCATAGGAAAATAGTTAAAGATAAATTAAAATATGTTTTAGAAAAAAATGAAGGATATAAAATTATTAAAACTTACTCTGAGGTTATTAAAGGAAATAAAAATACTAATTTAGATATAACATCAATTTTTTTAAATTATTTTAAATATGCAACGATAACAATTGTAGACGTTGAACGTACGTTTTCATTATAAAAACATATTTTAAGTAACAGACGATACTATTTTCAAGAACATAATTTAGAAATCTATATAATTATAAATTGTAATTAAAAAAAAAAAAATGATATATTTTGTAAATATTATATTAATTTCCATAATATTATTTAAGTAAGTAATTAATGAATATATTTAATATGATTTTACTATATAATTTTAATGTATTTTTCATTGCAATTTTAACATATTTATATTGCAATTTTGGCATCTTTTTAGTGCAATTTTAAGATATTTATAATACAATTATATCCGGTCTTTAGTTATAAAGTAACAGAAAGTACTGCGTTACGTAATTTCATTACAATTTTTTACTGTGTAACGAAAATTTATTAGAAATTTATTTTATGTAAGTAGATAATATCTCTGATATAACGCACTACAGATATATATCTTGCAATCCCACAAATTTTTCAATAAAAATATATTGGTTCCTTATTACATTTAAAAACATTTAGACAAATTATTGTAGTGATAAATGTATATATACATTTTGTTTTTACGTACATCACACCAGCCCCGCCCAGTTAAAAATTTACTAAAAAAGTTATACAGATAATTAGTACTTAATTAGTATGAATTTGTATGGCCCTTCGCGAAATTTGTATGACATTAGTTTGTGAAGTATTTTATTTTTTATGTGGGCGGGGTTGGGGTGATGTCACTTCAGCCCCGCTCACAAGGAATTTGATAGAATTTGCATATCCAACTATGCTAATATTTAGTACGAATTTGTACGTCCGTCAGCAAAGTCAAATTTCTAATCACTTTTTCGAAAATTCGGTTTTCGCGAATACGGCGTCACCCCGGCCCCGCCCACACATCAACTTTTTAAATGTATGCAAATATTCTTATGTCAATATTTAGTATCCAATTAGTACGAATTTGTACGACCGTCAGCCAAGTCAAATTTCTAATCACTTTTTTGAAAATTCGGTTTTCGCGAATACGGCGTCACCCCAGCCCCGCCCACACATCAACTTTTTAAATGTATGCAAATATTCTTATGTCAATATTTAGTATCCAATTAGTATGCATTTGTACGACCGTCCTCAAAATTCTAAAATTGTCTATTCGGAATAATCCTCAAAGTGAGGTGGCCTTCAAAATGACTGTTGCTGTACTATCTGAAATACACTTACTTATTTTATACAGATATTCCGATGTCTGTAGATTGTGATGGAATTGAATATAGGTACTCTCCAATTCAGAATATGTAAAATATAATTTAAATTTCTTACCCATTCAAGTATCTAATACTTACCTCTTTAGCATCATATTTTTAATTCAATTGAAGTCATTATTATCATTCCAATAAATCATTAAAACCATAAATAATTTGTTTGAGTTTGGTTTTACGAAAATTCTTATAAAAAAAAGTATAAATCAATAAAAAATTATAATCTCCGTTTCTGTATTTAAAATATTACATAAATTTTTTTATAAATAATTATAAATTATGATTATGACAATTTTTGAGATTTAAACAGTATATACTAAATATTCGCATGGTACTGTTGTACGTTCATTAACATATTTTACATTAGATTGTAAGTCATCATATAATTGCCAATTCTTTTGTCCACGTTTGCAATATCCAAAGTAATGACCAACTGATGTTCTTAAATTACTGGGGCCACAACGAAAGCAACCAACGCCTCTGAGTTCGTATGTCTTTCCAGAGTTAATAAGTATTTCTGGAATCTCTTCTAATTTAAGGTTAAGTTGAGGCAAAGTATCAGTACTGATATTTATGATATCTCCACCTAAAGTAAAATGAAATATATAAGAATAATTTATTTTAATTAAATTAAATTTATTAATATAATAAAAAAATTATTATACCTTCTCAGTTTAATATGTCTATGAACAAATGCATCTCTGAAATATGGGTCAATCTAGTTTGTAGTCCTTTACATGGCTCACTATTATGATCTGGCCATCTGCAGTCTTTTGTTTCATCACTCGTTCTTTGAGCTATGAAGTTTTGTAATCCATTCAGTAAATCTTTACTGTTCGTACAATAAGTAAAGAATAAAACTGGTTTTTTTATTTCTGTTTTTCTTCCACACGATTGGACACTGCAACTGATACTATCAAATGCAGATGGCGTATCTTTTAATGTTTTGTGCAGGATATTGATAGCTGTAGTTTCACACTTTGCCAAAGTTGTACCATATGCCAATTTCTCTAATTTTGGATTTAAATATTTTATCTATAGTAAAAAGCATTACAGTAGTTAAAATTACCTTACATTTAATTTATTTTAAAGATGTTATATTACCATTAAATCATCTCTGTTTGAGTAAGTTCTTGAATTTATGCCATTTTTTACCAATCCTGCAATAAATTTAAGTAACGAATTGTCACATTCATCAACTTTGGAATTGTATTCGTTACTATCACAATAAGCAACCATTAAAATTGATGTTATCGTATCAAATGCACACGTGTTACTGCCCCCTGTGCAATAATGTGTACTATAAACATACAAGGTATGTTTCCATATAATATGCAACATTAATTTGAATGTTGAATTTGCGTTAATATGATGTCCCTGATACTGCTAATGTCCGGTGTTTGCAACCTAATCATCAACGTTTTAAATCTGTTAATTTCTAACATACCTGCAACTGCAATATAATGTTTATAACAAAAAGTTATATTTGGGTTACATTGTAAACATAGTTAGAACGTCATATTCAAACAATGAAACCTACTAATAATTGGAAACAATTATAATAAAATACCACAACTCGTATGCGGGTATCGACCTCCGAACACCGACATATCTACCTAGACGGGTCTCTAAATCCTACGCGTTACTACCTATCGGCTATCCTAATCATATTGACATTAGGTTTATAATGGACGATATTTAAACTGAATGGAAATCGATGGTTTTCTGTCTTTACTACCATACGAGCACATTATGTATGACAAAATAAGTAACTGATTTTTAACTAAGTTTAGTTACTTTTATTTTTTAATCAACATAAGACATGTAGTCTAAAACTGTCTTATGACGTGACACATCAAATAGTATGCATACGGACATTACTCTTATAAATAATTGATTTGATACCCCTTGTATATTTAAATATATTAGCTTATGGGTAAAACCAATAGAGTATATTTTTATAGAGTGCAAAACTATTTATTTTAAAATAGTATATTTTTTTTTTTTTGTGAAAAACTGAAACATCAATATTATTTTACTGGTACGTATTACAAATCACAATAATGTAACAACCCTGTGACATATAATTTATAACATTGTAGGTCTGTACTATCATATAATGCCTAGTTATATCGCCAGGATGAGTGTTAAATGTTTGTTTTATTTAGACAGAATAGATACATTGTATACATATTAAAAAGTTACGTTGATTGTACTACGTAATATGTTTGTTTCTGGGATGTGTTGAAACATCCAGTGCACACTGGGTGATAATAATTTTACCCGTGTTTGAGATTGAACAACTCTTTAATTCTTTAGCACGAGAACCATTTTTTAGTAACGGTAAAGATTGAATGGTTTTTGAATTTTTCATTTGGAGATGCCGTAAGTTTGGATTAGAACAAAGATACGAATTAAAATTACGTTGTTTTTTTGATTTTTTATTCCATTTCTCCACAGCTATATTTTCCTCGGACAAATGCGTGGCCATCGTAGTATCAGTTTTAGAGCATTTTAAACATATTCTCTCATTATCTTGTCCTTGTTTGTGTGTTGGACAAGAAGAGATGGCATGTACTGAAATACCACAGGTATTGCATTTAAGGAATCTGTTTTCGGTTTGTAAACTTCCTGACACACATAAAAGACAGCTCACTTCATCACTGTTATTGCCAGATTTTGTTGACTGAACTACCACATTGTCGAATGAATCGTCTATATCATCTATTACTGTGGTAAAATTGTCCTCAGTTGAAATTGATACGGGCATGTAGCGATTAAGTCTTAATAGCGAAGAACCCTTTAGTGACGCAATGTGATGTTCAATAAAATTTTCAATATTTGTGGGCAAAGAAACATTTTTAAAAGTGATATTTTTTAATTTTCTAAAACTAGACTCAACTGCTACTGAATTTGATGTTTCATTGCCTAATCTAAAAATCGGGATCATTATCCCTGACCATAAAGGTAAAAGTTTTACACATTTAATGATATTAGGTACTAATATTTATTTATAAAAAAAGTTATGTAATATTTTAAATATAGAAACAGAGATTATAATTTTTTATTGATTTATACTTTTTTTTATAAGAATTTTCGTAAAATCAAACTCAAACAAATTATTTATGGTTTTAATGATTTATTGGAATGATAATAATGACTGCAATTGAATTAAAAATATGATGCTAAAGAGGTAAGTATTAGATACTTGAATGGGTAAAAAATTTAAATTATATTATACATATTCTGAATTGGAGAGTACCTATATTCAATTCCATCATAATCTACAGACATCGGAATATCTGTATAAAATAAGTAAGTGTATTTCAGATAGTACAGCAACAGTCATTTTGAAGGCCACCTCACTTTGAGGATTATTCCGAATAGACAATTTTAGAATTTTGAGGACGGTCGTACAAATGCATACTAATTGGATACTAAATATTGACATAAGAATATTTGCATACATTTAAAAAGTTGATGTGTGGGCGGGGCCAGGGTGACGCCGTATTCGCGATAACCGAATTTTCAAAAAAGTGATTAGAAATTTGACTTGGCTGACGGTCGTACAAATTCGTACTAATTGGATACTAAATATTAGCATAGTTGGATATGCAAATTCTATCAAATTCCTTGTGAGCGGGGCTGGTGTGATGTACGTTTTTTTTTTTTATATTGTAACTTGAAGATGACGTAGTTACTTTTTTTATACTTAATTACATTTAAGTAACAATTAACGGGTAAAGTAACTTATTAGTCTTTTTTTTTTAAATTAAAGTAACTAACCCAATACGTAATATATATATATAACAACGTGAAAAAATTGTTTCCCGAATTTATTAATATACGTTGAACAATTATTTTTTTTATTTGACTATCGTTTTTACACGGTTAGAACTCTGTATACAATGTGATAGTTTATAAATTAATTACATATATTGCATATTTCCAAACCAAGATAACAAATATAAGATACCACGGGTAAAATAAGTAAAATAAACTAATGGTTTTACTTAAAAAAAAATATATAAAAAAAATGGGAAAATACCATATTCATTTACATTGCCAATGGTATAACACGTTATGTTAATTAATGCACTGTGCATATAATGTTTAAATTAGTGAATTGATTATTCAAATGTAATTTCCCGCAATTGTTTACACTTATTCAAATCGATTACGCATCTACGGATGGTTGTAGAATACGTTCAACACTAATACATTATATTTTATAGGATCCACAGTCATATAAATTACAATCGATAATATCGCGCAGTATCATCATCGACCATCGCATTGTACTCGTACGTAATACATCCAGACGAATTCAACTACCGCACGTGATTTAATATCGTATGATATACTATATCGCCGATTTTATAATAAATAGTATATTAATAATAAGAGCAAAATATTGAACACACACGTAGTGCATTTTCCCTCTCGCAAAAAACGTCGACGTACACCTTGTGCTTGTTATTATGCACCCACAAACAATAGTATTGATAGAACGATGATAGTTAAACGTTTACTTCCACGGGAATGATTATGGCGGCAAGAAGCATTTCTCCGGGAAATTATTACAATCTCACTGAAATTAAGGACATTTTTCTTTTATCCTTGTCAGAATTAAAACTGTGGATTATGTATTACTACTTTGCCCACCAGTGATGAATCTGAATTCATGTAGATACAAATATATTTAGAATATTATTACATTTGATATCGCAGTAATATCACGAAAAATGTTCGGTATTTACATAGGCGTGCGCAGACTTTTTCCGCAGGGGGGGGCCTTAAAAAAAGTGAACCAAAGATTCTCTTGTACTAAAAACTGCTAGCATAATTAAATATTTTAAATTTTATAAATTATTTATTTAATTCAATATGCAAATATAAAAATAAATACTATTTAAACTTACACAATTTATAACTAAGAAATCCTTATTTACATATTATTATATTATTTACAACTCCATCCTTCCGTCCACGGAAGTAAGGTTTTTGAATATATCAATTACATCTTCAATTTTTATATTATATGCAAGTTCTGATTAGTCTGATTAATAACCAATAACTTTATTACATTTATTCACAGATATCAATTCTATACTATAAGATTAAAATTGGCTTTACTTTATTCATGTAAAATGTAAAAATGTTCGCTATCTTGTATAGTATAGATATAAATTTATTAAAGAAAAAGCCAGAGTTCACAGGGAGGCCGCGGCCCACCCGGCCAACCCCGTGCGCACGCCTATGGGTATTTAATTTGTGAGAAAAATAAAAGCGGTCGTTTCGGGTGTACCGATATGTTTATGATGCAACTACATATTTACATGCTCAGAATTTCTACGTGAAAGGACACGATAGCAATAGATTTTCATCGAGTTTCAACCAAATCCTATACTTAACCACGTTTGATTCATCGTTAAAACCATATTCGAGGACGGTCAATCCTTCTACATCTTCAGGGAGCCCGTACCTAGGGGTGTATCCGTAATAAAGTTAACCTTTGTCGCTCCCATTCATCCCATGTATCGCTGTAAATATGGCTGAATCGAATTGCGCTCCCATCCCAGTTGAGTCGGTATGCATAAGGATTTACTTCTGTACGTTTACACGATATTCATTTTACCCAAAACATGATATAAACACCGTAATATCCACAGACATCTGTTTTAACGGTGTACGACTATACGGAATCATTTGTGTGTTGCGCAGGAGGAACCGCAGGGGCCGATTGGTGCCGACCGGAAAGATGCCGGCCAGCATCCGCGAACTGGACACCAAGTACTTCACGCTTCCCGACGGTCGGCGGCTGAGGACCCGGATATCCGGTCAGCTGCGCCGGAAGATCCAGCAGTACCTGTGGGGCAAGACCACGTGCCCGGTGCAACGGCAATGGAAGGACCTGGGCCAGCGTTTCTGGCCACGATGGCTGCTCGAGGGCCGCTGCCCCAAGGGCGAAATGTCATGCTCGGTGCCCGCGGGAATGTACTGCCACGCCACCGACAACCAGTTCAAGACGCTGCTGCGGTGGCACTGTCGGAGTGCGGGCGGCGGCGCGTCGGCCATGTTACAGCAATACAACTCGCTGCCCGGCACAAAGGTGCCCGGACAGCTGAACTCCATCAGGACGTGCCAGTGGATCAAGGTGGAGTATCCGGTGGTGACCGAGTGCGGTTGTGGTTGCGCGACCGACGTTTCCGAATGACAAAAGTCCAACACAACTATACAATTACACGGAACGACTACATTTATATACATGCATATAAACGGCTATGATTTATATTATCATTATTATTACTCCTGATCATACTCCTCTTACTTCACCTCCTCCTCCTCCTCCTCCTTATCCTCATCTTCTTCCTCACGCCTACCAACAACCTTAATTATTATTATTATTATTAATTTTACGAGTCAGATGACTCGTTGCGCACTACTAGTCTTAATGTACAAAACACGGATTTTTTTTTTCTCTCGACCAATTAGATGTTAAGAGTCTTATAGACATGTCGTGCGCGTGTATATAAAGTTACGTTGTGCCGTGAACGTGTTCGCACGAAAAACAAGCGATGCTAACGTTTCGGCCACGCGCCGCGTCCCGCGACATGACGACCGTGTTCGATCTTTTCTCGTAGACGCGTGTCCGGGACGTGGCCCAGGGAACATCTCGGTTCGCCATCCGTTGCCGTTTTCGGCGACTTTTTTGCCGACCAGAGCTTGCCCAGAACTTCCTGGTAATCGGACGATCGTGATACGACCGACAATGGTAACCGGTGCCCGTGGTCCCTTCTGCTCGCGTTTTCGGCATGACAGCAGGTAATCCGCGCACGCTTCATCGCTGTCATCGCGGTGCGACCCGTTCGTTGTTCGACTTGTGCACATCGCCGCGCGGTGAACGTGCGCCTGCTGTTACTCGCCATACCCTACCGCGGGTACGTATTAGGGACGACCGCCACGTAGTGCACGAACACGGGTTTCACTCGTTTTCAACACCCGCCGAGATGACAAACTGCGTTCTACACGTAGTCGCTTCATACCCCCCCCCCCATACACGTGTATTGATTTATGCGTTTATGAAAAAAAACCGTACCGGTTGAAATTATGAACTACAATTCGTTTTTTTTTTTACACTTTCACCAAAGCTATCAAAAAACAAATTATTTAATAGCAATTTTCCCATGAAAACGTTAAGCCAACAAAACGTAGACCAAGAACCATCACTGGTCAATCATCCTTATACACATACTGGATACTTCAACTATATATACACATATATCGTCCATTTGATATCATATCGACCATTTTTATACCAAAACGACCGAATTCCTTCATTTACTTCAAATTATTTTAGTCTTATACATATATTTTATAAAAACTCCTGACTATTTATTTTTTTGCACTTGTGTATTTTCTTTTTTTTTTTTTTTTGTATATAGCTGATATTATTTATCATTTAATTATTTAAATATTATTTATACAGATTCTTTTTAGGCCCAAGTAGAATACATATATAAAATACATTTTTGTAAATTATTTTTCACGATGTAAATAACAAACTTATACATAAATGAAACAAAAAAAAAAAAACATGTTGTTGTTATTATTGTTGTTGTTGACAAATATTTTATTTCAACGTTACATTTACCCTACAGTGTACATTAATTAAAACAATGATTTAATATGAATCAGTGAGCAACTTCAGTCCTGAAATACCAATAAGTACATTGTTTTAATAATTTTCATGTGGAAAAAAAAACCGAAAAATGACCATTGTTTCTGTTCCATATTTTGTCGATTTTACTCTCCGTCAGCGGTTCGATTGTGAACGCGTACACGTGCTGACGTTCGTAAAAAAAATGTAATGTCTGGACGTTTCTCGTCTTCTAATATTTTTTCTTTTTCTCTTAAACCCTTAGGATCCACCGATTACTATCGAAAATTACTTCGGTATAAGCGTGTGCCGTGTTAGAACTGTATTTATGAAGAAAAAAAACCACTACACACGTGACACCCACATAATTCTGACGCCCTCGCGTTCAATCCGGACGCGGATGTTTTAATAGTTATTTATTGTAATAGGTGAAAAAAGCGTGGGCCAACCTGGAATTCTAGATTATTTTAATTAATATAATTTATACGTAATATATTCCTGAAAGCGTGGTTTTTTTTCTCGAAAAAAATTGAAAAAAAAAAATTCGGTAGAGATAACATCGCAGCACGGCGGCGGTAGCGGCAAACGTATGTAAAAGAGAAACCTTACACCAGCGCTCTGCTGCAACCGTAGCCATTGTAGTCGTGTGCGTGCGTGTTTAGAATCATAGACGAATTACACTCGCACACACGCACACACGTAAACTAATCACATAACCACTTCGTCCGAACGGAGCTTGTGGATTGCGTTCTCTTACCGTGTACGTTATACATATTATATGTGTTAAAAAAAATTAGGTATGTGTGTGTGTGTGTGTGTTTTTAAATTACACTGCACACACACGCACGGCAAAGATGTCTCGTAATTGAGTGTTGCGAACAATTTTTGATTTCGAATACCTAGGGTGTATAATGTAATCGTTTTTTTTTATCAAGTACCGACAACCTGCACACGAGTTCACGTGGTACACTGTTCTTAGTATGAAGTAGTTTTTTCATAACACAAGTATATAACACCGGGCCGTGTACGTACTCATCGCGATTGTATCGAGTAGCGTACTGTGAGTTTTTTATCCCTCAATCGACACACCCGTTACTACGTACACGACAAAAAACATTATGTTTGACATAACTGCAATAACAATATTACCATGTTTCCCCGTGCACGGTGGCCGATTACAATTGTACACGCGCGACAATACCAGTCGGACTTCAGCTAGGTACGTCAATAATGCTCGTATTTAGCTCTCGTGCAGTGCTTCCCACGGAAATCGGCTTGTTAAAATCGATGGATTATAACGGAGTTCCTTCGCTCCCGGTACTATTTAGTTGTAACTGGGTGCATAATTAATGCACAGGAGATTATTCGTACGAATAAATAAATATTACGTTTTATAATGGAAAATCAGTATATATAATTTTTATTTTCATTTCGACTGAGTAATAGTCCAAGTATCTACAAATTACAATTATGCAAAATTTAATGTGCGACCACAGTGGTAAGTAACAACTATATTTTAAATATAACAGCAAATCATTAACGGAGTGAGAGTACTAAAATAGCAAGACTCGATCGAGGATAAAAAAATTGAGTACCTACTTAATGACGTTAAATTAATTTAATACATACATTATTACATGTGACTTATCTTTATTAATAATAATTCAACGTCAAACATAAAAAAACCTGTAAACAGTTAACAAAAAAAAGTCATAAAATGTTAAGGCTTAAAAACAATAACAACTTATACGTTCAACAATAATAATAATTATTGTAATAATTATTATTACTTGCACGCAAAATATTTATAATTTCAAATAGGTTTTCTATTCGTCTTTTACTTTTGTAAAATCAATAATCTATCAGAACGATGGAGCAAAGATTAACATAATTTATTTATAATAAATTATTTGTATGAATGTATAAAAACACTTATATTCGTACACGTGTCCACTCCTAAAATTCCTACATCACATTTTTCAACCATATAATCTCAGTGCACATAACGATGTAGTATATTTTTTTTACTAACAATAACACTCAGCATATTTTCTAAGACGATATTATTCAATTTTACTGACTAAAGTATTGTCAAGGATGACCACTAACTACCAGGCTCTATTCGTTTTAGGTTATGCAATAAATATTAAAATAACGTCACTTATTATAACAATCATAAAAATCAAATTACGTTTTAAATGTAACTGCAGACTTGTAATGTAAAAATGTCATCAGGTGATCACAAAAATACATATAAAACATGTAATTTGCATCATAAATAAAATTGCGTTTAAATTTTTCAAGGGGTTAACCGGACACTCGTATTAAGTATAAAGCGACTTTAGCTCCATGTTAATAACAGTTTCACTACGTATTGTATTCAAAATTTATAACTTATAAATACACAAACACCCGTAACATTACTGACGTCAACTTATTTTTGAATATTGTTATAGATTTTGTAGTTATTGAACGGTTATTATCTAATCCTATGCAAGTTGTCTATGGATTATTGTTGGGCTGAATTGAATAAAAAAAACAGCAATTAAAAATGTCTTAATTAAGAATCATTAATCAATAAGTATAAATTTAAATGCAATGTTGTACTAAACTGAATCAACACTAAAAAGTTGTCAATGCAAACATAAGAAATGTATGGATTTATTTAATTAATTTGAATATCATCAAGTATTTTAGTTTCAAAAAAGAATATCAACAATGTTTACAATAGAAATACACAGTATGTGGAAATCCATAGGTAGGTACGGCATTGTAGTGATAAAAACATGGTAAGTGTCTTGTGGAAGATGAAATATGAATCTTTTTTTTTTATTAAAGGTTAAGGTTAAGGTACCGACCGTTAGAAGTTCCTATAATTTATTGTGGGAGGGGGGATTGCTGCAGATGAGAAAAAACAACAACCTACACAAGCACGACAAAGTGAACTGTTAAGAAACCAGCCTTCTGAAAATACGCGCATACAGAAGATACTTTAAATTATAATCGAAACATAAATCAACCGTGTATGCGTTATCATATTCTAAAACGAACGTGGTTTAATGAAATAATCACTAAAAATGTGTTGTTTCAGTACTGTTCATGTTTAATTTTATCGAAATATTGAAACATTGCAATCAAAAAACAACCAAGTGTACTTGCAATAATTCTTATAATTATTTTTATCGTCACTTTAAAAAAAAATATTGACTTAAGAAGTTCTGTGCGTTCAGAGAAAACGCTATTTTTAGCGGCGCGGCACATAGGAAATAAAAATGAAATTTAGTCAAAAATCGAAATTCATAAAAAAAAAAAATTGAAATATTGAAATGTATCCTAAGTATAAGTTTATTACGAAAACCATTTTGTTTTGTGCGCTATAGTAATTCATCAACAACTGCGTATCTTTTTTTTATATTATTATAGTTTCCTCCCGTCGTAAATCTCGTTACGGTTCTTAAATTGCATACCAATTCATTAGACGCGATAACAAACTTCGAGAAATAAATTCACTTCCGGGATTCGATGCATATCATTACTAGTGTAATTCGGTTGCGCAGCTTAAAATAGAAAATAAAAACTTGGTAAACTCTTTTTGGCGTTACTGGCAAATGGAATTTAAAAAAGAAAAAAAAAACATAATAATATTTTCTACGGCCGATGGAGTAAAAGTAGTTTTTGGCAAAAACATCGAGTCTTAACGTCAACTAATCTAACCGACGTGTCTGAGAACGCTGGCGCCACCGCGTCAATTAAAATCGTTCAAAAACCACGAACGTTTTGCCGCACTACTGATCGGATTTTAACAAATCTGCGCGCGCGGATGAAAGTATCCGAGTATGCATTGTCTCGTTACAACGTACAAGCAAACGCATACGTAAGCTCTGAGCGAACACAATTTGTTGAAGTTGGTTTTGCCCACGATCGATAATCCGCACATATTAAATATTTGTTGATGATATTTATATTTTACGTAGCAGCAGTGTTTGACGCATAAACGATTTTATTATTTCTACATTAGCTTTGGCTTTTCGATGTGTTTGATCCGTCGAATCACACTTGGAGCCGCATAAACCCGTCTGTTTTCGGGAACATTATTTTCCTTGTCGGACATGTGCGTTGACCGTATACATACGTATACAAACGCCAATTATTGCATTTTATCTACGACCGATAGAATTCGAAGAATGTCTATACGAACACGCATTGTCTGGACATTAACATAAAGAGATTGTCCCGATTTCCGCGTGTAGGACAAAAAAACAAAAAAAAACATAAATGTGCCAACTATATCAAACAATATATTCGATCCGATCGGGACAGTTCAAGAACAATAATATTGCGTTGAAAATAAAAGTCATCGTTGACGATAAATATTTATTTGATTATTTGAACAGTTTATTGAAAGGTTTATCAGATATTATTTGCGCCAACGTTCGCGGTACGTAATTATTCTACAATATAGTATTAACTATATTAATTTAGGAAAAAAAACGTTGTGGTGTTTATTTAAAAAAACTTTTATGCATTATTTATACATTCAATTTACCTAATAATAGTCAACTATTATTTCAGTTATAGATAATAATGACATTATGCATCTTGATATTAAAAATTTCAAATTAATTAAAAATTAAAATTTTTTAAAAAACTTAAAATGTCATATAACTTTCAATTTCTATACCCAATGCTTGGAAATTGATTATAAGCATTAATTATAGATATTAGTATTAATAACCATTAATTTAAGATTTTCCACATATCTCTAATTGTGATTATTAATGAAAATAATTGTTCAGAAAGTCACAAAATAGTATTTTATAGTAAAATTATCACAACTGCTATTCGGAATCATTATTTAATACCAATATGGTCCATCGATATCAACAATCATCAGTAACCAAGTATCTAATCTGATCTCCGTATCTCACTTTTGATTTTTTCTCTATTGTTTTTATCTGTTATTTTTATACAAAACATTAATATAAAAAAGTTGAATAATAATGAATAAGAAGAAGAAGAAAAAGAAGAAGGAAAAATATTATAAGATAAATAATTATTTAATCTTTTAAAAAAAAAATTAATACCACTAATGAACTGTAGTATTAATTATTAATACAGATATGTACCTGAAAAATCAAAATTTAACATTCAAATTAAATTTACAAATTACCTAATTTGAAGTTAAATCCATTTGCCCACCATTTAATGTCAGATAACGAATGCTTGCTGACAGATTTTTCTTAAAATCGCTATCACTGTGTGATTACCAAATATTCGATATATACTACTCATTATATATAAATTGGAGGTACGTTTTTAAATCTATGCCAGTATTATCCATATTATTCCTACTGCCAATTCGGTCTCAAATTTCTATCAATACTTAATCAATTCACCTAAACTCTCTCTTTACGAACAATCTTAGGATTATCTTATTTTTTTCTCCTTGTGTTCATTCTGGAAATCAATTTTCAGATTTGTCCTCTAAGGATTTTAAAAAAACGTCTCACTCCTCGGTTAATGTAACTTTTCTTAATGCTTTCCCAAATTTTCTTAGTGATTATTTTTCAAATTTCATCGCTGTTTATACAAATTGTCCATTTTAATCGTTTACGTATGGGCCACAAACTATTACCTAATCACTCATTTAAACTCGCCCTAAATTACTCTCCTTTATGCACATTTCATTTAAATGATTATATCTGTGATCTTCCGCATATTTTATTTTATTGCCCTGCTCTTCAGACTAAACGCCAAATCTTAGTAAGTTGTCTTCAAAATTCTCAACATTTGTTTTAATCTCCACTCCATACTCAGTAGCGTATACAAGGGGGGTGTTTAGTAGATATGACACCCCCCTTGAACCGTATCATATATTACATTATTATAGGAATATAGGTAAATCGATAATACAATATGAAATATAAAATAATGCACAATACTAATTACATATATACAGGTTAACATTATCGCAATTGCGACAATACGTGACGAAAATTATTCGTTTACGTTTTCGTGCAACACAAAACGTTTAATAATAATAGGTATTGTAGCATCGAATACTGATATTCGAATAGTCAAATATTCGAATACTTTATGGTAAAGCTATCCAAATTCGATTATACATTACATCTCTATTACAGACATTATATATACGTATTAATTAATTAAAATAAAAGTTTTAGTTTGTACGTATTATATATAATATTTAATAATTATAATTAACACCCCCCTTCAGAAAATCCTAGCTATGCCACTGTCCATACTGAATACTAAATCTGAAACTTTTATAAAAATTGTAATCTCTATTTTTTTGGAAACTAACTTTTTAATATAAAATATTTTTATATTAATATTTGTAATCATTGAGCTATCATAGTTTTATACTAGAAGCTATTAATAAAAATAAAAAAATAAAATCCCCTAATTTTGATTCTGGACAGACCTTTTACTTTTCTTTAGGATATATTTATATGATTTTTTTTATGCTATGTATATAAAATAATTCAATATAGAATAAAGATAATAAGACGTCTTTTAATAATAATAATGAAAAATAAAAATAACAAATGACGAAACAAACTTTATCTAGTGACAAATTGACAATATTTCAAATTATTATATTTTTCGTGACAATAGTTTTAAATTTGAACACAAAGAATTGTTATTTCGATGTATTATGAATTGTAATTGTAATATGTATCACGTTATAATATATTATATTATTGGCTGAGTCCAAAAATTAACAAATTTCATACTCCATATTGTAGCTATAGGTAACGTTAAAAACTATGTTTACTTCGCTGGTTTTATAAGCTATTGAATCACAACACGTTTAGATGTCATACAGTCAACGCATAAACATTTTCAGCTTTGTATGTAATTGTATATTTCGAAAGTAAACAAAAATGGTGACATTAGATAACATTAAATGTAACGTAATGGATCATGAAAATGTTAAACAACTGTTTTACTGTCCAAAGAAATGTTTGATTTGCAAAAAAAGAAGCTTCTTTCGACTGAAAAAAATGGTTAAGTGCACTGGTAAGTAAAACAATTTAAGACTAGAAATTATATTATTACATAGTAATTTATTGTTTATGAAATTTTATACATATTATACATATTCATTAGCATCGATACTCTTGATAATTTATAGATGGATTTCTAATTAAAACATAAAATAATAACTTAACAGCTTGCAAAAGTATTATTCATAAAAAGTGTTGGGTAGCGGAGAATCGGTCAGTAAACCGATCGATACGCGAAATGGTGGTAGCTCACCACTGCGTTTGTACCGCTGACACTGCAGTGATGACGATCCAATCCGTTCCACCTTCCGAGAAGGACGTGCCAAAGAAGGTCATACTGGAGAAGGACGTGCCAGAAAAGGATGTGCTAGAGAAGGACGTGCTGAAGAAGGATTTGCCGGAAAAGAACATGCCGGAGGACGTGCCGGAGAAGGCAATTAACGAAGACGTCAAACAACAGAGTATCACAGCATTGGTACCAGTCGAGGTCATGCCTACTTTGGCGACGTGGCTCTATATGTGGCTGATGCCGGGCGAGGTCCTGCGGTTTTCGATTAGGCCCTCGCGGGAAATGGAGCACAAACGAGAATCGTTGCTGACCGCATCCAGATTTGTCGGTCCTTTCGCGGTGGCTCGCCGTCTTATCTGGACCTGGTCCATGAACGACAATGACGATATCTCGTGGATTCACCTAGAAGTGACCTATGATCCGGCCATGGGTCTGATTGTACGCGTCACATTCCAGTGCAACTTCTGGCAGACGACTCCGGAAAAGGGACCAACATTGGAGATGTGCGAGTTGATCCCGTCAAATTCAACAGGGGATTGCACACTAGAGACGTTGTGGGATTGGAAAAAGCCCAAAACCGATAGCTTATCATGGAAAATGGTGCAGGAGAGCCCAGACTATGGCGCACTCATTCACGTAAACGTCCTCGCAAATCCATCGTGGACACAAATCACCGCATTTGGTAAGTCCACAGAAATATTACGAGCATAAGCATCCAACATGCGATTGTGTTTCGTGCAGTGTGGTCGTGAAATCAATGAATTTGTGGTTGAAAAAAAATATTTTCGGTACCTATGCCAAAAAAAAAATAGTTAATGGACAATATATAAAAAAATAAGAAAGGCCATATCCATAATGACCAAGGGAAAAATAAAAAATTCACTGTAAAAATACCCTTTGGTAAAAGTCTAAATGATTCAGTATGAAAATTATAACAACTGAATTTTCACACTAGAACCTTTAACAATGCAATCTTCCATCACATGGAATAATCTATGTATTTAAAATTTGCCTCATTGTAAATAAGAAAATTACAAAACGATAATATTTGCTTAACGTCGTACATCATATCATAACAACTATCATTGTCTTATGATTTCAGATTGTATCAAAATAATATTAAAGAACAATCATAATTATAAACTGAAGAATGAAAAAAAATATCGATTCGACGTCAGTAAGTCAAGAGCTGAACTTGCTTCTTATTCTATAGAAAGCAAGTTAACTAAATTAGGTAAACGAAACAATTAAAACTAATATCATAATTACTCAAACCATCAAAAATTAACACACCCGTCATTTTTTTTCAGATTATTTAGAACTTAGTGAACCATGGGTATATAAAAGAACCAGACGGAATGATTGTAATCGGATTGTGTATTCGTTGATCATAACCAATTCAAAATTTCAAGGCCTCATTATTTAATTTTTTAGTTTTTTTTTGTCTTTACATGTTTATACACTCAACAATCAAAAAATTATTATTCTATTACTTTTCGTTTATAACTCGGTTATTTGTTTAATTGTTAAATTAAACGTTTTTTATATATATATATACAGTGTGTAAATGCTAACTACTCGTATTAAAAATCATTATTAAAGATACTGAATTTGTGTGGGTATTATTTAATTGTTTTTTAATTTGATGTCTTCGTAAGATAGATAAATAAAATATACTAGGAGAAGTACAACACATGTTTGAAGCTAAATATAATAATAAAGTATAATGAGTATTTAATGAGTGAATAAACGTAAGGAATGTTATTTGACCATGATAATATTAAAAATTACAATAAGAATTTAAAAGAAACAAAGTATATTCCAAACAGTCTTAAACCAGAAAATGTATATTTATTAGAAATAATACAATGTATTCGTTACCTTCATGGAACAAATTTGATCGTCAAAATAAATTACTTCAGAATGGTGTAGAACATGTAAAAAACAATTATTATAATATTGTTCTGACCTTCAAATTGCTAAATTCGAAATCGTACAATGTTACAGTAAACGTCGCAAGTAAACAAACGTTAAGAATCACTCAAGGTTTAGTGATCTGTTATATATTGTAAAATCTCTTACATCTCGCCAAACTTCACACATTTCAATTCTGAAATTATTATAAAGCTATAAACTATGTATACACGTACGAGTCATTCTCTTGCGGCTTACGGCATATTTTTACAGCATACTAACTGTTTCGTACCGCGTGCAGCGTATTATATCAGTGTGAAAATGGCCAGTTCTTTTGATTTCGAAACTAATAAAAACTTAAAGTAAAAACACATTATCTGTGGTCGTGATATACTGCTGTGTATTATTACAATGGGTGATTAATTTTCCGATGTTTCGATGGCATAGAGAAAAATTGCGTTTTGCCATACACTAACAATGATATGAAGGTTTTTTCTGGATAAGGCAAAATGTATTATAGCGCACGGATGACACCGTAGTGTTTGTGTCCACGTCCACGTCCGTTGCAAAAAAAAAAAAAAAATTTAAAAAAATAGGTTAATCAAATGTCATTGATTCAAAAACGGTGTAAAGGCGGAGGCCTTCGGCCAATAGTTTTTGATTCACATACGTGGCGCAGTTTGAGTACAATATATGGTACACGTAACGTAATAAAATATTAACATAAAACGGTCGGTGGCGACCACTGGGTGTTACGAAATTTTTGCGCGCACAAACACGCGTATTCCGTCAACAAAACGCGTGTGTTTACGTGACGCTATGCAAATGCGTGCTAATAATCGTTGCACACAGTATGGCACTTTTTCAGCTCGTAACGCATTCATAAACGGATTTGATTTCCACCTAGTCTTTCTCGTCGAAATTCTCAATATCGAACATAAATCGTGGCGCGAAAGACGCACACCGCAATTTTTGCGAATGGTAATCATATTGTTTTCGTCGTGACAGATCGTATTTATCTGCAGAAACATGTAATACTTCATGGTTACAACCGAGAATCCCGAGAAAAAGTGCACAATTGACTCCTCACGACTGTGCAGTGTAGGATTTCGCCCAAAGTTTCAGTGGTTTCGAAACTTTCGGAATGCTGAAACTTTAGAATATAAATTCTCCGTGTGCATGCCACGATTTTGGCAGCGATATAATGTATCTATCAATATTATACTCGTAATTAATACGTTTACCAAAAGCCGGAAAATGCGGTGGAATACGATTCGCATGAACACCGAACGTGTTGGATTTACAATTGAAAAACCTTAGAAGCTCACTGCGACAATATATGATATGTATACATATACAAGTGTAGCGTTAACATTTTTAATGAATCGGTAAAACTTGGATGTTTGAAATCATATATGTAATATATGAGTGCACTTTAAATAATTACTAAACAATATGTTACACTATAATGGCAGGTATATACTCATAATGATATACGACGATGGGAAGTGTCGCCGGTATTTGTGCACAAGATACGAGTGCTCGTCTCTTTCGCTTATACGCCGCCGCCGCGCCGCGCCGGGTACAAAACATCCTTTCACAGCACTCTGCATATCAATGGTCCTCTTTAGTCCTGATTGAATACTGCAAAGCGTGCGCTCGTGGCTTATCGTCAGTCGTGCTGCAAGCAGAACCCGGTGTAGGTCACATGCCACGCATTGTCGTAGCTACATAAGAAATGGCCCCGGTGCAGTAAGTAATTTAGGCCCCAAAAATAATTTTATCTTTATATGAAAATTTTAAGTATACACGTCGCATTGAATTTTTTAAATGTGAATACGATAACCTTAAGCTTCATAAACTAAGACACCTACTTCGATCCAAAATCTCTCTAAATAACAGAACACTAATTTTTAAACAAATGTGTCCGTCAATGGCATGCGGAATTCAACTTTGGGGAACCTAAAAAAATTCAAACATAACCAAACTTCAAGAGTTCCAATCAACAACTCTTCGTGTCCTTTCAAATGCTCCCTACAGGAGCGTGATAGTAGCAGTATAATAATACGTCAGAAATAGCACTTTACATCATGACTTCAACATATCAACAATAACCACACTTGCTTGCTATTACTACAACACATTTCATAAAAATGCATTAAATCAATCAAATCACCTCGAATAAAAATAATCTCCTGCATTACCTAATAACCCTCTCCGTTGTCTCAAACTTAGTTCACCACGATATTTACTTAATAATATTCGAAAAACATATACCCTAAGTTCTAAACAAAAGCTCGTCATTGTCCCGCCTCTGTTCGTCCAGCACCGACCTGCGTACGGTCACAGATGGTATGCTTGCGCGGTACGGTCGCCCTATAAGTTTCCCGCCGTTTATCGGCAACGTTTTCCGCCTAGGCTTTACAGTTTTCACCTCGGGTTTTCGGAAGATAAAAAAAAAAGTGTTGCGATCGCGAGGAACCACATTGTCTTTTTGGCGTACAACTTCGGAACAACTCCAGCGCGGCTGTTATCACAACACCCGTGCACGAGCGGTCCATCGAAACGGGATCAAGAACGCGGAAAATCCGGTGTCGAACGATCGCACGTCGTCGTTGAACGAGCCCGCGACGATGTGCTGTGCGGGTGCTACGACACGCGCCCGTCTCGTCCCCGCATCGGTTCGTATTATTATCATTATTATTATTATTGTTGTTGTTATTGCAAGCGGCCGGAGAGTGTCATTATCGCTCGGTGCACTTATAATAGTGGTCGGGCGTTGCGGATGCCGTGGGCGGCAGGTCTGTGGGTGCAACGGCGGCGGCGGCGTCGTCGTCGTCGTCGTCTTTGCCGCGCTGATACGTATATAGTAATAGTAATAATAATAATGATGATGATGATGATAATGATAACGTGTACGTAAGCCACGAGGCATAAGAAACGTGCGGATACGCGCACGCACGCGCGCAGACTACGACGGCTTCTTGGCGCCGTATGGTGATGCGGCGGCGGCGGTGGCGACGATAAACCGTGTTATTAACCGTGTTTAATACTTTCCCGTACGACTTGTATATTATTTATTTAAAATATATACATATATGTATGAACGCGCGCGTCTGCGTGTGCGCGCCTGTCCCTGTGTGTACACTTGTATAGGTAACTGTTATTCGTATTCCGTCGTATTATTACTACTACTACTACTACTATTAATAGTAATAATAATACTTCTACTACTTCTACTACTACTACTACTACTACTACTACTACATAATACTACCGTCTATTATTATTGCTATTGTTTGTGCTATATTATCGTTAGAGATTCTTTTTTATTTATTTATTTATTTTTTTTTTTTTTTGAGCTTTTAGTAAACTATTAAGCTCGACGATCAAACATAAATAAAATATAATAATACATTTAAAATAAATAATTACAATTTTTTAAATACGAAAGCCAGCCTCATGGATGAAAGAGGTAATAAGGGTAATAACGGGTACAGAGTTTGAATAAAGGATGTCATGAAAATTGAAAGGAATATTGAGGGACTTCAGAGTTAAATCGAACAAGACGTTTGGAGGATAGGGAAAGACAACCAAAAAGAATATGATTTAAATCGCAAATACTTTCATCTAGATGGAGCGTATAGAGGGGGGGGAATCATTAAGATTTAGTTTGTAAGTAGAGCTCGAAAGTTGTAGGAGTTGTATATTTTTCTGTATACTCTCAATTTAGCAGACCAAGCTAGAAATCCGTTCCATACAAAAACGAGTTTAAATACAACAATTAAAAATGCATTTTTTTGCATATTTTGGCAATTTTAGAAAAAAATGCATATTTCTAAATTTTCATATGCTTTTTATGCATATTTCTTAATTTTCATGAGATTTATATGCCTGTGTAATATTTTCTAAACAATTTTAAGTTTTCTTTCATTTTATTTTCGGTTATTCAACGTACTAGTCGCCATACCTTACAGCCGTTATATCAGTTTAATTTAACGGAGTATATTTATCTTTATAGCACTAAGGTGAGCACTATATAATACTATCGTCGTTATCCTTAATCTAATAGCGATATGGCAAGTATATTATTAATACTAACGTTATACACAATTATACATTAACCATAACTTCATCGGATGTTGAAGTTTTTCACGCTACAAAAATATACTTTCAGATAATCGACGTTCGTTTGATATGGAAAATATAAAGAAAGTTCTGATTGTTCAATGCAATACGTTTATAGATATGACAGTTACAATAATCTATAGGTATGTTTATTGAATTAATAACAAATAAATATAATTTTTCAAATAACTTTCATTCTCTTTTTTTTTTTAGATTAAAAATGCTACAATCCATAAAAATCAACCAAAAAATTTTGAATAGAAACATAAAAAAAATTATTTTGTATACTTAGTACATTTTTTTTTAATATTTAATAAAAAAAATGTTTATATATTAAATAATTTTTATTTGCATATTTAACATTTTTTCATGCATATTTTACAATTTTTTCGTGCATATTTTGCATTTTTTAGCTCCTTCAACTTCCGAGCCCTATTTATAAGTATGGGAAGGTAGAAGATGATGGGCATTACGAAGACGGTTAAATTTTATAATGAGGGGTCTGAATAAAGTAAGATCTTTGAACTATATTTATTTTTTTTTTTTGTATGATAGGAACTATTGATTTAAAACTGGAGGCAAAATTTGCTGGCAAGTTATTCCAATAGATAGACCAGAGCGTAAAAACATGGCGTCGAAGAGTCGGGGTGAAATCGGACCAAGGTATTAAGGAAAGAGAAGGGCATATTAAGTTTGAGGACGATTTGGCCAATGAGTCAGCTGTCTGATTTCCGCAGATACCCACATGGCTGGGAACCCAGAGAAACTGAATAATACAATTTTTTTGTTGTAATAGATACAGATCTTATACCGGTATTTTTGTATATCGAAAACCGTACACCCATCTCTGTCATGGCAGATAACTTGCAATGGGTTTAGGCAGCTTGTAGAACCGACATGTGGTCGATAAAACGCATGCTGAAGACGGTAAAAATTCGGTGCTCGAGGATCAAGAGTTTTTACCTGAGTGATATCGTTTCATATCGCCAGTGCGACCTCATAATAAAACGACAAACCATTAAATCCGATTTCTGGATTATTGAGATCAGTAATGTTAAAGTTTAAGTGCGTCTGTCGTTCGTTTTTAAAAAATCAGGTGCAGAGCGGATGCATTTTTCATGTACACGTGTAGCAATCCAGTTTTTTTTTTAACATTATTCGTACGGCAAATATATAAAAACTCGGTCCACTGTTTATTCGGTCGTACATCAATGCACTGTCAATCATATAGTTTGATTGTACATTTCAATGGTAGAAATAAAAAGGATATGAAGAACACCTATAAGGGAAAATACCACGATACATATTGAGACAAATAACCATGTTATAGTTTCAAGTATTGAGAAAAGTAGACTTCACGGTGTTCGGAGTATTAGCTACAAATCGATCAATGTTTATCGAAACATTCAAGAATCAAACGTAACCTGTAAGGATCGAGAAATAAATTAACATGTTTGTGTTCATGTCGTAATGACGTACTAACACACTGAACGTGCGAGCCCTGACCTTTCTTAAAGAAGTATGATGTTTTTCGAACAACGAACCGAATATATAGTCAATTCAATTTTTATTTTTTTTTTAAAGACTGCGTCGCGTTTAATCAAACACGCGTTTTTTAACGGCCGGAAACTCCTTTTCTGCCCGCAAACCACCGTGTGTATATTTATACATACATATAAATAGGTAGATTTATAACTTTCAACCTGTAATGTTATTATAAAACATCTTAGTATACACACATGGTATTGTGTATTACAGATCGTCCACGCCAACGGCACAAGTAATCAAAATACGGGTAGTGGAATATCAAACAAGTTCTAACATTATTATCGTCCCGACATTCCGTCGATGTTTTCGCTTTTATTGTCCACACTTTTTTAAACTAGTAACCATGTTATTTTTTTTTTTTTTTCAGTAAAATTAACAACTCCGTACACGGAAATATAATTTAATCGTTGGTGCGTACCGTTTTCAGTAACACCGAACGCTGTGTTTTGATCAAATTCTTACTTGCATTCAATCACCGCGCACAAATACAACCCAATTCCTGGCGCAAAATGTATAACTCAATACCGTGCATAAAAACAATACAGTATTAGCTCCGATTAAAACCGTTTTCCGTTGTCGATGATTATTGTTTCACTGTACTTTTTTTTCGCAAACACCATCAAACAATGTCACCCAACGATTTTTAATCAAAACCAAATAAGTTCATCTGTAGCGAAATTAATGAGTAATATGATAATATCTGATTCGTTACATTTTTTTCAACATAAATGATACAAATATTATAGCACTGTACCTATGTATTGTAGTTTTAATTTAAGGGTTTGAATGTTCTAAGAAAAAAAAATCCATCATGACTTAAACATAGAGAAATACTTATTTAATTAATAGAAATAAAAATATAACTTACCGATCAAATACTAGAAAATGTCGAAAAACGTAAAAGATAATCTAAAACCTAAAAAATCACTCAAAAATACCCTGTTGATAATACGTATTGCCGTTGGGAGATACTTTATTTAAATCACATTTGCACGCGATTATCAAATAAATAATCGATCATCATACGATCACTTAATATGTGAAATGCTAGAAGTGATATACGAACAGAGAAGGTAAATCATCCAACGTAAGTATAAATATTACGTGTGTCAACTAGAAAGAAAAAAAGTATACAATGGTTTTTAAATTATTGAACGCGTGCTTAACGATTCTTCTGGAATACCACCGTAAATAAGTCACCTACGGGAAAAAAAAAATGTTTAACGCTAACTTTTTAACTCGTTGATCCCAATGTGCGTGAAAACGTCTTGAATTTATTTTTCGAATGTTCAAACGACGAATGTATAATACACAAACGATTAACATCCGTAACCCACATGTTGTTCCGTATACACAGACTCCGATAGTGGTACATTATACATTTGCGATCTCCCGTTCGATTATCCCACATCCGTTCCGTTTCCAACATTATATTTTAAATCCACATGCAAATTTTTCGAAAATTTTAAAAATATCACTTACCGTACAAGATTCATTGGCCAGACCGACCTGACGTTATTACCACATACATCAATATCATATAAACACATACATCGCGGGCCGGAGTCAATTATTTTTGTACAAGTTTATTCGAAAAATAATAAACACCTTCCACCTACGGCCTATGCAAACCAGTAAGTTACATCATACCGATGTCGTCCTTTATTCGACGTCGTACGCTTATCGTTTTATAATCCGCGCCACCGTCGATTTTGCGGGGTCTTGCATTATTATTTCACCGGATAATTCGTTTTATAATTTATGGACTAATTATATTTGTGTCTGTTTATTATACGAATTGTTTCGTTCGGCGTATTTTAACTATATACTGTTTTCATCGTAAAAATAAATAAACTGTTTACGCGTTTTGCGTACAAAAAAGTTATATAAAATTTAATAAATTCAAAATAATTCAAAGTTATTTTCCAGTCGTCAAGTTTTCAATTTGTTTTCAAAATATTTCATTTAAATCATATTGACTTTTAAGTTTATCACTCATTACGTGTGTAGCTATTAATTGATATTTAAATATACTTTTTATGGTTGCAATTTACATATAAATTGCACGCACTATTTTTTCGTGTTACGAACAATACCGATTTACGTGTCAATAAACAAATACTAATAATAACATTTAACATTAATCGATATCTTCGTAAAAACATAATTATAATATATAAAATGTAATACATCAAAATAGTGCTAACTATAATATAAGTGCTATATTATAGTGCTAATATATCCTAACTTGTTAAACAACGCGTAACTATTATTTTGTTGATGAAAATGATAAAAATCTTATCTAAAATTTACGTTTAAAATATTTCACCCGTGATACAATTTTAAATTAGTTTTTTATGGCAAATCAACCAAGTTTTATAGAGAATACATACGAATCTAATGGTTCTAGTAGATCTTGACAACAAATTATACAATTTCTATAAACAACAACGAATAAACCAACATTGATCGACCTATAATTATACGTATTGAGTTATATTTATGTGGAATAACGTATGAAATAATTTATTTAGCTATAAGAAAATAATTAAAATAAGGAATAAATTACCACGTAAACATCGAAATATTTTAAAACAGTGATAGCTACATGTAATTGTTTGGAAATTATATTATGTATTGTTAATAAATGTTTTAACTTTATTTTTTACATTATAATAATTATAATGAATTATTCACTATCAATTATTATTAATACTTTAATTATTATTAATAATGGTTACTATCGATACATAAATATGGTTTACTACTTGACAATATAATATACTATTTATTAATCAATAGTACTCTCCAAAAATATATCAACACCCAATTTACTTAAACTAAACGAAATGAACAATTTGAAAAATAATATTAATGTATCGTAGATATAAAATATCTGAGCTAACTTATAGTCTATTTTTTAAAACAATAAAAAATAGTTTATTCAATAAAAACGTCAAACGTCTTCTTTGAAAATGTTTAAAAAACCACACTGTTTGGGATACTAATTCAGTAAACAAATATTTGGTAATTCTTTAAAATTTTCAGAATTATTAAATTTTTATAAATATTCTATAACAGAAGTACACAACACAACTAAATGTGGCCGAAGAAAAATGTACTGTCCACGATAATAAGTACATGTACATAATTAACCAAATGAGCAACATGTTCTAAAATCAAAATTTTTGGATCATTTAGAACAATAAAAATATCAATATAAGTACTTGTATGTATTTAAGATGTAGAAATGATATAAGTCATCGCCCTAAGTTTGTTATGGTTAAGCTGTCAAAAAATAATTATAATAATACCATGTTACAAATTTTTACTAATAGAAATAAAAACAAAATTAAATAGTGATGTTATTTTCCAAGGCTATCTGTAAGGCGGGTAGGATGAGCCATTGCCATTATACAAATGCATATGTCATATATTAGAATAAAACAATATAAAATGGAACAAAACTAGTTTCGTGCACCCATGTGATTTGTACACTTTTCTGTTTAAATTTAATATCTACACGGCAACACCTTAAGTTTTTCTATAATCAAATTTAGATTTAGATTAAGAAAAAATTAAAAAAATGTTGACTTTTCATAACAATACGTAAATTCGTGATAAAATTACGAATTTAACCTAACCAAAAATTGCTTTAAATTTAGTCGAGTCATCGTTAACTAAAAATATCTAGCCCCTCTCCCTACAGATTAATGAAAATAAATAATATCAATAGAGCTCGGCATAGTTGTGCCTTTATACATACTGGTATGACAAAATCGTAAAAATAAATATTTGCCAAGGACAGCAAATATTACGAGCATACGACAAACGGTATTGACCGACGAATCTGTCGGACGTGTTTTTAAGAGATACAACAACCGTTGGCTTTGCTTCGCCAAGTTCGCAAACATAATTATAACCTTCGTAGACATCGCGGCGGCGTTTATACGAAGAATGGACTAGAGACGTGTACCTATGTGGTACCTGATCGTTTATACGTGTAACGTGTATACGCGCGCGTGTGTGTGTTTATGTACAGGTATTGACGAGGGTTATAAACCATTACTGTTCGTTATATAGCGAAACCGCTCTGGTCACGTACGAATTGCGTTGGTCGTGGCATTGGTCGATGTGATCATGCGCGTGCGTGTGCGTTTAAGTCTTTTAGTCGCCACGCTTTCGTGGGGTCCCTCGTCCTGCGTGGAACGAAGACGCACTGCCATGGTACGAGGCACCGGGGCAAACGCGATTGCGAATTTCTGGTCGTGCGGCGTGCGTGGAATGCGAGTGCGCGCTCCCGACTCGTCCGGTGCTCGGAAATCGAAAATTTCCTTCGCCGTATCAAACGTGTTTTGTTCCCATAAAGGTCGCAATCGTCGTCGGTCGACTTGTATTATTATTCCGTGCACGGTCGTCGTCGCGGTCGACGCGCAGTGTTTCGCAACACGTTCCAGCCGCAACAGCCTTATCATCGCGCGTACCTGTTGCACAACCAACGCGTACCCACCACTTGGCGTTATCACGAGACGCACAGTGGGCAAAAAAAAAATGTCCAAGGAGGGATGTGGCACACGAGGCCGAGAAAAATATTCCGCTTACTGGCCACCACGGCGATGCGCGACGACGGTGTTGCATTCATACGGTGATCGGTTAGAAGGTCGTATTGAATATTATCGGGCACCACTGCACAGTGGTCGGATCTAA
Organism: Sipha flava; assembly: GCF_003268045.1. NCBI lineage: Eukaryota > Metazoa > Arthropoda > Insecta > Hemiptera > Aphididae > Sipha > Sipha flava. The sequence continues at coordinate 4,059,362 of NW_020273076.1, forward strand.
ATAATTTAGTTTAATTTTACTTATTACGATATTACGAAACATCGTTTTTTTTTTTTTTACCAAATATTATAAAATAAATTACTTTTAATTCGAGTACCATCAATTAAAATACGGTCCCTTTACTATTTGACTTAATAACGTGGTGTGCCCGGACACATTCAGCACCCCCGTGCGCACACCCACATGTGCTCAGTACACGTTCGAAAACTCACATGTTTCTATAATTTACCTACATCTTATATACGTGTATTGCAGTGGAAATCCGTTGCATTAAATCTACGATACTTAAATCTATAATGATCGCGCGGATGAATCGAACGAAATATTGTACCATTATTTATTCCTCTTTCACACTTTTTCTGTAAATATATTAAATATAATATCGTTTCAGGTTCATTTAGCATCCCCGACGCCCCTTCAAATTGGAGTAATCGCGACTAGGCCGTATATTTTTTGTAACGTTTACTACGCTTCACGTTATACCGTATTATAAACACAAAACTTATTTATTGCCTCGAACTACAAATGCGTATGCGTGTTACCCAATGTCGGAAGGACTTGACAAAATTATAGGGCGCCTCAAGTCCTCTGCATCGAGCAATAGCGCACTAACTACAAACTAACTTCTTGGGCTACAATTATATTACTATTACTGACCTCAACATCGTAGGATGAGTATGTGTGTGTATCTCAGTAGGTAGACGTGTCGGAATGGTGTATACTAGACACATTTAAAAACGCATTTATTGCAGCAAAATATAGTGCGATTTCGTTGTCTGAATGCGGCGACTGAAACGATGAGAAATCCCGCGTAAACCGTCAAAAATCAAATCCACTTCCGCTCATGGTCTGTGGCAGCTCAACTTCGTTACGGAGGCGCATGAGAAACAATAATAGTATACATCGATAGCGTAGTGCACAAGTGACATTTTTTTTGAAAAATGAGTTAAGTGTATATTCAATTTAATCATAAAATTCTGCGCATTATGCATAAACGAAATTGTAACATTATTCAAGTAATTGTTGTTCTTCATTGAAATTAGAAGAAAAATATGATATGTTTAAGTATTACTTTTTACGTGTACAAAAATGTGTTAAGTACAATATTTTTTTCTTAAATTTTTTTTTAAGAATACAAATATGGTAATTGCAGGTTTTTTAATACTCATTACACGTTAAGGATAATATAACAAAAAGTTCATTACATTTCGTTACATTTTTGAATTTGTTATTAACAGCTCAAACTTAAAAAACGTTCTCCTGAACAATTACGAAAACATCACTTAGCACACAAATGCGCTACGCCATCGACATGTGCGTTTTACCCGTTAACACTTTTCCAAGTCTCTGTGCAGTAAGCCTGCTGCACGTGACGTGTCGTGTTCAATATGTCGTATATAATACGCGATTTAATCCGTCCGTGATATACTGAACGCGTCCCAAATGTTGCGAAACCCGACCGTATTCGAAACATGACCATTCCCAGGTGTAATTATATGATTCGAATTCTTTAGAAGCAAGGTCGTGTAGCTCGGTAATACCTCGATTATTCTTATTGTAACATATATTGTTCAGTAGATTTAGAACGTATTATTTTATTTTTTCCAATAATTACAGTTCCAATGATAAACAGTTATAAATAAAATATTGTAAAAAATATACTTTGTTTTTTATTCGTGCGACTCTTATTCATTGTAACTCAGTTTGATGTTTAACCCCAAAACGTTACAAATATTATTCGACCTAAATCTAACGTTAACTATTATTCCAAGAAAATAAATGATAAATTTAATAAAATTAAACGCATTAATGGTGCTCAACAACTAAAATCGGAACGAAAAAGAACCTGGAATTGATGTAAAAACAAAACACACAAATTATTAGTCATTGTATTTTTTTTTTCGTAACAAATTTGTTGTTATAAGAGTATGTCATTTTTTTTATTGGCCTTAAAAAAAAAACTTTTGCAGTCAAGACCATTACTTTTATAAGTTACCAATTAGTAATTGCATAAAATAAACATTGTTAAAGGTTACATTTTCGACTATAAGTGACCCAAAGAATGTATTTTTTTAAATTTTATTTCACAGCTTGATTAATCGTATAAATGTAAAATAATTTTGTTACTGTTATCTACGTTTGTTGCGTCGAGGTCTTCAGCTTTTATACTAGTAGTATTCGCCGATATTTTTCGTATTTCTAACATTAGATTATTACATATGTATTATTGTTTATCGTACCCTACAAACTTCATAGATAGAAACTTATTCTCTTGACATTAAATATCTAAGTTCCAGTAACTATAATAGATAATATTGATGTAAATAAGTACTACTTAATAAATAAAATGAAAATGTTATACCATGTCTACCGTATGAATAAAGTATGAGTATTTGATTCATGTGGTTCGATGGTTCTTATTTCAAACACAAAATGTATCTAATATAATAATAATCAACATTTTTATTTAAGTTTAATTTCTTGCGAAGCTAAATTGTTAATCAGCTTTTATTTTAGATATATACATTATTTACAATATACAATATGCAAACAAAAAAATAAAGTTATAAATAATAACATAATACACAAATATATGAAGTATCACTGATTGTGGTTGAAGGAGGAGAAGTGTTTTTATTGACAAATATATCTTATGAACGACAATAGTTGAAAACTGTTTTTGAAGAAAGTAACATTTTATTTTTGTCAATTACAACATATAACATATTCAATTAAATTTAGAACAAATCCATTAATTTTTCGAGATTCTTCATTTTTATCTCCAAATTTTCTTTTATAAATATAATAAAAATTACGATTGATGAATTATCATTAATCAAAGAAACTGCTTAAAAAAAGATTTTATCCATCATTACCTTTAGGAACTAATTTTATTATTCTGACATTTAACCGAGGATGTAAAATTCTTTTATAATTTATTTTATGTACAAATATTTATTTGTTTTTATTTGTAGTTATCAATCATTATTTAATATTATGGTATCATACCCTTGGCAATACTTACAAGAAATACATCTTTTTTTAATATTTTTTCAATAAGTTAAAAAATGTAGAAACGGTGGAAAGTGACTAGTTCAATGAATAAAATGTAAATTGTCTTATTTTAATTTATTTCAGCCTAAATCAGGCTGCTAAATATGAAAATACCTACGTCATCTTTAAATGCACTTATTATGTTAACATTTACACACGTCTTTCCAATCAATTCGTTTTTATTTATTGTTGTAAAAATATAGTTGACACGTTAAAGACAGTTTCTTGGCACTTGATTTTCATTACTTTTAAAATACAAACTGTAAAACTGATGGGACTTAAGTGATATCTGCAAGAAATAAAGACCCGTACACATTCTATTTATGTCACCATTAAATAATCAAATCATGTGGACGGTAAACACCAGAAATTTCTTACACACAAAGTACATATAAAATACAGTAATATCACATATTATAATCTATATTAATATATGTGTAGGCATCAGGGGCGTACTTAGATGATTTTATTTTCGGAGCTGAGGAATTTCCTATAACCAAAATTTCACAATTCAACCAATTAAAAACAAAAATTAGAATTTTAGTAAATAATTAAAGTTGTTATTGTATAATCATAACTATTTTGTAAAAAACTAATAAAATAAAATAAAATGAAATAAAATACTTACTTAATAGATAATATAAAATTAACATCATAAGAATGAAACAATTTATATTCATTTTAAATTTAATCGTTACGATCAAAATTGTCGAATATATAAATAGGTACTCTACATAACATGAACAATTTGAAACTAATAACTATTATAAAAATGATAATATGAGCTTTTAAAATTTACATTTTATAGGATAAAAAGTTTGAAAAGGTTCTAAGTAAATTGAGGTATATTATGTAAGACCAAATTACGTTCCATGTAAAATCAATTCAATATCATAGCTTACTATTGTCGTATTTCGAAATTCAAAGCAAGAAAATCATTTACGTATTAAACTTATTCGATGATTTGATTTATAAAACAAAATACCTTTCGTAATTGGGTATATAATCAATTTCCAATTAGATTGACATTTGCAATGACTATCAATAAGTTTCAAGTCCAAACGATGTCTGTCTGTGGCTTAGATTTGAGCACATCATGTTTTTCACACGGACTATTATACGTGGCGTACCCTCGAACCATCCAGTTTGTATTGGCGAATGATGGAATGATAAAAATATTGTACACTCTGTCGCATTAATGGATTAATATGTTTTTTTACTAATATTGTCATAATTAGCGATGTATATCATTTTAAAGAATCAATTTTGATAAATTATTATAAAAATAAATGATATTTTTTCATTTTTATATTTCGTCACCATTCACAGCACTCCATACCTCTTCCACTTATATAGGTACCACATCCTTATACACTTATATTAAATTAGTTATTTTTTTCTAGCAAAATATTCTCTAGAAATAATTTATATGACAAAACAACGTTTGTCGGACCAGCTAGTATTACTATAAAATCTGTACAATTGTGTAATTTTACATGTTATAAAAATCGACAAAAACAACGTCCACCCATATAACCTTTACAACGAACTCAGCGACTTCCCTAGCCAACACAATACATAAGCGTTTGCTTATACATATCTATACCACAAACGATATATTCCATCAATTATGTGATGTGCGTGTGCGTTGCGGCGACCGAAGACTGAGACGAGTTTTCAGTAAAATGTCAATGTGCCCCGTATATAGTCGTCTCGTCGACACGAAAAAAAACCGTGCGAATACCGATCGATTAGAAAAATCGAATCGTTTACTCGGCAAATTCCTGTGCGTATTCCTATTGTCGCGTTTATTATATATAAAATACGATTCGATTTTCCGTGACGAGATACGTATGTACATATACTCGTACATAAATGTGATACGTATATATAATATACATGTATATAGTATAGTGGACAAACGGCTATGCGGCGTATTTGCTCCGTATATGATATATAATCCGTTTTACTTATGTGATGATTTAGGCCAGGGGTGACGAGAATCACCTTGTGCTTACATAATATTTTTAGCTCGTTTTAAATGTTCGTGGTTTATTGAAGTCATGGTATATAACTGTTAAAAGAAATTTGACTAAATAATAAACAAATTGGACCAGCAGTGTATCTGTAAAATGTTTAATTCCAACATTTTCAACAGAAATCAATACATGCATGTATTAAACGATTTCAAGATCAATTACAGCGACCAAATAATAAATTATATGTTTAAAGATTAAAGGATATGAAAATATTATTCAATGAAAAATTCCAAGATCATTTTAGATACAAGAGAATATTTCCTATATTTAGTCAGGATTATCTCCGAAACTATATTGAACCGATTTACGGAGCAACTTTTTAGTATTTTGAAAATAAAACAATCAAAAAGCCACAAGGAAATAGGCGTGGTTAATTATAATACATAAGGGAAAAGGAGCGTCTATTGTATTTTTACATTAAGACATGCTATATATTAAAACTAAATATTTATTCTACTGGGTTACATGCTTATACACGTAATTTAGTTACATTCAATAACGATATCGATACTTATTCAATATCTACTTTAAATGCGGAGTACACGTTTAATCTATCGAATTATGATCAATTTCATATTTACAGCCAATACATAATGATAAAAATTAATTTTTTACTTTCAGGAAAAGCTAATCAGTTAATAATATGTTGTAGATGTCATACACGTATTATAATTAGGCATTCAACAATTAGGGCTCGGATTTTTATGTCCCAAAAAAATAAAATAAATAACAATGCAGGTATGAATTACCTACCTTTTCCACAAACAAAAAAATATTCACCGATGCTTTTTACATATTTTCAAAGCACTTTACATTGTTGACTTTAATCTCACATACTTTACAAAAAATAATTCCCCTGCCAGATGTAAAAATATTTTCTCCAAATTCCACAACGTATTTACGAATAGATGATTGTACTTTTGACATTTCAATGACACGAATACACGCTATCACGAGATACGACTAAAATATAATTCACGAAAACCTACTTAATAAATAGATTACTACAACTAGTCCCGACCGAATTATCTTTATCTATAAGTGATAGATAAAGATAATTCGGTCGGGAATTTTTTATTCAGAAGTGATAGATAATATAAGAAAACAAATTCCAAACGAAAAATAGTAAAACAAATAGGTATGAAATACTTAGGTATTCGACTATAATGTGCAATGAGAAATCGTAAAATACAAAAATATATATTTAAAAACCATCTACATGCAACGAAAAATTATAAAATACAACCATAATAAGTACACATAAAAAATGACAAAATATACGAAATAAAACGTTGTACTATGTATTATATATATACTATTGTACTATTAATTATAATTCAAACTTCTTGCTTATTTAGGTACTTTTTGGATTACTAAAAAAGAACATGCAGGAGCAAATATAAATCAAGGTCCTAATTATAAGTATTAAAACTATTTTTGCAAACATTGAAGCTAATTAATAAAACATAATGTTAACATATTTCTAGGATCAATCCCGGCTATTTCATTTGTAGTCTATAGGTGTTATCGAGTGAAAATTATTCTTTATAAGTGTTTTGGTCAGTTATTTTATATATATATATATATATATAATTTCTTTAGAGAAGGTCTGTTGTAAATATATTTTTAATGCTTCTCTTTTACGGCAAGTTCAACTATCCCTTCATTTTTCTTTCCAGAATCATTTCCCTTCAGTCTAAATGTGTAGAACCTAATTTTAATGTTATATAGTAAATATACACCAAAGCTATACTAGGACTGACGGTATTTTTTCCAATATAAGTATTCCAGGTATTTCAGTATAGAATTATAAGCCGGTAAGAGTCAATGCACTGAAAACATTGAACCAAAAATATTATTTCGATAGTTCCAGTATATTCGATACACAAATTTAAAAAATTCTGGTGATATTGGAACATCGCCCTTAAATCGATACACTAGTATAACCTTTATACTATTTAAAGATTAATTCATCGTTGTACACGATGTGATTATACTAAACAGCGATATCAATACTTCTACTGTTAACATACTTTATATATTCCGATATCCAGAATACCTTATATTTGCATATAGCCCCTCGAACTCTGTGCAACAATTACCAATTGTTTGGTTAAAATGTTTCACATTAAAATTTAATCGACGTATTATTGATTTTCTCTATAATTTACAGGCCATCTGACTATTTAGGACGACTCGCAGTAATACACATGCCAGGAGTGAAACAATAACAGTAAATTGTGTAAATCATAATATTATGGTATAATTTATGTACAACTTATATTAATGTATACACATTTGATGTCGCAGAGGCGCATTTACGAACCAGGGTTACGTTCACCTACGTTTCTTCAACCAACTCCTCTAACAAAATAGTATGGACTTTTTTTTAATGTTAATATTTAGTACTCGATTTGTACTTTTTGATAACTGTTGTAGTAGTCAATCTCATTCGTTGTACGAAGAGTGTACACCAAATGTTGCTGCTATCGGTAAACAGTATTGTGTAATGCAATTTAATAAACGGTGCAAGGCCGCTTGTATCAAACGCGTACGTGATAAGTACCCTCACTTAATAAACACCCTGTACGTGGTATACTCCTACGCGACCCATGTTTATTATTATATACGTAAACGTTTGGTAAGAAAAAAAAAACGAACGGGTTAGAAAAAAAAAAACCAAACCAAACCTCCTGCGACCGCCGCCATGCGGGCTGTAACCACTCGCGCGCAGCACAATATGGTAATATATTATTATTATTATTACTATTATAAAATATTTCATTTTATGTTAAAATATTACCCGTCCCGGAGAGGCATGTGGGGTGCGTGTAGGTAAACTTATATCGTATATGCGCGCGCGCGCGGTGCGTCTCTCATCAGCTCCGATGGACGTACGGGAAAAAACCATTGTGCGCGTTTCGTGAAATCCGATACCGGCGCCAGTCACGTGTGCGTCTCTTGCGCGGGCTTGACGTGCCAACAACACACGCCGAACCGCCGCCGCCGCCGCCGAAGACATGTACACAAATCGCGCGCGATTATCGCACCAAACGAATACATTTATTACTCCACGCGTGTGTTTTATGCAGAGCATATGTAAATTTTGTGCGAGCGTAGAGACATTGAGTATTCGTGCGACACGAACCTTTGTACCGCGTGAGAACCAGGACGAAATCGAATCGTTAAAAAAAAAAAAAAATTACGACGACTTTGTAACAAGATTTTTTTATTTTGTTTGAACGTCGTTTGATTTTAAACGCCTAGTTTTAATAGAACTACAAATACAATTTTTTTTTTTTTTTTAAACATGATTGTTGGTATCTGCGATACATTAAATACCATACTATAAATCCGACCCTTAGCGACTGAAAAATCTATAATAAAATTATTTTCCCGATTTATTGGAAAACAAACGGTTCTCTCAAACCACGTTTAGATTTTCGGTACAAAAAAAATACTTTTGGCGTCCAGTTTTTTACGCAAGAAATTATTTTGTTTATTTTTTTATTCTAGCCTAACGTAGTTTTATACGATACGCGCTGAGGCTACACTGAAACGATTATATTTATGTATACCTACGTCACGTTTGATTACCACTAGAATTATACGAGGACCTGCACAAATAACCCATTCGACTCTCGTCCCGTTTCAAGATTCCCAAATAGCTCCAAATTTTCCGAAACTATTATACCCATTCCATCTAATTAGCTCTCGGGCATACATAGACTACATAATCCGTACTTTAACTTATTTGTATAACGATAGAGAACATATAGATAAGCCGTTTTCATACAATTTTTAACATGGGAACCGCTACTTTGTTGTATAAAAACCTAAAACCATGTTTCGTGAGATGATAACCTTTTTTTAAAAACTGTATTAATATCTAATTATTGAGGTGGAAAAGCACTTGCATTGACTTATTCGTATAATAGGAATTCACAATTCATTGCAACAAGAGCCAGAAGGAATTACGTCTCACGACCAGGATTCCGACAGCTCGCCTTTGTATTTATTAAACCACCCCTATGATAATATAATATTATCGTATTATTACAAAATTGCATAATATAATATTACATTATTTGCTTTCGCACGTGTCACCGTCGTTTTTATTTTTTCTATTATTACTTCATGTGACACCCCAAGAGGGGTTGTCGAAAATCTTGATTTTTATGACACCACTCAGTGGCGGTACATGCGAAATATTATACTCATCGTCATTATAATATATCAGTACCATAGGCGTTTTCAGACTTTGGTGACCGAAGGGGTATATAAAGACAATTTAAATCGTAAAACCTATTTTTTTTTTTTTTTTTTTTAGACAGAGAAATATTTATTTTTATCTTAAAAAACTCGCAATTATGGGAATATATTTTTATTATGACTAAAAAGTATAGTAAGGTAGGTGTGTCAAAACAATAAAAATACATTGAAAACTAAAATAAAAACACATACATAATATAAAAAAAGGTTGACAAAATTCCTTTCACACAAACATCTTGTAACTGGTAATCTTTGTACCAGATTTTCTACTCAGAACATCTCTAGTACAGACCTCACGACTTTCTTTTATTCGGGCATGATTTTGTTGTAGTCACAGTCAGTCCACCCCACAGCCCCAAATCCCCCTCCAAAAGTCAGGAAAAATATATATAAAAAATCAATAATTTTATGAATTCAAATTTTTGTTTTTTAAGTATAAGGGAAAGTATATAATTTGTACTTTTATTCATATAAAAAAATAGTAGTTTTGGTTTTAAATTATTGTATTATATAACTTACTATTATCTTAATTCATTATCAATCACTGACTGCAATGCTATGAAAAATATCCCAAGGGATAACATTTTTAGGCCCTCTCAAAAATTATAAGACCCCTTATCAAATAGGTACCTGTAGTTTCAGTTAAATTCAGTAATTTTATAATATTTTGCAATTACAATTCAATACTGATGGACAGTCGACTTCTTAATTTAGTACCCAATGGGAAATGAGTAAAATACGCAATTTTTCGAATAATTTAATTGATTTGCTTTTGGTAAATACGTATGTTACCATTATTTCGATTGTTAAAATCATTCGATTATTCCATTTGATTATTCCCATCACTAGTTGTAACATCACCAACAGAATCGGTAAGTAATGATACAGAATTTCGGCCGAAAAAACGACTTGTATCAACTCGGGAATACAGTAAATTTAAATATATATATAACCTATAGGTATTGCAATTTCTTTAGGCATATTTCCAATTTTGTTTTATCCAATAACCTACTTCATGTATTAACGGTTTTTATAACTAAAAAAAATCTATCTGACGTTACATTTGTGGGTCATAAATCCATGTCTTTCTTAAGAATATCATATAACTCCCCTTTAATATTAAATGATCATGAACAATTTGTTTTTGAGTTGAGAAGTTTAATGTATAATATATATTTCACTAATGAATATTACATATATCGTAATAAATGAACGGAGAATGAACAGCCAATACATACAAAACAATTTTATCTCACCTACCTTTTTACTAAACAATGAATATCAGGAGCTTCGTCAATGAATTTTTTATATTGGTTGAAGTCAAAGTTTTGGAATTTTTACTTTTAATCCACTCGATTTTCTCTTTAAAAAACTTGTAATTTTAAATAAGTATCAACGTTAATATTATGTTTCATATTTTTCATGTTTTTAAGCATTGAATAAATAGACCATAGAGTTGACGGTTTAACTTCTATAGATAATTTATTAATATTTTTAAGAAATACATTTTCCGACAACGATTTGGTTTTATTTATTTTTCTCAATTTTAAAAGTTTTTTATAAGCTATTATATATCTTTCTTTTGATTTTTCAGGCAATAGATTTAGTGAAACAGCATTTGCCGTTTTAACCATGTATGGTGATGTTAATGGTTCACTACAACTACTGTACTGATTGTCATCTTTCGTATTTATGCTTGTTTTCGCTTTCCGCAGTCAAGCCATTACTGATTCGATTGTGTGATGTACTCGCATCGTTTGCAATAAAAAAGAACACTTAACAAGGATAATGAAATTATAACAAATGCCGGGATAAACCGGCCAAAAGTACCACAGTAATATTAACAAAAAAAGTAATAATAAATATGAAAAATCTAAAAATAACGATAAAATCACATATGCTCCAAACGCGTTGTAATAATATAACAGGACAAATCGTATATATATAAATATAATATTTTTAACAAATATAACGGAAGATACCTTGGACGGTCTGGCGTTCGAATGGTTATGCCCACGCGACCGTGTTCACACGTGCGACGAACGCCACAACCGGCAGAAGAATCGGTTGATCAACGGCGTCGGTCTCGATTTACAATAACTTGCTTCTCTGCGCACGACGATAACCGAAAGAAAATTTCGCAGACACGGGACAGCTACGATTCGAACAGTCATCGCACTCACGAAGTTGTCCCCGGAGATGGCGACTTCATCATGCTATGCCGCAACCACAAAAACACACGACCGGTGGCACGGAAAAAACGACGAGTCGGACGTTCGGCAGAAAAAGTATCGGCGGAAAAAAGTCCCGGCAGTAATGGCGTCCACGGACCGGTGAAAATCGTACCGCGATAACGCGTCGATCGAAAATTCTCGAACACACGCCGACATCATAATCGGGTGCTCCGGTTAACACGAAATGAGATAATTTGAACGGCGACATGACACTTGCACGAACGATTTCGTTTTCTAATTCGAATTATTATATAAATCGCGCAAAACAAATTTATCCTTAACGTCCAACGCACTTGTGTGAGAACAGTGAAAACGAAATATGTTTAAATAACTATGCGTCGTACAAGGAGGTTGTGATATGTGTATAAGATTTAACCGAAAGTTTATGTTTTGTAAGGACCGTGGTATTAATTTAAGTTTCTGGTTGTGCTGGACCAGCGATCTTGGAAATTTCCATTTTACTACACGGTGTTATAGGGATTTCCGATTTCCTTACCTCCACACGCTTTTTGGGATTTCTACTATACCGGCCACTATGTGATTCCCATCTTACCGCCCTCTGGACGGATAAATGTGACAATCCAACGCTTCGACCGTGGTCGAAAACCAAACTTTCGGTACAGGTGTGACAAAAATATTATACCTAGAGAGTCATGATTTAATTTAGATTACCGTTTACCTTTGTGTTTATCATTTCGATTTCTTTTTTAAGTAGCACTCACGAGTGTAACAAGAACTTTGAATGACTGATGAAATTATCTTTTGGGATGAAAGTAATTCAACAGTGGACGATCCTATAAGTAAGGGAGTAGGTTTTAGAATTTTTTAAGAATTTCGTGGAAGATTGAATACTCTGCAAACGTTTTCAATGCATATAATAATACACAAAAACAGTAAGGATATTATATATATATTGAAATAATAATCTTGAAAGATTCTTCCGATTTCGTCAAACATTTACGTTCTCTCTTAAAATAAAAATTATATACCGTCACCATAATAACACACCTTCACGAAAACAAATAAATTAATCTTGTGTCATCGTTATTGATATACCTAAGTTATTTTGAATATTATAATTTTTATTAAAAATAAGACTTTTAAGTTTATTATTAGTGTTTTTTCGTATGCAAAAACCACATTCCAATGGTCGTCAACATTTAACACAAAGGATTTTAATTGATTTTTATTTGAAACGTAATATAATTAGTGTTTGAAAATTTCATGAAATATAAGATTGTTTAATATTTTAGTATTTTAAAAAAAATTGTTTTTCTTTTATATATGTTTAATTTTTATGTATATTTCACATTTTTTAGGTAGAACAAATTAATAAGACCCATTAGTCATTAAATTAATTTTATTTTGTTTTATTTTTAATTTTTAAAGTTTATTATTAGTTAAATTTTGTTTGTCAAGTAAGTTACATGTTAAGATTTAAATACAGTAGGATTTAACCCTATGAAATTTCAGAATGTTAAGTTTCAAAAACAATAAGGGTTGATAAATAATTAATATAAATAATGAGTACTTTCTATATATACCTAGGTACCATATAGGTAGTAGGTACCTACTCTATTTTTCCATAAATAATTATTACATTAAATATCTGGATATCTAGTCACCATATATATATATGACCATGATTACTATGTGTAAAGTGACGTTAAAAAGGTTTTAAATTCACGGATAAATGATAATTTTATACCTATATTTTACTACCTAGTAGGTAATTAAAAAACTACAACTAGCAATAAGAAAGTGAGTATCTATGGATTTAAAACAGTTTTTAAGTTACCTTGTGATAAAATCATAAAATAAAACTAAAATGTATACCACATACTTGTATCAGTTGAATGAGTTGCATCAGATTTAAAGACATCTTTAATGTTTTAAGGGCATTCATAACAATCTAAAATGTGGTTTAGTTGACGAGTTGCATTTTTTACTGTTGTCCAATTGCAGTAATTACACGATTTTTTAATTATGGTTTTATTACGCATTTTTTCACTATACTCTCTAAATACTTTATGTATTTTTACACTATGTTTACCCACGTTCAATGTTGTCCAAACGTAATTTATACACGTATAAACGTTTGAACAGAAATGAGTACAGAATAAAAATCATAATATTATATTAAATTTGTAAGTGTTAACGAATATTTACATAATATAATAGTAATAATCGTATGAAAATAACTCTTCTACAATTTTCTTGATATAAACTATATTATAACTTGGCTATATAATTAAAACGCCATGGTATTTCAATGAAGCATTTTACAAACTTGTCCTACGGGCCACGCTCTATTTGAATTCCTTAAGAAAACATGTAAAATGAAAATTTTGGAGACCCTACGTGGCGACAAAAACAAGTACTACATAACGGGCTTCAAAACCCTATGTGGCGTTATTTACAAGTCACATCGAAGGGTCAATAACCTCTAAGTGGCACTATATTCAAAACTGAATTTTTTATCTTGGCGCTTAACCTATTAATGCTATAATTTAATTGGGTAAATTGAAATGTTTCATGTTCTTTGTTTATCATTATGACATCATTATTCATTACTCATCCTTACATGTTTTATTCCGAAAAAATATTTTATTGATAGTCTATCGTCCATAAATATTTAAATATATAGGTAACCATGATTTTTTAAATATTATGAAGTCGACAAATTTAATCAATTGCCCCACCCTTTCAAAAGTTGAAATAACGCCCCTGTTTTACTAAAACACAATCGATAAATTTTGAAAACGTAGAATAACGAACACATCTATGCGTTATGATAGCAAATTTAAATATAATAAGGAAATATGTTTGGTATTTTTAATTTTTGATCATATCATCATCATCAATTAATCATTGATACTGTTTAAAGGATAATTATTATCAGTGGCTTATATTGTATCCAATTTCTGGTGCTACAGAGGCATATTTTCAACCATAGGCATGCACAGACTTCTTTTTCAGTGTATGCAAAGGCTGTCACTGCCTACCCTCTCCCCCTAAAACTGAAAGTTAATTTAAGCGTTCAAATGCTGGTCTTAATAACTATTTAATTTAAAATTTTAATTTTTTTCTCCAAAAAAAGTGACTGAATAGCCATTTATTAATCGTTATAACTGTCTTCATAATTAAAATTTAAAATAAATTACGAAAAAAAAAAATTAAATACATAACACTTGAAATGGTTTGAGTAATACGTTTAAATAAGGTAAATAAACAAAAATTTAATTATAAACTTAAATGAAAACAAAATAAATTTGATAAATAATCAAAATTAATCATAAAACGATTCTGCGTACAGTTGAGTTCTTAATATCACCAATAATGTTTTCGGGATTTTAATTTATAGCCATTTCTTGTTTTATAGTTTATAGCTATTTAATCTCGCTTGAATTATTGTACTTCTTAATTTCATTACCACATTAAATCGTTATTATAGCATATGATTTGTGTTTCAAAAATAAATTTAACTGTCTGGGACTGAATATAAAAATATAATAAAAATCATAATGTAACAAAGTCACATAATATACATAAGACCAAATATGTCATAACTTTTATTTATTTTTTATAATTGTAGAAAGAAGGCTCTATGTTTAGGGTATGCAGTTACATAGTCTGAATACCCCCTGCGCACGCCTATGTTTTCAACTATAATTTTCAACACATCAATTTTCCAATTTCCTAAATAAAATTCTTCTCTATTAACTATATATTGCTTTAAATAACAAATAAATTTTGAATTGTTTTAGCATTAAAACCTTTATTATTATAATATTAATAAAAAAAATAAACAAATTTTGTTTTCAGTATGCTGAAAACATAGTTTTTGCTGAAAACAAGTATATTAAAAATAATATTATAGGTACACAAATTTCAATGATTCTCTGGTGGTGTAAAAACATTTTTTTGCACCACACAGTTTACACCACTGATTACTATACTCATACTCCAGCGTATGGCAAATTATATTTTAAGTAAACGCATCAATCAAAAAATAGAGAAGTTGTTAAACGCTGTATACACTCCACTACACTACTGCTCAAAATAATTATTGGAGATTCGAACAAGTTTTTGACTATAATTAATATTGCTCATTTTATGTTTTCTATTAATTCATGGAATAATCTTCAAGTACAAAAACATATTTTATACGACATCAAATAAAGGCAATCAAGTGACATGCAATAATTTATTTCTACTTTTTGTGATAGGAATATAAATTTAAGAATTAATATTTGGAATATTATTTTAATTTTTTTAATGTTATTGTTTTATTTGAAATGTATTCAAATAAAATAGTATAAAAAATGTTGAAATCAACATTTTACCATTATAATATGTTTAATATGATAGGGAAATTGTTCTTCTAAACAACTTTTTTTTTTTTAAATAAAATATCGTTTATTGAATATTTACAATCTATACTATTATATGTACAATGAGTAAATTTGATAAAGGAATGATAGTGATGGGACGGTGAAAAGGGAAGCTTACAGTAGAGCTACCTTTACATGAATCTTAAATTAATTT
The DNA here is from genome assembly GCF_003268045.1 of Sipha flava. Taxonomy (NCBI): domain Eukaryota; kingdom Metazoa; phylum Arthropoda; class Insecta; order Hemiptera; family Aphididae; genus Sipha; species Sipha flava. Next base: position 4,075,509 of record NW_020273076.1, read on the forward strand.
TGGGTGTTGAGAAGATCTCTGGACCATTTCGGATTAAGACGTCGGGTAGGGTTACCTGAAGGTGTATTAGAGTGAAGTTGAGATATAAGTTGATTTGGGTGCTTCTAAACAACTAAAAAATTTTGAAAAATCACTTGATGACAAATTTGATACTATTATCATATAGTTTAAACTATGGGTAATTGTTCAGCTATAAAACCAATGCTCTTATACATATGTTTTAAAATTCTACCAATATTTTTTAAAACAATAAGTTTTATTAAACATGAAAAACATAAATTTGTAATTTACTTTTTTTTTGGCATTATAAATAAATATAAAAAATTATTTTTACTACTTAATCAATTAATTTACTAAAATCATTTAGTCAAGTTAAAAATGGTTGATTTAAATTATTGGCTGAAAAAAATTAAATACTTTTTATTTACTTTGAGATAACATCAGAATATTGTCTAATCATAGATTGATACATATAACTGAAAACTGTCTATTAATTAAATTATAAATGAAATTACTTTATATAATTTAACTATATTTTACAAGTAAAGATAAGAAAATTTAAATTTAATTAATTTCTTCACTTTACAAAATATTGAAAATTGAAAGTTGACTTTTTATAAGTGTATAATATAAATAACAACTATTTTTACAAAGTATTAATTTAATTTTTAGTTATATATAGGTATTTCACACAAATAAAAATGTTTCACCACCATTAACCAGCAATAATTACAAAATACTTAACTGGAGAAATGAAATATGTATTTAACATTTTAAATTATGCATATAAAATCATATTAAAAATTGAAAATTAAGCATCCACTTCCATGACAGTTTCTTCGGTAATTTGAAATTTAATTTCACTTTTGGCTAACACTTTAGTCAAACCAGCCGGGTAGATATATTTAGAACTAAGAAAAAAAAAATATTATAAATAGTAAAATAAATTAAATTTAAACTGTTAAAACATACGTAGCTGGTTTTTTATTGGGTGTCAAGTAGTTCCTAAGCATACGAGTCCCATCTCTTTTAATGATACATAAGTCTACATTACTTCCAGAACCAAGATCATTGAACACACCTGCCAAAATAGCATCACATGCAAGTTTCATGCCTTCTTCTTCCTAGAAATTAAAATAACAAAAGGTAAAAACTAAAGTTATAAGGATTTGGTTTTAATTTGAAAATTTAAAAATATAACCGTTAAATTTTCATTCCAACGACTTTCTAGTTCAGAAATAGCAGCCATACTTCCTGATCCCATAGATATGTAAGGTAATTTATCAATTGAACCATGAGGATAAATAGAATATAAATGTGAACCATTGTCATCAATACCTCCCAAAATTAAAGCAGCAGAAACATAACCCTAAATCAAAAAAATTAATAAATAAAACCATTAAATATTAAAATGGAACAAACTAAATTACCATGTATTTAAACAGATATTGACGAAGAGATCTAGCAGCAAAAACAACTGGAACCATTTCATCGGGAAACTTGAATGCTTGCAATGAAACATTGGCAGATACCATACGAGTAACTTGCATAGTGTCTGCTGCTGTACCAGCACCACAACAACTAAAATAAAGAAATAATAAAAATATATTTTAGTTATTCTTAATTGTATTATTGTTTTTTTTAGTCTACATACTGCATATATTTTCCAATATAATGTATTTTTTCACAGTTTTTTTCCATAACTATTGTGTCAGATGTAGCACGTGTGTCAGCAGCCAAAATAACACAATCACGAGTGGTCACTCCTACAATTGTAGTACCAGTTTTACGGAAACTTGGCATCTTGAGTCCCATCTTTTCAAGTTTTGAATTTCTAAAATAACAATATAAAATCAGTGATAAAATTTATCAGGTTCATTTTAATATACTATACTCTGATATTCGATAGTAGAGGATTGACAAATCCATATAAAATAAATAAATTTATTGTTTATATAAATGGAAAATTATAGGAAAAAAAAAGTACCTAATTTGTTCTTTATATGTTTTTAACTATTTTATATAAAAAAATACAAAAAAAATTGTAGTAAACATATAATAAAATACACGTTTCTAAGAATTAAAGGATCTCTACTCACTATCTCATTAACTACTAATTGATTTTAGCAAATTTAAGCTATGTACCTACATAATTTACATATAATATAATAATGGACTGCATATTTTATTATTTAACTTTTTTAAAATTTATCTTAACAGTAAACACAAATAAAAAATGAACATTGTTTAAGATATAATCACATATTTATTTAAAATACTAAATCTTATTATTACCCTTAGAATCTATCTTCCTTAACTATACATTATGTCAACCGCTTTCACAGACCAATAAACTCTTTGGATCTCACACAAACTAAATTTTAATCTTATTTCAATATTTATCTTATTCTTATATCTATTCAATAATTTTATTTACCTATTAAATAAATTAAAATACACCTCAAGTTAAATCACTCTTATAACATGCCTTAACCATCTCAATCTATTTAGATTCATTTTTTCTACAATAAAACCATTCTTAAACTATCAATAGTATATTTATTATAACATTTCCTAAACACCTCACACATTTTATATCATTCCCATTTCTACTACAATTATATTTTGTTCCAACCTTTTGTCTACTTATCAACAATAACACAAAGAAAAATATAAAACATTATATTCGAAAATTAAATAGTATATAAGTATAAATTAGAATGTATTGCAAAATCATATTTAAATACTTAAAACATCAAACCTTTCAAGATTTCGGAATGAGAAAGCACCATCGTCATCAATTGAACTGTAGTTAAGAGCCATTTTTAATATTTATTAAATGAAAAATTAAAGTAAATTATATAACAAAAGGATTAAAGCTGGGAAAAATTGTTTTTTAAGCTATAATCTACTTCTACCATAAATACAAATCAAATACAAAACGAAATTCATCAAAACATTAGTAATTTAAAACATTTTAGGTTACAGTAAAATCGCTTTATCATTAACAAGGATCTCACAAAAGTGATTAGAAACTCCTTGACTTTTGTGGTTATTATCACTCAACTTAATGAACTGATAAACGATAAATAAAACATCGTCTTATAAAATGTGAATTGTAAGTATTAAGAATTGACTGCCGTCTCCTTTACATAGGTGGGTCAGTTCAAAGTGCCATATGGCTCATACTATTTATTTTTAAGTTTTAGAATAAATAAAGCATTACACATTTTACTCATATTAATTTCAATTATCATTGTCTAATATAAGTGTTATTTGACTTTTTTATTAAGCACTAATATGTCGTTTGTATCATCATCATTACGATTATTTGATCCTGTAAAATTGAAGAGCATACATTCAATTTTTTTTAACACGGTAAGACACAAATGGAATTTTACACACTTAGAATTGCCAGATCGCATGTCTAGAAGCTTCAGGCGAGAAATTGAATGGCCTGAAAAATATACTATTAAACCATTGAATAACAGACATTTAGCTGGGAGAGATCCTGTCTCTGGTACTTATAAAAATCACCAACAATCCTTAATTTTTAGATTTTCATTATATTTGGTCTCAGGTCGTGTTGTTGTCAAAGGCTTGGGTGGTGGTATTAAACAAAAATACCATTGGGTAAATTTAAAGCGATTTGGACCAACTGGTGAACATGATCCTCCAAGAATTGATCGTGTTCTTGAAATATTGGATTGTGGTTGTCGAACATCCAAAGTAGCATTAGTCGGTTGTGGAACAGAATTAAAGTATATAATTGCAACTGTAAACATGAAACCAGGAGACTTATTAGTCACGTCTGGGTATATACCTCGTATTCCAGGTATTTTTTAATTATTCAGTTTTCCTTTTCTTTTAATTAAATGTTTTCTTTATAAAATAACTATATATTTGAATTTACCTTCAGTTAACCCAAATGAAGGAGATGCCTATCCACTTGGTGCATTATCTAAAGGCACAAAAGTACACTGCATTGAAAAAATACCAGGTAAAGGTGCTCATTATATAATGACAGCTGGATCTACAGCCACTATACTAAGACAAGTAGATGATAGAGTTATAATTCAACTGCCAACAAAATTGCAAGTATCACTTTCCAAATATTGTATGGCATCAATTGGTGAGTTATATTTAATTAAATTTAAGTAGCTTATTTAATACATTTAAACACTAATTATTATATTTAATTGAATATATATAAGGTTTAATTTACCAATACATCCCAAATTATTATTACTAATGATTATAGAATATTATTACCAATGTTATTATATAATAATAGTTATATTTACAAATGATACTTTTTTTAATAATTTCAATATTTTAACACTTATAAATGTTTATAAAAAAATATATAGATATGAATTTAGTATAAACTCTGGTATAAATACTATTATATGAAATTAATTTGATTTCTGATTTTAAATAAATATATCAATAACAATTTTTATTATTTAAGCTGTAATTCTATATTGTATTAAATATGATATAATGGTTGTTGTATAAATCTGACCATCGTACATTAGATTATGATATATTTTTTAACTTTTTATTTTTATTTTTTACTACATTTTTATTATTTTTATTAGTTATTGAGTAATACAATAATATGTTCTTCAAAACTGCATGTCTTCAATTAAACTAAGAAAATGTTTCTTATTATAATGATATTCCTATGACTGAATATTAGTTGTAATTTATTTGCAGGACAAATATCCAATGCAAATCACTTTAAGGAACATATCGGCAGTCCAAACCGTAATCGTGAATTAGGTAATCGTCCTCGATCTGGATTATGGCAAAGAAAAACAGGTCGTTTTGGTCGTAAAATTAAACCACCTCCACCACTAAAAATCATCACTGAAAAAGCTCCGAAGAAATTTGAAAAAATTAATTTAGAATTAGGATGTTTGTTTTAAAACATTATTGATCAATACATGAATACATTTCAAAGTGACATATTAGAAATTCATAAAACAAATAAAATTTATATTATTTTATTAATGACTAATAATTTACAAAATAAACCAAAAATGGTGATAATTTAAAGTTATGAATTGGTCTGTGTTTTTTTAACAACATGAGGTAAATCAAATTTGCCTCTTACACATGTTATTTTTACACCCGGCAAGTCTTTGCACCGTCCATTACGAACTAATACAACATTATGTTCTTGGAGATTATGACCTTCACCTGGTATGTATGCTATCATTTCTTTACCATTACTTAGCCGAACCAAAACACACTTCCTGTTAGCTGAATTTGGTTTTTTTGGTTTTCTAATCAAAGTCTTCAGGATAACACCTTTTAAAAATGGATTATCGCCCAATGGGTTCCGTTTGAATATTGGTTTTTTATGAGGACCAGTCTTGTGCATTTGATTGAGTGATGCCATACTCCTAGCTGATTCAACCACTAGGAACAAAACATAAATTAAAACTTAACTCTAAACACGGTTATATTATAACACTTACATGTCTTACTCAGTACCAAATTTTTCATTCCTTGCAATAATAAGTTCATATTAAAATATGGTTACTTTGTGAAAAATAAATTTTAAACGATAAGTTTTTTTATCTCATGCCCGACTTAAGAATAAAGACCACAGATTATAAGCAACTGCATTTTCTCTAAAATCTTATCGTTATCACTTTATCAGTATTTTATTTTTTTTTACACAGACCATCGACTTAGGCAATGTATATAGCGCTAAATGATTTAAAATTTAACAATAAAAAGACAATATAATCATAGCACAGTGTACATCTGTTAATTTCAATTTAATCTAACTTACAAGTCATAATAATCTTAAAACAACCAACATCTTGATTTGTTGTTATTAAAATTGGTAAGTTATTGTGTTTATAAATTTCGTGTTATGTATGTGTTGATAAAAAATACAGTGCAACCATACGATTCAGCGATTATTTGGGGATGTAATACAACAATAAAAGTTTATAGGCGCATCCCATCACATAACAAATGCCATGGACATAAAATATCTTTATATGTCTCTAATGCGTCCACATTAAAGCAAATATGTGTGTATCAGTGCCGTAAAAACCGAGTGTGCATTACACACGGGCCTCGGGCCTCATACCACAGAACATATGAAATTATATGTTTCATATATTCTGTGCTCATACCAGTTGCGTAATTAAGAATTTGGTTTGGGGGGGGGGGATTATAGGTTTTAGCAAAATCTGTACACCTCATACAGTAACCCCCCCCCCCACTAGAACAAAATTTTTAATAATAATAAAAATATTAATAATAGTAATAATAATAATGATAATAATCATACTATCACAATATAATAAATAAAAAGTTTTGGAGGGGATCCATCCCCCTAATCCCCCCTAATTACGCCTCTGGCTCATACTATGTTATGGGGCCTCCAAAGTTCAAAAATGTATAATGATAAGGGGCCTCTAGATTTTGACTTGCACACAGGCCTCGAGTTAGTTACGGCACTGGTGTGTAGGTACGTTGTATTTTAATTATTTATTATTAATTAATTATGCTATAATAGTATAGAAGTAAGTCCGCTCCAAATTGCTTCGAATGTTAAGAATATAAATTTGAATGTCTGTTAATTTAAATGAAAATTTATTTATTTATTGGAAAAATAAAAAACATTAAATTGGGCAAAGTTGGATATAAATTCCCACACCTCGATGTAGAGAATCTTTTTTCCACCGTGACCTACACCCCTTTACCTACACTATTTTTAATTTCAAGTGCCTAAAAAAAGTTCGTTATTCGTGTCTTTTTAGAAACATACTATGTACCTATGTATCATTTTGTTCTATCTATAATTTTAAATATGAAGGTATATCATAGTTAAATATAAATTTAAATTATTGTCTGAAAGGTGTTCAATCATGCAGCTTAGATCACATAATATACCTACATGATTTATGAAAAAAAATATCAATACGCGATTTTACACAATTTTCACTCAAACCAATGATTATTTAGTATATGAATACACATGATTAGAAAATGTTTTATTAAATTCATATGAGAATCGTTAAATGTAAACTTTAATTATACAAGATCGTTCATTTTATAAATGAATCGTAACTCCGTTGAATTAGAACTGCGTCACATCCATGCAGGTTTTAATTGATACTCTTGATCCAGATAAGATATTATGTAAATATTATGCACATTCCATAATCCAAAAGCCGTATAATATATCCGAATTTTATGACATTAATTTTGTAATAATTTACTATCCTTTTTTCTTTTTCGTCTATTTAATAATTAGTAATGGGAATAAGCGAATGAATCAAATTAGTCGAATAAAGTATTCATATGATAAATATTAGTAGTAAAAACTCACAGATATAGGTATATATAACAACACAAATATACATTTCCTGAACTTAATACGTTACAGTTAAAATATTTGTGTTCCTGTGACTTCTGTTCCATCAGAACGCGTGTTTTCAAAAACAGGATAGATAATGAACGACCGTCGGAACAGATTTTACCCTAATCATTTAGATTAACTATATTCTATTGGGCGATGCCCGTTTCCACCAAAAGTAAACCTTTCCCTTTTCCACCAATACCCGTTTTCACCGAAAGTGTATCATTCCCATTTCCACTCAATGAGATATTGACCACGTTTTTACCAAAACAATTGTATACTACACTTAAATTAAAAGCTATAGCACAGAAATAACTTTAACATATACTATTAATTCAATAAATGTAAAGGCATTATGTAATATATACAATATAGGTTGGAAAATGTTAAATTGTATTTAAAAAAATGGTCAGATATAAAAATATGAAAAAATAATATATTATGATTTACAATACCTTAGTTATGTAAATTTTAACTATATATATAATTATATTTGATATTTGATTATTAGTTGATATTTGTTAACTGATCCAATAAAAAATTTAAAGTTGTTTAGTACTAGTGTTTTATTTCCACGTTTACTTTCGATAACTCAAGCCATCATAGAATTATAAATTTTAAAATTTACTTTTTTTATTAATAATATAACACATTTTACAATTAACAAAATTATGCATATCCTTTATATACTTTATATAACTTAAATAATTTTTGTCATGTAACTTAGACTTAAATTTTATACATACTCTATTAGTTAAAAGTAAATTATAATATGACGTAATATACTTTTTAATTATTTTTGACCATTGTAATTATAAATCTAAAACTTAACAATATATTTAATTAAAAAATTAAGAATTTACAAATTTAACTTCAATTTTTTATTTGATAATTTACTCATCTCATAAATTATATCATTCGGATAAACTTCTATATCTCTATGAATATTTAATAAAGCTAGACTATTAAGCCTATTTTGTCCTATTGTATTTCTTAAGTAGGTCTTAATACGTCGCAGTGTTGAAAACGACAATTCTCCAGTAACTGTGGTTACTGGTAAAATAATAAATATTTGCAGTAATTTTGAAATGATTAGGTTTATTTGAGGATCACATTGAAAGTACAGGTCTGTAACAGTTTTTTTTGTTTGAATAATTTCTGAATGATGCTTAAAACTATTTTGTCACAATTTCAATTCAGCATTTCTTGAATATTCACTTATATCACCTAAATTATTTTCATATATTATATCTTTATACATTTCTAAAAGTAATTTAAAACTTTCTTCGATATCATTGCTAATTTTAAAGTCAGAATTAGGAAATAAACAAGTAAAGCTGCTTGTTATATTCTCATGCTATAAGATCGATCATGCAGTTGATCTATAAAATTATTCAAGAAAGGGATAAATATTGTAACATGATAATAACTTTCTGGATTGTTTGGTGCTACATTACTTCTATGAGCTTGGCGACCTAATGTTCTGGGAATGCAAACATCAATTCCAATTTTATTACAATATGTTTCAACAGACTTAAATATTTTACTAAACTCTTCAATAGCATTCACACGAATATCTTTTAATGTGTTTTGAGTAACATTGGCAAAAGAAAAAGCTTGTTTTAAATCTATACTTTCAGTTTGTAAAAGTATACTCAGTGGCACAGATATTGAAAATAATTTAACTAAAATCATGAGTGATCTCATTGGAACTTAGATTGGTTTATTGAAGCTGAGAGTTGATTAGCTGTTGATGATGCATCAACGTCTGTCCAAGAAGAAATTTCTTCTAGAGAAGATATAGGTAATTACAAGCTGTAATTTATGAAATAGCATTACAGCATCATAGCGCTCTACTCATCTGATGGGGCAAAATGATTTTAGCTTTTGTGATTTTTCACCTGGAAATATCTTTGTTATTGTAGACTGGAGAATATTTAATCTTTTAGGATATCCAAAGAACTTACAAATTGTCTGTCTAGTATCCATACAATTTCTTATTTCAGAAATTTGACAAATAAAAGACACAGCTAAATTTAAGTAATGAGAACTGCGGTGAATAAATAACGCCATTGGATATTTTTTTCTCATATGAGATTGGGTATCATTAAACATTCCAGACATGGTCGCTGCTCCATCATATCCTTGTCCAACTATATGTTTTGTTTCTACTCCTAAAGATTGAAGGTTTTGTAATATTGTATCAGCTAATGCTTTCCCACTCATATTTTTTACTTCAACAAACTGTAAAAATTTTCCCTCAATTTTTTTTCACCAGAATCAACTTATCTGATAGCTACATAAAGTTAATTGTTCCTTCTTAGATATATCACTTGTTTCATCAGCTAAAATTGTGAATGATTTTGCAGCGTTGATGTTTTTTACAAGGTGTTGTAGATTAAGAATGTTAAAAGTCGTTAATATTTCATATTGTATGCGCCAGCTTGTGTACATACCATTTTTAGCAAATGTCACCAAATGATTTTCAAGATCTTTGTTACCAGCGTTGACTCTAAATCTCAATAACTGTCTAAATTCAATCTAGTTATTCATATTTCAAACTTGTAAAATTTGTAAATTTTAACCTAGACCTCGGAGAAAATTTCGGGGAGAGGGGGGGTTACAACCGCTTAACCCCCCTCCTGCGTGCGCCACTGCTTATAATATTTATTTTATATTTTTTATTCTCTACTACTAAAATATTCGAAAGATTATAAAAAAGTAGTCGATACTACTTCAACTGAGTTACCTAATTATATTATATTATTCGTATACTGTATACACTATACCAATGACTATAAAGTTGTCACTATATTTATAGTCAGTAGTATACAGGTAGTGAGACAAAAAAAACCATTCGATGGAAAAATTAATTATAATTATTATTATTATTATTATTATTATTCCCATCACTAATAATAATATTATTATCGTGACATGGTCCTCTTCCATGTAAAATGTGCTTATCATGTTTGTCAACCCTGAGTTGATAACGAGTAAAAAATATGTGTGAATTTATGTGGTGTTAAAGCAATGACGTTTTGTTCTGATCCAACAACAATCGTTAGCTAGTGTAATTTTAACGTTACGATGGGCTTCAAACTGAAAGCTCTAGTCGTAGTGTCATCTGGGCTAGTTGTAGGTGTGTGTACATATGCCGCATACCGAACATGGAAAAAGAGACAGAATAGTGCAGATGATGAAGGTTTTGAAGATGTATCTAAAGTAAGTCTTGGTTATTTCACAATTATTTACGAATATATTTAACAGAACTGCAGATATAGTACTCATTTGATTTTCATGTTTATATTTTCAGTTGGAAGAATCATTGGAAAAGAAAGTCTTAGTGCTGGGTTTGGACCGATCAGGTAAATCAACACTGGTTTCACAAATTGTAAAAGACGTTGGACAGAAAAGTATAATTTCAAGCTCTCTCTACAAACCGACTGAAGGGTTTAATGTCACATCTTTGTCAGATGGAGCTTCTCCTACTGTTAACATATGGGAAAGTAAGAAGATATTTTATTTATTGAGAAACATATAAGTTAAATCATTTTAAATAAGTATAAATATTAAGTCAATAATTCAATTTGAAGTTTATTATATTATTGAAAGTCTTGTTAAAAAATGATCAATTATTTAAAATTATTATTATTATTACTTGGGATAATAATGTAAAAAAAAAATTTCATTTCCAAATATGAATAAATAAATAAAAGCTTAGTCTGGAATATTATTATATTTGTAAAGTATGGCCAGTTTCAAATTAAAAATTCATTATCAAGTATATACAATGTTAATAAAAGCTCTTCTATTCAAATAAATTTTCTCAATGTAAGATAACTAATTCTTTCAATGTATTCCTTCCTTTATGATTTCATATTCAGTCACAATTTTATTAACTTTGTTTATACCTGATGATGAATTTTTAATTCAAAATCAGTTATACTTTACAAATATACAAATATTAATTATTTATTTATTTTTAATTTAATTTAATTTTTTTTTTTTTTTTTAGTTGGTGGCAAAGAAAGTGTAAGAAGATATTGGGCTAAATTTTTCCAGGATACAGATATATTGGTGTTTGTAGTTGATGCCAGCAATAATTCAAATTTATCAGTTGTTGTGAACGAGATCAAATCATTACTCGGCGATGCCCGTTTAGCTTCTGTTCCCATATTAGTTCTTGCCAATAAACAAGTAATACTATCAGTTATAGAAAAAAAATATTGCACATCACATTTTTTTCATGGAAAACTAAAAACAAGTTTAAAAAATATTTTTGGTTTTAAAAATTATAATTTAAGTTTTCAAAAAAATAAAAATTTGTATTAAAAATGTATCTCAAGATCTATTATGATTACTATGAATATTAGAAATATTTATTTAAAATTGTTTTATCCTCATAAATCCATGTAAAAAGAACATTAACGGTAAATTAATAATTATAAATTTTTGATTTTGAGGTCTGATTGATAAATGCACTAAATAATTATTTCTCAGTCATTATTGTTTAGTATTGATCTTTACTTAATCTATTATTTTAAAACAAAACATTCATTTTCTTCAATGTACTAATTATAAAAAAATTAAATAAATATATAAGCAATTAAAAAAATCATAAAAGAGTGCTAAATAAAATGTTGTACTACAATACACTGCACTCTGAAATATGTACGTATTTACATGCGTTAGTACATCAAGTATGAGGAGTGGTCCTTATCCTAAATACTATTTATTTGTATAATATATATATATTTTAAATATCTTATTAAATGTTATTTATAATTTATAATTATTTTGATTGCTTTTAGAGCCATTATAAATAGTTTAGTACAAATAATTAGCGAACAGTTAGTAAAGAGATTTGTATTAAATATTAATATAAATGAAGATAATTTTTTTTTTTTTATCTTATTGTCAACTTATATTTATATAATATTATACTTATTCTTAGGATGTAGCTGGAGCTCTTGGCGCTGAACAGATCTCAAATGTACTCGATTTGAAAAGCATTCCATCTAGATCACATCAAGTAAAAGTCTTAGAAACTCAAACAAAACCAGGATCAAGTGAAATTCATCCAACTGTATTAGAAGTCCGAAAAGTACTCTTAAAATTAAGTTCCCATGTGTAACATGAAAGTATTTTTTTTTTTCTAATTAATATGGAGGTGTATATATACAATGTAATTTTTTTACAATTCCTCGATATTTGAATATTATTTTATAATATATTTATTTCACGTTTTTGAAATACTAAAAAGTTCAATATTGTTCTATAGTATATATTCAAAATTATCTTTTCGATGCATTTACTTGAATCATCTGTATTTTTAAATGATTACTTTTGCTTCTTATTTTAATTTAAATAAAGAATTATTTTACTAAAAATTATCAATGTACAATAAATAAATATACAATGTTACACTAAATAGTACAATATTTCAAGGTTGAATTAAATAAAGCAATAAAATAAAATAATCAAATTTAAGATTACAATTAAATTCGCTATTCAAAAATCGAAAATTCTAAATCCAATAAGGAATAAAAAGAGTTTTTTTAACTGTAACATTTTTGAATTATAAAAAAGAATTATATAGAACTTGCAGTATTTAAAATGTTTAAATCTTAATATATGTATTGAAATAGTTAAATCTAGTTAAAAATCCAACTTGTGTACACTTTTTTTAAACAAATAATTGAAAAAAATGTCATTAATTTTTATTAATTAATATTTTACATGCTATAATAATTAAAATTAACTTTCAGCAATTGGCTGTGGCATTAAATGTTCATATTGTTTTATGCTTTTAAATGTTAAAATTTTTGCACGTATCTGTTTCCATGTCATTTGATAAACATTTTTTGGATCCTTTGTCATCGCCTGCAACACATTATATTCAACATTTATAACTACAATCATATTAGAAACTGAATTTAAAATTCTAAATTTTTCAAGTGTATTAAATATTAATTCTCATCATAGAAATCCATTCAAATAGATACTGTGTTATGAATATTTATTTACATTATTTTGATAGTAAGTTTACCTTAATAATAATCATTAATGTTTTAAAATGTGTTGTTCAATAATACAATTTATTATAAAATTGTTATAAGAATATTATATATGATAATAATATTGGAAATTATACAATATATAACATGGCAAAACTACTAAAACATTAGTGGGTAAGCTATTGATGAACCTACAAACCAAAACTGCAAATTATATAATTAAAAAATAAAAAGTTAACCTTATAATTGTCACCGTATTTTTCCATGAGACCAGTTAAAAATTTTACGGTGCCTGGAGGTAATGTGATCTGTTTAATTCCAGTAGGTTTTTTAGCTTGTTCTTCCAAGAGTTTGACAACTTGAGGCTGCCTTGGTTCTCTTTTACGCTGTAAAACAGATGTCTCATAAAATCAAATAGGTGGTAATATTAAGTGTATATAATGGTAAAATATATATGAAATTAATAAAAAAAAGTAGAATAAAACTTGGAAACGAAATGTATGGATTATGAAATCAAATGTGGACTACGGCAGGGAGATGCCATGTCATCTTTACTTTTTAACATTGCATTGAAAAGTGCGATCTGAGAAATATTAAAGAGGGAAACCTAGTCACTAGATAGAGAACTACAGAGACTATCTATAGAGAAAACACGAGAGAAGTTCAAATGAATCTAAAAAATTTAATGAAGGCAAATAAAAATATGGAGCTAGTAGTAAATTCAAAGAAGACAAAATGGTAGTAACAAGCGTATCAAAGAATAGTTCCAACCTCAATATAGAAAATAATGAATTCGAACAAGTAAAATAATTTAATTACCTTGGAGTGACCCTAAACAACAAAAATATTATGCATAAGGAAATAAATGTGGGGCATTATTGATGCATCCATGCAGCTAATTGATGTAACTTCCCAATGGAAAACTTCTTTAAATCAAAAATGATATAAAAAAATTATTAAAACTATATGATAAAAAAAAATTTAAGCTACATAAATCCAATATTGACTTATGCATGTGCCACATAGTCTACGACTGGACAACAAAGAAAAACTAAGAAAAATAAAGTCATAAGAAAAATACATGGTCCAGTATTTAATACTGAAACAAACATAACAATGCGGATGAAAACAAATACACAGCTGGAAATCTTATACAGGAAAATATTGTACAATCTACTAAAAGTAAAAGAATTCAATGAGCCAGACACGCATGGCAAGCAGACGGAAGCTTAATAAAAGAACCTTGAAACAGAAAACAGCATAAATTATATTTGGAATTAAGTAGCCTAAGAAGTTGGAATAGATTGGCAAAATATAGCATATGATAGAGAAAAATGGAAAAAGATATTTTTGATGGTAAAGTTCCCCAATGGAATGTAAAACAAGTAAAAAAAAAAAATTGATACCATTAATTATTCCACTAACCTTTTTACTTTGTACATTAATATCTTCTTCCTCTACTTGTGGTTGAATGTTGGTAAAACCAGTTGAAACTGATCTATTTGGATTGTTAGATAGCCCAAAAATACTTAAATTTTTAGCAACTGATACCTTATTATTCCAATGATCTTTTATTAATGGACTAAAGTTGAATAAAAATCTAATTAGTTGTTGTATTTAAAATGATTAAATAATAAAATTACTATTAGGATTAATTAAATAATATTTATCAACCACAGAAAATTTGTAAAATAATAGTTCATTTATATTATTTAATATAACGATTAGAAATAATAAAGAAATATGTAAATGCAATAAGCCAAGGAACCAATAGGAAAGAAGTAAACAAAGACCAAGAGAGATGGAGAAAAAATTTTGCTTACAGGATGGTCTTAAAAATAGGAATAATTTAAAAATGTAAATGTAGTCTTACAATAAAAAAATACTTGAAGTTTTATAATTATAGTTTAGAGCGAAGTGTTACTACATGAATAATAAATGCAATTTAAAGATCTATTGAAAAAGTTATAATATTTCAAACATAATATAAAATATATAAATAAATAATGTATATCACATTCTACAGATATTAAATTAAAGGCAAAGGTATTTTTTTATAATCTATGATTAATCAATTAGAATTTTTAAACAAAATATCTAACACAAATACTACTAAAATTGTATCATTAATAAACATTGCATTCATTTTTAGTTAATAAATATGTACAGTAAAATATTATTTTATTTTCTATGATTTGTATACAACGTATATGGATAAAAACATTTAATTAAACAGCAAATAATAGAACATCACAAGAATATAGAATTGCCTATAAGGTTATTATTGTTATAAGGTATATTGTCTACGAGGCAATTCTATAGCAAATTGTTCATAATCAAACTGTCTATGTATATCCATTTGGGTACACATTTATTTCTTAATTTTAACTCATGTAGGCACATAAAATTGAATATAAAAAAATTGATCATTAATGGTTTTATTTAAAAGTTAAGTGAAAAGATAACTTCATGAAACTTACCATGTTACACTTGGCATTTTCTTCATCTTTTTAGATAATTTTTTTTTATTATAATTTAAAGGCATATTTCTTAAATAATTACTTCCAACACAATAAAATATTTCGGAAAAACAATGTTCTTAATTTTATCGTGTACAGAATAATTCACGTGGTTGATAAATTATCAAAATAAAGCCATAAACAAGATAACATCAAAGATTAGATAAGCATACGAGAAAAATAATAACAATAACTGCATTTTTGTTAGGTTATGAAACTAAAATTTACAATATAGATATACATACTTACGTGCGATTTAAAAGCGGCAATAATGATAATTTACTTTTTATTCCTTTAAATAAAGATTATTTTATTTAATTAAAATGATTTAATCACCGATATCATGTAAAATTTAAATGTCGTAGTATAAACTAGACACCTATCCTATCCTTGTTTAATTTTACTATGAAATGTTTATTGTCAGTGAATTTGAAGAGGTTGTAAAAGTACAGCCAACACACCTTGAAGATGATCAAGTATCGCGGATTATCATACATCTTAATTCCATGCTTGCAAATAAAGTTGTAATGAATGTTGGCTTGTGTATTTCATTATTTGATATTTTAGAAATCGGCGATTCAATCATATATCCAGGTGAAGGAGCGTATTTTTCCAAAGTACGGTTTAGATTTGTTGTATTCAGGTATGTGTGAAAACTGAAATATTCTTCCAAATAAAACTGCTACTTAATATGAAATTATTTATTCCGCAGACCATTTGTTGAGGAAATACTTATTGGAAAAGTTAAAAGTTCTAGTTCAGATGGGGCTGTTTTGTCGACTGGGTTTTTCGAAGATATTTTCATACCAGCAGCCAACATGCAAAATCCTAGTCGCTTTGATGTGAAAGACAAAGTGTGGGTATGGGAATATGATAATTGTGGTGATACAGTTGATTTACATATGGACATTGGTGAGACTGTTAGATTTCGTATGGTTTCTGAACAGTTTGTCGATACTCATCCAGGAGTAGATAGTGGACTTTTAGATACTGGTGAAATAGCAACATCAAAATCAAAATCACCTTATTCTATTGTTGGTACAGTTAGAGAACCTGGTTTAGGAGTTATTGGTTGGTGGACTGATTTATAAATTGTAAATAATGCTTATATTGTATATTTAAAATTAAAACAATTTTTTTTATTAAACTAAACATTTATTTTATAAAAATATATTAATGCGTACTGATATTAGTTATGGCATGTATAATAGTATCAGTATAAAAGAATATTGGGTGGACTACACAATAGATATTTTTATTTTTATTTTTAGTATGTTTTTTGAGACTTCATAAATTATAGTAATTTAAATGTTTACTATGTACATTTGAAAACTGAAATTTCAATATAATCACCACATATCATTATCATTTTTTTTAATTTTTGTGAACCAAATAATCAAAAAAATAAAAAAAGTCAAATAATTAATTTTATTCATAACATTTAATCAACAAGATATTAATGATAATAATGTGTTTTGGTCTTATCAGAGTTTAAATAATATTTAACATTGTAAATCAATACATTTTGTAAAACTATTGGTTGTGAATGGTTAGTGTTCAATTGTAGAACTTAATAGTCTACTAAAAGCACAAAAAAATGCATAGTTGATAATATAAAGTTATAATTGTAATGTCAATAATGGAAGTTTTTTCATAGTAAATTTTGGAATTTTGAATTTTAAATTGTGAAAACATATTATAATTATAATAAAATGTACTAACAAAATTATATCGTCAATAATTTCGATGTTGATTATAACCATGAGGCCTTGGACCACCCTGTTAAAAAATAAATAAATAAAAATTCTATAATAATTGAATATTACAAAACTTATTTTATTTTAGACTATTTAAAATACTTACTCTTTGTGTAGCAGGATTATATGGTTGATATCTACTACTTTGTGATCCTCTATTGGTTGAATTATTATTCCTATTGAATGATGGTCGAGGTCTATAATAATAATAAAAAAAATTAATTATTTAATTATTAATTTAAATTCATTAAAAAGTTAAAACTTACTGAGAATTATTGGCTAGATAGCTATCAGTAAAATACCCAGGTCTATCATTTGATTGTTGACCAGATGTATGGCGAGTTCCATAATTTGGATATGCATTATTGTCTGATCTATAAGAGTTGGAATTTTGTGGACGATTATATCTGGCTGAATTATAACCACCATTTGAACTGTGATCATTTCGGAAATATTGGTTTTGTTGGCCTTGATTTAAATGCCAATTATTTTGTTGACGTGGACCATTTTGATGTGAATTATTTCTATAATCTATTAAAATAAAAAAATAATAACATTTGTTATGATTATAAAAATAAATAACAATTTATTAATCAGTAATAAACAATATTTACTGTGTGGTGGTGGAACAGCATTACTATTATTTGTATTTCTATTTGTATAATGCCTACAAGTAAAATAAATATATATGTAAAATATTTTTTAAATTGATTATTATTTGCTTATAATTTTACAATTACCCTAGCGCTCTGTGACCAGATATGGCTAATCTTCCACGTTGGTTAGAATGAGTCATACCAATCATAGGTCTCCACGATCGAGATTGTTCTTCTTCTAAATGTTTTGGTTTTAATACCCTAGGCGGTTCTCTATTTCGTAATATAAAAAATTAATTTGATATTTAATAATTATATTATTTATAAACACAATAGCAAAAACTCACACAACTCCTTCGAGTTTATTTGCTTTAAAAATATAATCATCTCCATAATTAGGATCTTCAAATTTCACACTAAATAAATTTCTATTAGAATACATTTCTCAATTTAAATTTATAATAAAAAAACATTAAATATACCATATAACTTGATTTGATCTTATAACATTTAATCCCATAACTGGAGATGGAAGTGATCTAAAATAATAATATTGGTTACAGTTATCAGCTAATGGTGATAGAATAATTAATACAGTAGAGATCACATATAACAATACGATTTTACCCATGTTTGTTGATAAAACTTATAGTTTTAATATATTTGCTATGTATTAATTCCAAGAATTAACATTAATTAGTATGTCATTGATTATAGACTATTTTCTACTAGTACCATTAATACTTTTATAAACAGTTTTTACTAATGTTATTATTACCCTCCAATTGTAACACAATCATCTGCCAACATAACTTTTCCTTCCATACCATCAATAAGAACAGATGTTAAGTTTTGACTATTGGTTTTATCTAGGGACAATTCTTTTAGTAATCCATACTTAGCGTTATCCTCTTGAATATACAAACGATCCATGCCTTTCACATTCCGACGCCCTAAATATAAATATTTTGAATAATGAAGATTTAATACAAATAATACATCAAAAATTAATAGTTTAATAAACAAATATGTTATTTAATATATTAGCATATTTTAAATAAAGGGTTATTTTTAAATCAAATTAAAAATTTGCAATAAAACCCACTAAATAATGATCATAAGTCATAAGTAAAATCTACCATTATCACCTAGATTTATAAACAATCAAAAACATGAATATTAAGCAATAAATTTATTTACATACTTTCTTCAGGAGTCAAAAGATCATAATATGGTTCCAAAGCCTTATGGAGTCTTATTTCATCAACAAATGGTAATAATGCAACACCTTGCCAAGCAAACTTTTTGCCATTTAAATCAATTTTAAAATCCACTGGATAAAAATCAATTATTGTTGATTCCTGTAAAAAATTAAGAAATTTTTTAAATATATATAATCTGTTTATAAAATGTCTAGTAAATATATTACTGGATCACTCATTAAAACAGCCCAAGGTTGAGGTACATGCTTGCTACTTGCTGCTGGAAATACACTCATAAGTTGTTCTAAAGGACGGAACTATACAACATTTAACATATTAATCATTAATTTAAGTTTATTAAATTCTGATAAAACATACGGGTGTTGTTCCTTTTTCAAATTTTGTTGATAATGATGATATATTAAGAAAGTCAGATGCAAAAGGTGCATAATGGTATGGGAAATACCATTTCCAAGAAGGACAACCTTGATAATAATACTGAAGAACCCAACATAAGCCACGTACATATTCCAACGCCACTCTATGTCTAAAATCACTATTGGTTCTGTCTACATCAAATTTTGACTCATAGTAACGTTCTTTAAAACCATCTTCCCATAAACGAACTTCATCAGGTGTTTCTTGTTCGTCATCTGAAGATTCATCATCTCTTTTACGTTTTTGTCTTTGATTATTTTCATTATCCTATAAAATTAAAATATTTTAATATATACAAAACATTATACTTTCTAAATATATTTAGAGGTACTAACCATACTTTGTCTTCTCATTTCATCAATAGTTTGTCTAGGATTAGATACTGGAAATCCTACATTTGGGGCCTAAGAAAAACATAATTTTATTTCGAAAACTCTTATAAAATTTATATAATAACTTAGACAAATGTTTAGTTGAAATGTAAATAATTAAGAGGATTATCAATATCAGTTTGGCACATTAATGATCCTTGGAGCATTTTTTCAAAGTGCCTCAGAATTGTTATATAAAATGCAAACATTTGAATTTAACATATTCTATCTACCACTGACATAAAATTTTATTTTTTTAATCATTTATTAAATATAAATATTAAAAATTACAACACAAATTAAATCAAGACTTAGAGAATACCATTATAAATATATACATATATATATATTAATAACATTTTAATCTAGGGCCATAAATTTTCGTACTAATATTTTTTGTATTTTTCTATTATGATGCAGTTTAAGTTAATTTGTTTTTATGTAGGTATACAAATAAATATATCCAATAAAATATAAGAGTGGGAACACTAGAAATCTTAAGTTGGTAAATTCAAAATTTTAAAAGCAAAAAAAAAAAAAGGATGCTGATTCTTGCTTAGCTGACAGTAGTTATTATAGTTACCGATGGTGCATATTGACCTCCTAATACAAAATTAGGAGCACTCTTTGAACGCATTAATTTTTCTCGTTTTTCGCGTCTTTTTTTTAATCTATTTCTATCAGCAAACATTTTTTCAGTTTGTTGTCTTCTTTTAAAAATTTCATCTTCAGCCAAACCCAAATCAGACATAATTAATTGTACTCTATCCAAATTCACATCGCCATTAAGGGTCAAGAACCCCTATAATGAAAGGAAAATGTAGTATTTATTACATCACTAATTAGTTATAATATACAGTATATATTTATATACATATTAGTATAATATGTAATATTATATACTAATATATATTTTATTAATCTAATTATAACCATAAAACAATTACCCCAGTTTTGTACACTGTCTTTTTATACAAAGACACTAGACGATCAATTGCATTTTCTCGTATTTCCAAAGAAGGCAAATGAGGTAAAAAATCATTACCAACAAAAAAACACATGAATACCCAGTCATCCAGAGCTCGTTCAAACTCATATTTAAATGGTAAGTTAGGCATTTCCAATTCTCTTTCTAAATATTCACGTAACACATTCAAACGTACAAATATAAACTGTACATCAGTTGCAAATGCAATAGTTGATCCATCACTGAATGCTTCTTTTTCTAAGCCTTGACAATCCTTCATTTCATGTCCTAAAAATATTGTTTAACAAAATGTTTAATATGTCTAAAATATAAACATATACAGATTTTTTTTTTAGTTATAGTTTATATTTGCATGTGTAAATGGGCACAACAAAATAATAAAAAAAATAAATACTATTTAAACTATTCATTGATGTATTGAACAATCATAAATATGGAAACTTCATCTAGAATAAGCATTAATGAGCTAATATTCTGATGTTAAATTCTTGTAATAGCAATTCTTGCTATCTATTATATTTATAAAAGTAGATTGAAATAAAATTAGATTGCTAAATTCAAAATTATAATAAATATTTATAAATTAAAATCATATTTTAAAAGTATATTAAAATTAATTATTTTCATAAACCTAGTTACAATATTATTATAACATGCAAATCGTTACCCATTTGACCACACATATCACAAGGCTTAGGTTGATTTGGTTTAAATTCTTCTCGGATAATTGTAAAATTAGGTTCATGTGTAGCAAGTCCCAACATAATAAGATCAGCATCAGCACCACAAAGAACATGCTGTGTATTTGGATCATGATTAGGTTGCGCTAAAAATTCAAATAACCATATTATATTCAACTTAAATTAACAATTTAAAAAAAAAGTAAATATTTACTTTACCTCTTTGTTTTCTTATAAAATTCATTATTTTATGTTCACCTTCTCCGGGAACATTAGCATCTGACAGTATCACTTTAATACCTTTCCATCCAGGATCATTGTTTAATCGATCATGAATATAATAATGCAGGCAGGCAGATAATTTATCCATAAATGGAGTACCCTATTTATAAATTGAAAATATATAAGTATTACATTTAAAATTATAAATATTGATTAGTTTTTTATTTTTATATATTTATTTTGCTTCTCATAAATCAAATAATTTTTAAATAAAAACTCATATATTATTTATACAGTAAAAATATTATTACACAACTAATAAAAATATAAAATAATCAAATATTCATCATTATTTAATATAGCTTAATTATAATAAATGGTCTAGCTAGGTCAGCACATATGCTGTGCATTCTTATTTTTGTCTACTCTCAAACATTATAATTCTAATATTATTCTGAACATTCATCACAATTCTTTAATTACACAATGAACATGAAGCATTTCTCTGTTTAATCTTTTGTATCCAGTTTACACTAAAATCAATATTTTTATGCAATACTTATTCAAAATACTTAAACCTATCAACCTCCAAAAACAGTTATTCTTGTGCATTGTGATTATTAATTAACCCTAGAACACATACCATATTCTACTTACTGTTAGTCGATTTGATAATGCAGGTCTTATGTGATTTACAGTCAACAAATAACTGTTAGCATAGTAATGTTTTATATATTGTTAATGACACAAAACAAAGTATATGAAAGATAAATAGGGGATGTGTTCAATAAACATACTAAAAATAATTTCTATAAAATCATCAGAGTTTGTCATATTAACAAATGGTTAGCATTCTAGGATTAAGCTAAGGGCTTAATGCTTAAACCCGTACAACCTAACCTTACATTTATCCATATTTTGGGAAAAGGATTAGAATATTATCATAGAAACCTTAGGGTTATATAAGATAATTATAACGAGGATGCATCATATTGATAGCCAGAACAAAATTTCATTTTATGGAATAAGGAAAAATGTATGTACAAGGAATATGAAATGAAATATTGACAATTTTTAATCCAACCTATTTTCTAACATAATCTTACTGGGGTGATACAGTTGCTATCAAAATGTTCTCCTTTAGGCTTTTCTGGTGGCAATATAACACCAGCTTCTATTAAATTTTTTCTAACACGAGATAATTCTTCTGTTTTTTCTGTTGTCTCTTTAGATGCCCTAAAACGTCTTGATCTTTGTTGGTTCATTTTTGCTCTGGGTGCCTATAAAATATTAATTAAGTACATATTCATTTTATATAAACCATTAATAAATAAACAATGAAAAACTAACCACTCCATCAATAGCCATGTACAACACTTTACGAGGCCTTACAATTCTAAATAAACGATCAATACATTCAAATATAGCGATCATCATTTCATCTTCATCTTTTGGGGCTGGCCTATAAAAAATAATAATATCAGTAAAACAATAATTTTAAGTATCTAGGTCAACCGATTTAAAATATAATACTTGTTTTCTGGATGTGTACAAGGATGTATAATACCATTCATGTCCAAATATAAATTGTCGAATTCAACACCATTAGGATTAGGCAAGGATGTGTCCATTGGTATTTGTTCTCCATTTACATCAGTGGACTACAAGATTATGAATACTCATTTTTAAATGACAAATGTAAATTTCCACAATAAATTCTATTATACCTTTTGCTCAATACAATTGACAATAACAGATGGATACTTCCTAGTTAACCATCTAAAAAATGCTGGAACACCCATTCTGAATTCTGGGTCTTTAAACAATGTCCACTGTTAATAATAATTGCTCCGTTTTGAAATAAAAAAAAAATGTTTATCTTAGTAACTAAATTATTTTTAAATGAATATTGATCGAATACTAATTCCAGTATTGAATTAACTATCCAGACATCAAAATAAAGTTATAAATCATAAATTAATCTAAAAACATTTATATTATTAGTTGAGCTAGTAGCATAACTACCGTTAGCCATTTTATTAAAATCCAATCAGCCAGATAGTGGTTTACGCTACGAAAACACTATAATTCATACTTGCATAATAAATGCATTCACATGCTGTCGTAATTTGTACACAAACAGTTACAGTGTAACCAACTAATACTATTATTCTTTAAAATACTTCAAGATTGATAAAAAATTACATCATCAAAATCATGATAGAGATATCTCTAGTCTTTATGATTAAAATCACAGTTTTAGAAGATAATATATCTTCTAAGACCGTGATCAAAATATTAAAACTAGTGATGGGCATAATCGAATGATTTCAATCATCGAATTATTAGTATTCAAGAAATTTTTTTAATCACGAGATGTCTCGAAATAATTATTCGAAATGTTCAATTGAAATATAATATATAAATATAAATATTATATAATTTTAATTATAAACGTTCTGAGAAATTTTTGTTGTTTTGTGGAACATACATTGTACAATGAATTGATGATTCATAATAAGTTATTAAGATTTGATAATAACTTACTGAATTAAATCATTGAAATGAACGGATTCAAATTAATTGAATCATTAGATTGAGTTGAAATTCCCATCTCAACAGAGTAATATAAAAGAGGCAAATATATTTTGCAAAAAGAAACTAGTAATAACTATATAGACTTTAAAATGATTTTTAATAAAAATGGAATGGATTATAAATTGGTATTAAAATGTTATCAAAATTCTACAAATTATCTTTTAGACAGTCATTATTAATTGAGCATTTTCAATCCCCTATATTGATTTAGTTATTAAATAGAATACCTACTTTTTAATACATTATTTTTTCAATAAAAGTTTTCAACTTTTTTTTTTGTATAATAAGTACAGTACAAATAGAAGTACATTTTCGTACAAAATATATAGTAGAAACTTCATACATTTGG
This sequence comes from Sipha flava, assembly GCF_003268045.1. Classification (NCBI taxonomy): domain Eukaryota; kingdom Metazoa; phylum Arthropoda; class Insecta; order Hemiptera; family Aphididae; genus Sipha; species Sipha flava. The sequence goes on from NW_020273076.1 coordinate 4,100,639, forward strand.
AAATATTATATTTTGTATTCTTCTAGAGTAAAAATGGTATTAATAACATTTCTGTATTTGTGATTTCTACAATAACAAGTGCTTACAAATTTAAAGCCATTCAAATTTTTAAGTAAGGATATGATACTACTAAATACAATAAAGATAAATCTAAACTATAAAATTGTATTTGCACACAATTTTTAAAATCTAGAATTTTTTTTTTCAACAGTACAAATTGTTTAACTGTACTAATAATTATTGTATCATAATATTTATCATATTATTGGTAAATTTAATTTCTAAATTTAATATATATTGTTCACATTAGTTATTTTTATACCTCATTAAAGGATAATTTTTAACATCAACATTTTATATTGAAACATTTAAACTCAACAAATTATAAATTCAGACAACTAATTTAGTCAACTAATTATGTTACAAAAATTTACTAATAGGATTAATAGTTATTAAACAATACATATTCTACAAAAAAAAAAAAAAGAAGTTGAATGGAACATATTTTTCGATAATATATAATATTTATTTAAATCTTTTGAACAAATCTAACACAAAAATAAAAAAGATGAAGAAAAGCTGTTGTGATAATAAGTGTTTATATTTTGGTAACGATTTTCAAATCTGCAGATGTTGGAGTATTTATGAAAATATAATTTGTTAATTAATATGCATGATCTTTAACAAAAAGTCCTTGAGAACCAGCAGAAGTTTGTACAGAACCAGCTTCATATTTGCCCAAAGCTGCCAATTTGTTTGCCTAAACAAAATATTTTAACTTTATGTACTGATAACAATTAAATTAATTTAATAAGAAAATACTAACTAATGCTCTCTTAAGAAGCTCATCTTGAGCTGTCTTGATGTTTTCTTTCTTTCCTTGCCATGCCTTCAAGACTGATGCTTGCAGAGCACGTCCATAACTGAAGCTCAATGCCCATGGTTTTTTGGCATTGTACTTATTAATTGCATCTAAATTCACAGATGCTTCTTCTTCAGTTTGACCACCAGACAAAAACATGATTCCTAAATATTTAATTAATTGTTAAACATAGAACAAATTTAAGAACGTTATTTATGAATTAAATATCAAATTATTTTTAGTTAAAAAGATTGTTTTAAATTACCAGGAACTGCTGGTGGAACTGTGCGCTGAAGAGCAGTTACTGTAGCTTTAGCAATTTCGGCAGCTGTAGCTTTCTTACTAGATGACTGTCCAGGAGTAACCATGTTGGGCTTCAAAATAGTACCTTCCAGATATACATGGTGGTCATTCAGAGCTTTGTATACTGCAGCCAATACAGTTTCAGTGACTTTTTGGCAACGTTCCAAATCATGATCTCCATCACACAATACCTATAAAAATATTTTATTGAACATGAATAATATATTACTTTAATATAATTTTCTAAAAAACCCTATGTACCTCAGGTTCAACAATTGGAACAATACGATTAGCTTGACAAATTGAAGCGTATCTGGCCAATACATTAGCATTTTCCAGAATAGCTTGATATGATGGAATATTCTTACCAATCTTTAAAACGCAACGCCATTTAGCAAAGTGACATCCATCCTTTTTGTATTGAGCACAACGTTTACCCAGATCATCCAATCCTAAAGTTAAAAAATAAGTATTTAAACATTTTTCTCAATTCTTATTCACTTTTAATTTTACCTTGTGTAGTAGTTTCTCCTTCTGAGCCAAATAAGTCTACAACACCCATATCAACCTTGATTCCCGGAATGATGCATCGGTTTTTAAGGATATCAACAAATAATACACCATCGTCACTTTTTTGGTAAAGAGTCTCGTGGAATAAAATTACTCCAGAAATACGATCGTTTAAAGGTTCATCAGCAGTAAATAATAACTGTCGGTAGGCACGACGATTATCTTCAGTATTTTCTACTCCAATATCTTGAAGGCGTTTTCCCATGGTTGATACAGATTCATCGGCAGCTAATAGACCTTTACCATCAGCAACCATGGCATTAGCAATTTGACTTAATTCTTTTTGAAGTTCAGCAGATGGGTATTCAAAATAAGTAGTCATTTTGATGCTTTTCTGAAAATAAATATATTTAAATAAATTATAAACAATTATTATAAAAGAGTGAACTGATGTATACTAAACTTTATGATAAATACGCTCAAGAAAAAATGTATACATATTATTAGGCTCAAAAAAATTTTAAATATGTGTCAAATTGAAAATATAAGTATATATTATTAAATAAATAATGATTATTTTGAATGAAAATACTCTGAAAAATAGTATAGTAAATTGTGGGTGTTATAAAAACATACTAACTGGCTGAATAATCTTACAACCCACATATTATAAGGTTCAGATTTTATGACTTATTAACAATAAGAATATATTTTAATAATGGATTGAAAACATTAAATATTAGATTACCAGTTTAAAATTAAATTAATTTATTTTAAAAAATAAAAAAATTAACCAACTTTTGTTAGGAAAAATTTTGCCAAATTAAATATAATTTTCTTTAGCATTTTAATTTTTCCCAACAAATTAATAATTAATGATATTAAATTAGAAAATATTGTTAATAAAACTATATTGAAAATAAATATACTATAAGTAGCAAGCATAGTATACTTAAATATTAAAATTGCATATCAATATAATATCACTGGATATATGCAATATCGAAAATCATGAATAAATTGAAGTAATTAATTGAAAATTATAAGAAAATTATAGGTAAGTTACTTTCTTGTTTAAAAATATAATTTTTTTTCTTATTAAGTAGTAAATATTCAAATTACATATTAAAATTAGTCATTTCTGGGTAAGTCATTTATTTATTTAGTACTTATTATAAATATTTTTAAAAAAAAGGTAATAAACATTAAATAACAATCAAAATAATTCAGCAACTTACTAGTAATTATTATTAAGTATTAATATCAAAAAATAATAATACAAATGTTACAAGACTGTTAACAGCTAATATACACACTCACTCTTGCTCAAGTTTAATTTTACTGACACATTTTAAACTACTAATGATAATTAACAAGGTGACCTTTAGGTATATTATAAGAATTATTTTGGTGATCTTAAAATAACCAATTTAATAATGTTTTATATATATATATATACAATCATATTCATTACTGTATGTAAAATATTTATTGAACATAGTTCAATATAAGAACAGATTTAAAATAAGTCATAATATTCTATAAATTATTGAACATATCTACCAGTCTTATAAAATAAAACAAATAATACAATCTCAAACAAATACACAATATTTATTTAACTAAACTAAAATATGAAACTATATATATATATATTAATTTTACTTCAGTTATACGTACAAAGAAAAATAACAGATTTGTTGTTTTTGTAAGACACAAGGGTGTATTAATTGTAATATTATTATACATGGTAGGTACCTATGTTGATAAATTTAAAAAAAAGTTTTTATTAATATTTTTCAAGCATCAAATGAAAAAAGAACATTATTTTAGCTATACCTGGTTATTATTTATTTTGGGTAATTTGAAATATAAATTATTTACACAAAGCATGTACCGATAACAAACCAAAAACTTTTAAACATAGTCTAATAGCCAATATTTAAATATTTAATTACTCATATAAAACCATATATTCCAGAATATTGTTATTCCAATAATCTTAATACTTGATAAAAATAGAAACCAAAAATCCAAACAACTTTGACCTGTCTATGACCTACAAATAGACTGCAAGACCAGTATTTGAACTTGAAAATAGGCCAAGCAACAAAAGTGACATTGAATAATAAGAATTAGAAATAAACTAGTGACATTAACACGCATAAACAAAAATAAAAATATCACAAATAATAACTATTTAATCCAGAAAGTAAACTTAATTAACAAAACATAAAATATAATAGATTTCCTAAGTAACGCCTAATCTTAAGCCGTAAGGTGTTTCCCATTAGCGAAATTATCGTGAAAATAACATCAAAATTAATTTTTAATAAAAATACTAAATGGATAATTTAACCATATACATCACCGTATTGTAGAAAATAAATCATTATAATACAACATTAAGCGAAAAAAGTTGATTAACTTACTTGTTTGTATAACGTTGAAATAAAAACTTGAATTCGATATAAAATCGAATGATGAATGCAACAAAAACAAAAGCTCAGCTTTAGGGTAAAATAAGACCCGTGAATGAAGTGCGCGTGGAATGAGAAAAATCAATGTTATGAGGAGCTCGGGTGTAGGTCACTAGAAGGACATGCTGTGTACAGTGCAACCTTCCTTAATAATAAAAAATATTTAATATTTATAAATTTGAAAAATATTCTAAATTTTAGTCATCGATGGTGTTATTTGGTGTAACAGCATTTGTAATATTGGATTTTTTTTTTTTTTTTGCTATAAATAATGAAAAATTTAATAGACGCTTTAAATAAAAAATTATCTGCAGAAGGTATTTGATTAAAATCAAAAATCATGAATTGTTATAAGTATAAAACAAATATAGAACAAATATATTTTTATAACCGAGCAATAAAATATATAACAAAAATAATTACACAATTTTATGAAGATATATAAATATAATAATTTGAATTTACCATTTTTAAATTTCACCCGAATCGAATGAAAAAAAATTTTGATTTAGAAATTGACACATTGAATTTTTGTTACAAAAATAAATAATTATGTGAGAAAATAAATTTCAATTAAACTCATTGACGAATTAAAAACTGTATTCAATATTCGTATTGCATCGTTAAAACGATTGGTAGACAGTGGCGTAACTGGGGGCCCACAGGCCCCACATTGAGGAAGGGGGCACGGTAATTTGGGGCCTTTGGTTAAAGTAGATTTAATTCCCATGAAAAAAAAGTTGAATAATTGCTTTTTTTCAAATTAAATTAGAGTTAATCTCTGTTTATAATAATCTATTATACGAAATATGTTCAGACCAGAGCGTTAAAGAAATATAAGATGCAATAATTAAGTCTTTAAGTAAACAGTATACAAATAAATAAATATAGAGGTAAAGAATATGACGGGACAAGCGTAATGAGTGGCATATACAATGGCTTGCAAAACAAATTTATGAAAGAGAACCGAATGTTGTTTAAGTTCATTGTGCCGCTCACAATTTAAATTTAGTACCTACTGAAAGATGCAATTTGTGTTCAACCGGTTCAAATATTTTTTGATAATATACAAAAATTGTATACATTTTTTAGTTCAAGTATAAAAAGGTGGGATCTTCTTTTAAATATAAATTTAATAAAAATAAAATTTGAGGCAATCACGATTGCAGAAAAATATGGCATAAATACATCGTTTTCGAAAAAAGGAACAGACGATCAAACAATTTTTTTGACGAACTTTGTACTGACCAAAAATTAACTGATCCCGAAAATAATTTCAAAATCAATGTATTTTCCACAAATACAGACATTACAATTTCACAACTACGTACACGTTTTATAGGTATGAATAATATTGTGAATATGTTTAAATTTATTTTTCCCAAAAATTTAGCACTATACTCAGAAGAACTGACCCATTTCGCTAAAATTATAGTGGAATAGTATTCAAATGATTTGTCTATATCATTTGTACACCAAATATTTTATTCAGAAGGGTGCTATGTAAAAATATAAAAGAAGTTTCTAGCGTCAAAGAATTAGCTGAATTATTAATTGTTCAAAATAATTGCATGTTACCAAGTGTTCCGGAAGTAGCCATCGTTTTAAAATTATTTCTTACTCTACCCAGTGGCGCATTTAAGGGGGGACGAAAGGAGCAAATGCCCCGGGCAGCAAATTTTTGGGAGCGGCAAAATATTCTAACTATTATTATTGATATGTTTATGATTTTTTTAATTTTCACACCTTTTTCGGTATTGTTTAGTATTTTAGAAAAATATTGTTGAGCATTTAATAAGAAATTAAAAAAATTATAGGTATTATACCTAGTCACCTAGGTAATAGTAAAATAGTAAAATAGGTATATTACATTTATTATTCAATATTATATTTTCGTTCAATGTTTATAATAAAGACTCGAGTACACAGAACGTGGTATTCACTTTAGGGCACATTTAAGAAGTTTACAAAAGGAGTAAAATTGTACCTAAAAGTGTTCAATGTATATTAGCATTTATAAAAGTGAATAGTTTAGTTGAAGTATATCCTTATATTGATATTGCTCTAAGGATACTACCATGTATGTATACCTTCAAGTAATTGTTCAACGGAAAAATCATTTTCTACATTAAAAAGGGTCAAAACTTATTTAAGATCAACAACAGGAGAAAATCGTCTTCATTAATTAACCCCTCAACATTGAAGCTGATTTAACAAAAACTATTAATTTTAATGATATTATTGAACATTTTTCTTCTCAAAGGTCAAGAAAAAAATTATAAGCTATCGATTATTTTATTATATATAATTAATAATAAATATAATATATTTAATCTAATAAAAAATCATGTATTGTTAATCATTGTGAATATAATAAATATAAATTCCGTTTTATAAATTTAATATTTATATATATATATTTTTAAGAAAGGAATATTCACTGAAAAAAAAAATTAGGTTAACATTAGGATATGTATTACTATAAAATTATCTAATACAATATCGCAAAACAACTGATTTATAATTTGTTTCATAAAATTAATTTTTTTATTGATTAACTTTGAATTTATTTATATATATTTATATATATATATATATATTTTTTTTTGGCAAGGGAGAAGGGCGGAAAAATTATTTTGCCCAGAGGCGCGTATGTATTAAATGCGCCACTGACTATACTAGTAATATCAGCTACAGCAGAACATTTGTTCTCTAAATTAAAACTAATTATGAGTTATGTAAGAATTTATATAGCATTAAAGTGTTTATCAAATTTAAGTGTATTAAGTATTAAAAACGAGAAAATACGCAGTTTAGACATTTTAATTGATAAGTTTGCCCAAAAAAATGCTAAAAGATCGCAGAAATGTAAGTAAAATAATTCAGTTTTTTTTTCTTTCATATGGCGTAGGTTTATTGGTATGAAACAAAACAAAACAAAACTAAACTAAACTAAACTAAAACAAAACTAAATAATTCAGCAAAATTTGGTTATTTATACATTAAGTATTAATTGTGTAAATATTGTTATTTTTTTATTATATCATAACAAAATTTTAATTAAAATAAGTGATTTACCTATACCAGTTTATTGTTTAAACTAATATACCTACCTAAACAATATTTTAGGGGCCCAAATTTTTTTTTACGCCACTGTCGGTGGTAAGTTCAATGCACTAAATGTATATTTTGGCAATATGATAAACTGATAGAATATTATCGCTTCCAATCCCTTTAGTATGATATTTGTCACATTATGTTCTATATTTGATTATAACAATATTATTTATCGGTTTGTGCGATAATCGATAATAAATCATTATTAATTATATAAAACTATAGATTATAATATAAATAGTTCATAAATAATGTAGTTTTAAAAAATAGATACATTATTGTTTAACTTATAAAAAATGTCTGTAAATTGTGCATATGCATCTATACCTAAATCATCCAATAGGGTTTTATCGCATAAATTAAGTAGATAATATATATGTAATTGAGTGAGTGTCGATCACCGACAAAAAATCATAACAGCGCATTTTACAGTTACCTATAAGTTGCCATGAGATTAGTATTTGCTCCCATTATTTTTGTTACAACTGATTGGATCTCTTCTGTGTCAAGTGTAATATAAACCAAGTCAGATTTCATTTTCCTCAACACAACTGTTGTTGTTCTAATATTCGTTAATAATATTACATAATATATAAAATTATTATTAGCCATATATATCAATAATACAGCTCTAATATCTCTTGAATCTTAATTATATTGTATAATTTATTATACTTATATAAATAATGATAATAACTACGCATCAAATTCATTATTTAGAGTCATACCATATTATCTATAAGTATCTATTTAAATAATTGTCAAAGAGCCATTTAAATTATATTAAACAAAAATATGTAGAATTATTAATAATATGTATGAGTTCTTATCTTATTACCTATAAAAAAATTATATATTCTAATAGACTATTTATATGAATACTTTATCAGAATATGCCATAAAGCCGTCGAATACCTCCGAGTTCCAGCCACATTCGCATCTAAGATAATTAAACAACTGATATTCTGGTCACTTCCACCAAAAAGATAATCGTTCCGTCTCCGCTAAAAATACTAATTTCCTTTCCATTCTTCTCAAAACCCTAAAAAAAGCATAGACTGACTTCTCTTCCTCCTAACTTTGACATCTGGTACAGATCTATCTCTTTATCCCGGGATCTGGATATTCCTCAATCCACAATTATTGTCTTCTTTTCTTGACTTTGCTTTGGCCATAATCTTCTTTTGCGTTTTCCATGAGCACGAAGCAGTATGCAACTTCAATCACATAATTTTTTTTATATTTTCTTTCTCTTTTACGCGACTCATTATTTTGCAAAATGTCTTGGCTAATCCTTCTTCTCAATTCTCGTTCTCCTTCTGACATCTCACCCATTATTAATTTAATCCTCAATGCGGGGTTCCACATCTAAATTATTTGAATTTATTTAAATATATTGTAAGATATCTCATTTATTACCATGCAACACAAATAATTTTTAATTACTATATTTTTACAAAAAACACATAATTGTCTAGCTATAATTATTTTTTGGAGAAAAGCAATAATAATAATAGTAATAATAAATAGATCTATTTAATAGAGATGGCTTGTTTATAATTGTGTCACAAATATCAGTATTGTAATTTATGAAGTAAGTAGGAAAGTAGGTTAGAAAAGTACCTATTCATTTGATTATCTAGTTTAGAAGTTTAGAGAACTCAAATACAATTATTTAAATGAATTGCATTTTTTCATAAAGTCTTCAATTGAACAATAATAATAAAAAAATAATCTTAAATAATTAGGTATAATTTCTCAAGTAGGTAGTGATAAAGTAAATGTTTTGCTAACACGCAAAATAAACAGAAAAATAAACTCTTATGTTTTTTACGAGTAGATTTCAAAGTCTGACGCACAATTCTAATTTTAAACTAAAATAATTACCGAGCTCAAATATTGTCTTTCTCGTTGCATAACATAGATAAAGCTTATCTTTTATATTTGATCAGAGTACAATCAAATATTAACATTAAGTTGATAAGTCTTACTTCTCGGCAGTAGCGCAATCAGGAATTTTTCATGGGGGGGGGTCTGACAAAATAAACTAATATACAAATAATAAAAAATTATAATATATATATCTAGAATATGATATTAATGTACTATTATACGTACCAAGGGGGGGGGGGGGGGTCCAGACCCGGAGTCCACCCCCCTGGTTGCGCCACTGCTTCTCGGTGTAACTAGAAAACTTAAAAGATTTTTATCGTAATCCTTGAGTAATATGGATTGTTGAGAATATTTTAAATTATAGATCCGTTCTTCTTTGTTGTCTACTATCAAAGCTGTACCAATTCTATGTATACCTCTTCCATATTCGTTCAATATTCTCATTTCCACAACATTCATACTCTGTTCTATTATCCTGTCAACCGCCCAATACTCCAAACCATATAGCATAGTTGGTCCTACTAAATTCCTTAAAACTTACCTTTCAGCTAATTGGAATTCTCTTATCACATAAAACGCCCGACGCTTCTCTCCATTTCATTCAACCACAACTAACCTTTCAGCTAATTGGAATTCTCTTATCACATAAAACGCCCGACGCTTCTCTCCATTTCATTCAACCACAATTAATCCTATATTTTACATCCATGCCAAAGCCCCTATCCTTTTGTACAAATGATACCAAATATTTAAAGCTCTCGACTTAACCTATCACATCACCGTTTATTATCATTAATATCCTCATCTCCTCAACTTCTTGGATATTTCTTCCAGTAGCGTACGCAGGGGGGATGATGGGGGATATATCCCCCATGGGCTTTTTTTTTTTAGTCTTAAACGTTTAAAAACGCATTTAAGAAATACGACCGGGCAGTCACGGTTAAATGGATTGACGATAATGAACATACACCGAGATATTCCATTATCTACAGAACAAATAATTGATGATTTTAATGTAAAAACCAGAAGTATGAATTTCCGCCTTCATTGCATTTTCTTTTTTTGTATAATAATAAAGAATAATGATTGTAAATAGGCAATACATTTTTATTTATGACATAACCCCCATACCAAACTCCTGCGCACGCCACTGCTTTCTTCAGTCATACTTCTTGACTCATACTAAGTATATTATGTTTTATTTTTACTAATTCTCAATAACTTTCCTTCAAACGGTAACCTCTATTATTAACATCTTCCACATTATCTCCAACCAAAACTATATTATCAGTAAACATCATACACCATGGTATCTCGCCCTGTATTTTTTAACTTAAATAATAGATTAGTCACTAGACTATTTAAATATATTAAATAATGATGAATATTGACACGGCCTCGGCGGACGATAGGTTTTCCCTCGGTGAGGTGGCCGGTCACAGTGGAGTGAAATTGATCGTGTTTTTTTTAAATAGAAAAAAAAACAAGGAAAAAAAAAAAAGAAACCACGAAACCGAACAGAATATGCTTTTTGTTTTTTTACGAGTTTATTGTGAAAACAATGTCAACAAAAAAACAAGTACGGATGTGGTCCTCGGTGACTGCGGTGGAGTAACGCGAGAAAAATGTACGTCGACAATGTGCTTCCACGACAGTCACGAGCAAAAGGGTTGGTCACTTGAGGCGACCGGTCGGTACGTTGCCACCGGTTCCGATAACTTTTCCCACCTCTGCCCGGTTTTCCGAGGTAGGTGGGTAATATTGGAAACGGTGTTGTCGTTGCCCGGGTTGAGGCTGGGTAGAAAGCGGGCGCGGCTCCGCGATAGTGGTGTACTTGTTGTACCCGCACCACAGCGGGACCGCGTCAATATATATCGAATTGAGTAAGTATATTTCATTGAACTATTAAATTAGGATTTTTGAAGATATTAAGAAAATCTTGATAAATTCAAGTAGGTAATTAAGAAATATAAATAATATTGAAGCACATTTTTGAAAATATTAGACGTTTTTTCTTCTTGGATACACTATTATTTATATTAAAGTAATTCAACAATTTTGGAAAAGTATTTTGAAAGTGACTATAAAGTATAATTAATAGTAGTCTGAACACATCGCGTTGACATCGGATGATCCGTATTTGAGTTCAGTAATCACTAATCAGTACATTTTTTATTATTTCATCATTCCATGATTTTATTTATTTCGACTGAAATGTTTTTAAACAGTACACAATTTTACTGCGACGCCTCTTTAACGATGAAGCCCGCGGTAACCCGCCTTCAATCGTACGTATTTCCGCCTCTGTTATAATTAAACGCAATTATGAGAAAATGATAAACAGTATAAGATGAGCGTACAGTGATTAGAGATAATAATTATAATTGACCTTTATTTAGTGATTTCATAATTATTACAAAAGGAAAAAGAGGCTTCATAATGTATGGTATGATGATATAAATATTATGTATCATGGACGATGGTTCATCATTATAAACATATTTTAACGTGTGATCAAGTATTATAAAAATGAAAGTAGGAAATGAAAATATATTATGTGTCCATGTTTGAAGAATAAATACTTAATAGGGAAAAATTGAATCGAATGAAGTAATATATGTACAGAAATATTGAATGGATTATGAGAAATTAGATAAAGCGGGTATTTTGGAAAATTATTTTCAGTTGAAGGAGATATTATAACAGCTTCTCACCGAATTGAACGGTTAGGAATTTCAAGTATTTTGAATCCTGATAATCAGGGCTCGGAAGTTGTAGCACTAAAAATGTTACTTTTTTAGCTCTTAAATATGCACTTAAAAACTCTAAAATATGTGCTATAAATAGCACGAAAAATCAAAAAAAATATGCATCTAACTTGAAAAAAAAATGTAATATTACAAATTGTTAGGCTCATTAAACAACAGTCCAGACTGTGTTATTGTATAAAGCATATTTTAGTGAAATTTTAACTAAAAATAAAGCATATTGTTCCATTGTTATTAATTCAAAGTTCATGCTGATATAAAAAAAAAAAGAAATCAATAAATAATTTTAAAAAAAAAGTTTGTATATATTATATTGTGAAAATAATATGATATTTATAACATAATCGTTGACACAAAAAAAAAATTCAGAGGGGAGCACTACCTCTCCCCCCCCCTAAAAGCCGCCACTGTATCAAAGAGTATTGCTCTTGTTTAAAAATAATTTCCTAAAAGGCCTATATTTGTGTTATTGTACAATGTACATTATTAAATAATCAATAATCATAAATTGTATGACTAGTTATTTACTAATACTTGATTATTTTGAATCTGACGAAATGCTTTTATTTACTTACTAATTATTTTTAACTATATATTTTGATAACGTTTAAGTATATTAATGTTTGTTATTCTGTTATTTATATTAGTTTATTATAATGCAGTCATAATTACATAAGTAATTAATCAAAGTTCATAAATTATATATAAATGCCTATTTGTTTTAAAATAGGTGTATTTTATTTAACTAACTTTAATCATATTATTGTTGAATGTCAGTACAAATTAATTAATTTTGTAATCGTTAAAATAATTTTGGATGAATCACATGCCGAGCAGTTAGATACTAAATAGATACAATTATTAATTAGATATGACAAATTATTCATAGAAAAAAATAAAATAAATAAATAAATGTATTTATAAAAACTAGTATAGTTACTCGTATTTTAATAGAATATTTATACAGTTGGTTTTTAATTAGCTACACTTATCTCTTATTATTATTTTGATGCATTTAATACTCTCTATAATATAAGAGTTTTAATAGCCACTAAAACAATTTTTGTTCCACTTTTTGAATTATTAGTTCGCTATGTCAAATTCAAATGTATGACTTTGATATTATTTTAATAAGATAGACAGTTAATTTAAATTATTTATAGTAATCATATATAGATATAATATACAAAAGTCAGAGTTCACCAGTGGATATAATAATTTAATAATTTTTCATTAGAAACAAGTGACCTAAATGGATTTAAAAATGAACAAGTATCTCATATTTTACAGTAAATGCATTTCGTTTTCCTTTAGTCAATAGTTATATGTTAGATGAAAATATGTGACAGTGAATACAAAAAAAAAAACTGGGTTTCCTTAAAAATCGATCCAATGTTATTCTTGGAGTTTTTAAATAACATCATTAATTATAGATATTTGTTTAAAGTTTCGAATAAAAAACAAATCAAACGAAACCTCCACAAGTGATACATTTTTTATTCATGCATATACTGCTCTATTATTTTATTTGTTTAGAAATGTAATAATAACATAATAAAGCAATAAAATATAGTTATAATTTGTAAATATATTTTATATGTACACTATTGATAATAAAGTATAGACTATATATAGATAACACATTAAGTAAAAATGAAAACAGAGTAAGGACTATATTCATATCATTTATAGTTTTTTTTTTAGATAAAGGAAAATTTTTAACAAATGGATTTTTAGAGTGAATGAATGGAACGTGAAAAAAATGTTGAAAATATAATGGATTTGGATTGTTTTGAGTCGTGGCAGTATGTTGTGAATTAACATAAAATGGCTTTAGTTAAATTCATTTTTTTATGCTATCATTTAACACTTATAAATTATTAAGTTTTTAAATTTACATCGTAATTTTGATGTAGTAACAATTTTAAATAAAAAATTTAATTCATTTAAAAATAACGTTAGTATATAAATGTATTTTATACTCATACAACAATTGGTGTAGGTAAGGTTGGATTAAGGGAGTGGGGTTTAGCGGGGGTGGTAGCCCCGGGGCTCTCTCAAGTACCCAAGTGAAAGGGGCCCAAACATTTTTAAGCCGATACACACTTTATATCATACTAAAATTAGTAGTTTTATAGATATAAATTGTATATACTTATTAATTTTATAATTTTATAATGCAATTGAAAATTTGTGAAATTGTTAAAAAAATATATCATTTTGCGAGCGTAGCGAGCATCTTTGTAAACCATGTTTTATCAAAAGGGCCTAAATAAAATTTCAGCCCCGGAGCACTATAGGTGCTTAATTCAACCTTGGGTATAGGACACCACTTAATATTTGGCACAGAAATTATCAGTTGATAGATGTGAACACTAGAGTTTGACGTTTATCAAAGTTGAATTCAATTTATGGGAGCTTGTTGGCAGTTAATAATTTGAAATCCCAATCAAGTTAATTTTTGATAGTCAATATTAAAAATATAAATAATATAATAAAAAAACTTTTAACGAAACTTAAACATTTGAGTGCTATAGTTTTTTTTTATAAATTTCCCGAGAAAATTATCTAAATAAAAGTTTGTATCAATACTGTAAAACCCCAAAGGGCAAAGTTGGGGGACTTAAAGAACCGTTTAGTACTTTCCTAGTTGTTAACATGGAACTGCGCTCTTTAAAATTTACTAGAGTAATTAGTAATTCATATTATATAAAACCACATAGTTTAGTTGAAAATGTTTTTTTGGATATGATTATTTCTTTCAATTCAAAAGATTCAATCGAGTGACTTAATTCTATAACAAGCGAATAAGGGTGAAGCCAAACAGTGGGATTTATAGACATATAAATTTATACAAATCATATATACTATGTGATTTTAATAACGTGAGGGAATGTAATAATATAATTATTATGACAGTAAATACATTAGATATATTATTTTGAAATTACGAAATTGGCCGGGATGTACAGTTATGCAACAAGAAAAAACTGAAATAACTTCAAGTACTTGAATAGTAAGTTTCTTGAATTCTTATTATTTGTCTTTAATTTTTAAAATTATCAAAAAACAACTGTGTATTAGCTGTAATTGAATAATGCTGTTCAATGTTCAATAATACGTCATGAAACAAATATACAAAGCTTGATTTCATAAATAATTGACGTTTTAAATAACCAAAGGAATTATTATACGATAAATTTATAAAAATATATTTAATTTTTAAAATAAAAGTTAAACGGAAATATTAAGAGATTAATTCTCCATTATTTTCCATTTTTCTAAATTAACTATTTTCATTGCTATACATAAACTTTTTGAATATAATTGAAAAATATTTTATGTAAATATTTTTCGTTTTAAAATACCAAGTAGTCATTGTTTATGAGTTGGCAAGATGTAAATTAGCACTTCACTTGATATTTCCACACCTTTACAGAGATCTGAGATTTAATTTAGTATTTTACCATTGTATGGATATTTAAACTGTTTTAATACGTCATTCATTAACTTGGCAAAAAATGTAGTCATGAATCAATCGTTTACATCGATTTAGAATGTATTATACTTTTGAAAAAAAAAAGTGTCGATGTTTCATTTTGATTCTTGATTAGTGTTGATGTGTTTATTATTACTGATTTTATTAAAAAAATTTTTTGTATATTAAATCCCTTGATTGAGAAATCATTCTTATGAATTTGTATTATCATCGGTACAATTCGGACTGTTGGTGTAACTGCAATGTGTCAAACATGTGCATTGATTACATTTTTTTTATCAATTTATTTGGTTTTGGTTGTTTTAGAGTTAAACAATGTAGAATTCAAAATTAAGAAAACATCTTTATACTAAAAAATTAATTCAAAAATGAATTGCACTACAATCACTTTAAATAATTTGATATTATCTATGTGCAGTTGATTCGAGTGTATACCATTAGTTGTTGTAGCTATTTCTATCTCCGTCTATGTGCAATTTTATTATTTGTGGCATATATAATGTTATCCTAGCAGATGGAAATTTCATTCTATTATCGGTGATATAGAAACAAATTGTCTTGCAACCATGAAAACTGTTTTAATGGTAGCAGAAAAGCCATCTTTGGCTGCATCATTAGCAAATATACTGAGCAATGGGCGTAGTAATTCAAGAAAAAGTAATTTTAATATAAATTAAATATTCATAAATTTAGCTTATGATTAACATAAAATAATAGGACATTATTTTATATTCATTCAATTGTATTATAATTTTGCGCAAAACAATTTAACACATTGTGCCCATTACACATTAGTTTTTAAAAATTGAGTTGTCATTAAAAATTTTTTTCTTCATAATGCTAATGTTTTTATAAATACAGATATATTAATATAAATGAAATGTGCTATTGGATAGAATAATATATTACAATGTAATATTTAAAATAAAATGCTCATTATAACAAATTTATCAACTTAATTAAACAGTTTTCTTCTTAATTGCTTTAATTATAATATTGCTAATATAGTTTGAATAAAGTATAAAACTATGGGCAAGACAAAAGAATTTTTGTTTTTCATTAATTTTATTTTACTTTAATAAAATTAAAGGCAATTCATAAATTTGTTGTAGCTATATTATTGGAATTAAAATTTAACCCAAAAAGTATTTTGAACATTGATTGAATATAAAACCCAACTAAAAATTAATTTTTGATTGCAATGATTTGTTATCAAATTTGAATATATTTACCTTATTCTTATTAGTTTACCCGAATTCTTTGTATCAGTTAAAGCTAAAAAATAATTGATTAAAAATAACAATATTAAAATTTAATTCTGTTAACGTTATTTATGATTTATATAATAATAATTTATAATTAATCCATAAATTTTAATTGTAATTAGTTTTATAGTTAATTTTACGTAAATTCTTTGTTATATGAATCAAATTATAAATGTTGTCCCATACAGGTATGAATTCTGCTTGTCCTGTGCATGAGTGGTCTGGAACACTTTTTGGAGAATCAGTGATCTTTAAAATGACTTCTGTTTGTGGTCATGTTATGACTTTAGACTTCAACAGTAAATTCAATAATTGGGATAAAGTTGATCCAGTAATATATATAATTCTTTGATATAATTATAAAATCAAAACCAATAAAATTTAACAATTTATCAATAGGAAGAGCTTTTCTCTTGTCCAACTGAAAAAAAAGAAGCATCTCCTAAGTTGCGTATTCCAGCTATGTTAGCATGTGAAGCACGTGGCGTGGATTATTTAGTATTATGGTTAGATTGTGATAAAGAAGGTGAGAATATATGTTTTGAAGTCATTGATGCTGTTAAAAGTTCTATGAAACGTTCTGGTGAAGTAAATGTAAGTATACGTTTAAAAAATGGTTATTTCAATGTTTGTATAATTTTTACAAAAAGTTTAAAAATGATATAATTATTTATAGAGAATTTGGAGAGCAAAATTTTCTGCTATTACAGCTAAAGATATTAAAGCAGCTATGGAAAGATTAGATTTTCCTAATCGCAATGAAGCCATGAGTGTTGATGCCAGACAAGAACTTGATCTACGTATTGGTTGTTCATTTACTCGTTTTCAAACTAAATACTTCCAAGTAATTTTAAAATGTATTTAATATTTTGAGTGTAGCATTTTGTGCTTTCTATTTTGATTAATATTTTTACTTTATTAAAAACTAGTAAATAATAAATCTAACAAAGATTATACTTTAGAGTTAAAACTGATTATATTTCATATCTTTGAAGAATTCTTTGGGAAAAATGAAGTTTTTAATTTAGAATCATTAATTACAAAGCATTGTTAATATTTTTATTATTTACATTTTCTCACTTAATTTAGGGAAAGTATGGAGATCTAGATTCTTCTTTAATATCTTACGGTCCATGTCAAACACCAACATTAGGCTTTTGTGTTCAACGGCATGATGAAATTCGAAGATTTAAGCCTGAACCATATTGGGTTATTCAAGTGAATAAAGATTAAATATTTATTATTAAAAGAAGATATAAAAATGTATGTTAAATGTTTTACTAGGTTACTATTCAATCAAAAGATGGACAAGATGTAGTTCTTCATTGGGAAAAGGGTCGTTGTTTTGAACGTGATACTTCTAATAGCTTACTTCAAGCATTAAAAAAACATCAAGTTGCAATGTATGAATACATTTTATTAATTTTATAACAAAATTATTAAATATCACTATATTTTAGTGTTGTCTCTATATCCCAACAAGAAAAATCCACTCAACGTCCTTTGGCTTTGAATTCTGTTGAGCTTATGCGAGCCGCCAGTACTGGATTGGGAATGGGTCCCCATCATGCAATGCAATTAGCTGAGCGGCTTTATACCCAAGGATATATAAGCTATCCAAGAACAGAAACTTCTCATTACTCGGATAATTTTGATTTGCTGTAAGAATATGTATTATTAAAATATAAATGTACTTTTAAATTTTTTTTAAACAATTTAAGATAATTGATTTATTTTGTTATGCAATATTTATTATAGCGGTGTAATGAGAACTCTTCAGAAAAGTTCTGAATGGGGTCAAGAAATTCGTCAAGTACTAAATAATGGTTTAACCAGACCAAGAAATGGTAAAGATTGTGGTGATCACCCACCTATAACTCCTACCATGTTAGCATCTCGTAATGAATTAGATGGAGATTCATGGAAACTTTACGATTTCATTGTTCGACATTTTGTTGCTACTATATCAAAAGATTGTAGGTTTTACTCTAAAACAGTAACTTTTAAAATTGGTTCTGAAACTTTCACATATAACTGGCGAACATTAATTGATGCTGGATTTACTGCCATTACTCCATGGAAAGCATTGCCTAAAAATGAATTGGCAGTAAATTTTGAAAGGGATGAAAAACTTAATATTAAAGATGTAAGAAAATCATTAAAATAAAATAAAGTTAAAAATGTTGGTATACAATTTTAATGATCTTTTTTATATAGGCTAGACTTACCGATCATATGACTAGTCCTCCAGGTTATCTTACAGAATCAGAACTAATATCAATGATGGAAAAACATGGAATTGGGACTGATGCATCTATTCCTGTTCATATTAATAACATATCACAGCGTAATTATGTTACTGTTGCTTCTGGTCGAAGACTAGTTCCCACTAATTTGGGTATTGTCTTAGTACATGGATATCAAAAGGTTAGCATACAAAATATATTAATTTTTTCTGTAAAAACTTTAATACATTAATATATCAGAATAATTTTAAACGATTGAACTAGTGAGACATTACAATTTTCATAATATTTAAAGTTTAAATTATTAAAATAATTGACTATTTACAATATATACTTATAATTTTTGATGTATATTTAACTATTTTATGTTTTATTTTTATTTAGATTGATAAACAATTGGTAGAGCCAACAATGCGATCTACCATTGAAGATCAGTTGAATCTAATAGCCAAAGGTGAAGCTAATTATGATCGTGTTCTTAGACAAACTATTGAAGCTTTTCGTCAAAAATATTTGTATTTTGTAAAGTCTATTGAAGCTATGGATTCTCTGTTTGAAGTTTCATTTACTACATTAGCCGCTTCAGGAAAAGCACTTTCTAGGTAAATGTAACTATTCTAATATTATACTACATCCATAAAATTGTCAAGTTTTGGAAATAGCCACTTTTCTTAAACTAATTTTAAT
Source organism: Sipha flava (assembly GCF_003268045.1). Classification (NCBI taxonomy): domain Eukaryota; kingdom Metazoa; phylum Arthropoda; class Insecta; order Hemiptera; family Aphididae; genus Sipha; species Sipha flava. The sequence continues at coordinate 4,120,269 of NW_020273076.1, forward strand.
ATTTTTTAAATGCAAAAAATAAAAAATTATAAATTAAATGTAGAATTTCATTCATACAAATTACAGATAGCACATTAAAAATTAAATAGCTTATACTTGTAATATTATTATCTACTTTAAAATAATAAATTTTCATTATTTCTATACTTATTGCCTTTTAATTTAATACTGTTAATACTGTAGCAATTTAAAAGTAGTTCTTTGTAGTTCTTTATTGTATAATTTAAAACTTTAGTTATACACATAAAGTAAATTAAATAATTTAAATTTAATATAACTATAGAATATCCTTAAATTAAATGGTATAACTTTTAAATTTTAACTATAATTATTTTATTTCATTTTCATCAAAATGTATTAACTTATTATTATTACATTCGTTTATTAGTTAATATATTATATTCACTTTTTATAATAATAATGACATTTTTTAATAGCTATTTGCTATACTTTAAAAATATTATTAATACATTGTTTATTTTTAATATTCATTTTTTTCTATTTTACAGATGTGGAAAGTGTCGACGTTACATGAAACTTATTTTAGCTAAACCATCTCGTTTGCACTGTTCACATTGTGATGAAACATACAACTTGCCCCAAAATGGAAATATAAGAATTTATAAAGTAAATAAATGTTAATATATTAGAGATTTTATATTTTATATTGTTTTGGTCTTTATACTGCCATTTTAAAAATTAAGAAGTCACTAAATAAAATGATTTAATAGAATAATTATGGCAGTAATGATTCATTTATCATAATAAATAATTATTTATACTGTAGTTAAGGAAGATAAGCAAAGTGATGGGAAGAACTGAAAATTGGCGATAGATATAAAATCTACCTCATTGAGAATACATTATTCTTAATTGTAGTGTTAAGCTATGCAATTATTTTATATACAAATGTAATACAATTTTATGCAATTTCCAGGAACTAAAATGTCCATTAGATGACTTTGAATTGGTTACATGGTCTACAGGCAATAAAGGACGAAGTTATCCATTATGTCCATATTGTTATAATCAGCCTGCATTTAGAGACATGAAAAAACATAGTGGCTGTAATCTATGTCTTCATCCTACTTGTCCACAAGGATTCTATGTAAATGGCATTGCTAGTTGTTTGCAGTGTGATAGTGGAGTATTAGTATTAGATCCTTCATCTGGGCCTAAATGGAAAGTTGGTTGTAACAAATGTGATGTAATATTCCATTTATTTGAGGATGCTCACAAAATTACTGTCGAAGAAAATAAAGAATGTGATTGTGGAGCACAGTTATTAAAAATTGAGTATAAAGAGGTATTTAAAATTAATAAATCTGTTTGGGATTATTATTTTTTTGAGATTTATATTTTAATAACTTAATTTGAATTATAAATTAATTTTTTAGGAACGTACTCGACTTCCTCGTGATCTTATTGAGATGACTGGTTGTTTATTTTGCTGTGATGAGTTTGGATATTTAGTAGAAAAATTTAGAGCTCAAGCGTCTAAGCCAGTATTTAACAGTCGCCAGGGACGTGGAAAAGCTAAGCATAAGGGTAAAGGTAAACCAAAACCTCCTAAAGATAAAATGGCACAGTTGGCATCTTATTTTGTATAAGAAAGAAAACAGGTATAATGGCCTAAATATATAAATTATAAAAATAATTAAATTTACTTCAGTTATGTATTTGATATGATACAATATATTTTAAAACGATATCTAATAAATTATGTATCATATTTTTTCAAATTTTTAATTATAAGATATTTTGCTGAATCTCATGTATATTAATAAATATTGCCTCAAATATGTAATACTTATTATTAACAATAATAAAATGTATGTAAAAAAGTAAGGTTATATTTGAATATAAATAATATACAACTATCATATAATCATATTAAAATGTATGATATTCCTAATTTTCTCTAAGTACTGGAAACATAGTTTTTTTGTTTACTGATATAATTCTATTTGATGAATATTAGTTATTAATACTTAAATAAACTTATTTTTTTTATTGCATAGTATTTTCACAGTATTTTTTTTCAAAATACATTGATTCATTGATTTTATTGAATTTATGAACGTATACTATAAAAAAGTTAATTTTAATTTTATTTAATTTTATTTGATTCTTTGCATGTATTTTTTTCTATTCTTGCCATTTTAATTGTAGTAATTTATTTATTAGTTACCTATATCATTTAAAATTTTTCAATTTTGAAATATTTTGGATTTTAATAAAATAATATGAGTATTGTACTAATATTTACTTGAAGAAATCATGTTTCAAATCTAGTTTAAGTAAACTAATTTATATTAAAATCACATATTTGTATGAAATAATTATTTTATATTATTTTTAATAATTTTATTAAAAGTCCTACAATGTATTATCTTTCAAACTAAAATATTTCTAACAACTGGTATACGATCATATTATTTCTCTACTGTTGATAATAAAAAAATCAAAGGAAAAATTATCTTTTAAAAATAAGTTCTAGCTTAATTAATGTTTTTAATTTATTGATATTTTATGTGAAAAAAAAAAGTATCAAAAACTATAAAAATGTACTTTTTATCTCAAACAATTATTTTGTTTGTTATATACATTTTTTACCTTATGATCTGACAAAAATTATATTGATAAACTAACTTAAGCTTTGAATAATAATTTCAAAATTGTATTTTATTGTTCTTAAAACAAATTATGTATGCATACATTTATTATAATATATGTTTTTAACATATGACTTATGTCTTAACACAAAGTTAATAACTTAATATTACTTTTTAGAAATAATTGTTTTAACTGAATTGTAAAATTGAGCTGTGTAAAAGTTTCTGTATTGTTCGTACTATCTTAAAATTATGTTAGTACTATGATAATTTATTGTAATTAAAATAAAATAAATAAAATGTGCTTTTTTTCATTTTACTTGTCAGTTTTCTAATTCCTCCTTATTTTTTTGGAAGTAAATTATGAAAAGCCCGTTGTTAATTCCAAATAATTCATATTAATGTGTATTGTTAATATACAACTTACATTATAAAATCTAGATTTTTATGTTCTTAAATATTTTTCCTTAATATATTTTTTTTTTTTTGTGGAGATTTTTGATCTGAAAGATCTCAACGATTGTGGCAATTAGTTTTCTGTAATGGTTAGTCATTATACCTTTATTGGTTTGCTTTTAGGATATGAGTGGATATCGTTAGGAAAGTCTTGATGGCAGTTTTGTTTTCGGGACAGGACAAGGGACGAAAAAAGTAACGGTTAGTGGCTGATTATGAACTAGTGCTTATATGTTTAGACACAATTGTCTTATTCCAATAGTCATGTTGCCCCTAATTATTTGGAAAACCATTGAGAAATTTAAAAATTTAACCTTCCAAATACATTAAATCAAAAATAAATTGTTATCAAATGACCTCTCTTTCAGACCTATCCATTCCAACTTTTAACATTCAGAACATTTTTTCTGGTCAAAATCTTGTTAATGAACACTTTCTAGACGAATTTTCCAAATTTGATTCTACGTTAAATAACTCGGATGAAAATATTCAACCATTAATTAATTGCAAAATTACTTATTTTATTAAAAAATATATAATTGTATATAGGTGAAGTTAAACATTTTTTATGTCCGAAGTACACGTTTCCGCTATGTATTATCGCTAAATATTTAAATCGTATCTATAAAACATCACAAGATTACCATTAGACGTCTGTTTCTATTGCCACTAACATAAGGTTAACTTCCTCTTTTTTTTTTTTTTTAAAATTTTTCTCAGAAAATAAAACGATTTTTTTTCTTTTGCAACTCACGATTATCACTATATCATATTAAAAGTATTAATTTATAATATACCGATATTTTAGCTGTGTAAAAATGTAAAAGAAGGCATTATTTAAATTCTGAACAAAATTATGCATATATCATATTAATGGCTGAATTACCCGGTTGAAAATTCAAAAAAAAACTACTAAACGTTGAACTTCGTTTGAAGTTTTAAATACTTTTGTGCTTTTTGTCACTTACATTTTGGATAAGTATACGAGTATACATTCATAAAATATAACAATTATTGAAGTTGGCTACTAATAGTATAATAATAAATATGCTGGCCAAAAACTGATTGTTATATTTAACTAATCAATTTTTTTTTCTTCATTTAAACATCAAGATATAATGATGATGGATTATAAACCTATGATTGTCAGATTAAAAAAGAACGGACAAGCTATAATTAAGAAAATGTGATCATATTATGTTAATGTAATATACTCATATTAACAATTTTTTAATTAATAGTTTGTAGTTAACAGCTAAGTAAATTAAATAAATTATCATTACCTACCTAGTAATTTAGTGTAAGATTTATTTAGCAGCATAGGCGCCCGCAGAAATTTTTCTAGGGGGAGGCAATGTTAGGATTTGAAGATAAAAATTATAATTTTACTAGGTATTTCAAAAGAATAACCTTTTTTATTATACTCGTACCTATACAATATATATTTTATTACGTTACAACTTATTTTATTATTAGTATAGGTATTAAATACATAGGTAAAGGTAACTTAATTAATTCTCAAAAAGAAATTGTAGTCGTCTCACATCTCTTTCGAAACTATCAACAATTTCTTCATAATATTTGTTATTACTAATTAGGTCAATTATCGTGGATTTATGTATATTCATCATGCACAAAGCATCGAGTCTTTCGTTAGTCATAGTAGAGCGTATCCAGGTTTTAACTCTCCGCAAAGTGCTGAAAGACCGCTCAGCAGTACAAGTAGTTGCCGGGAAGCTAATGTCAATACAAATTGCCGAAAATACCGATGGGTAAAATATTTCGGATTCTTTCAGGATATCTAGTACATCTTGAGATTTCTGAATATTTGAGCAATTGTCATACCAAATCATTGATTCAGCTGCAAAATTGTCTAGAAAAGAACTATATTTTTTTGAAATTTTTTCAGTAAGCGATCTATATTGATTTTCATCGAGCTTACTCATATATTCTGGTAATAATTGAAAAATAGAATAAGGTACTTCATTTTCTTCTGAAAATCGTTCTTTAAGGGATAATATTAATGAATCAACATATCGAATAAAAATATTAATTTTAAAATAACTTTCAGCACAATCAGCAAGTACATTTGCTCTATATATTTGTTTTTTGACAATTCTTGGTATAGTTATTTTAATATCTGATTCAGCTAAACTACTTTCCATTTTACCCCAAAGAACATTAAAAGTAGCATCTGCAGACTCTCGATGTTTTTGAAATATTTGAGTAAGCGTAGTTATTTGTTTTTTTACAGTTAATAGATTCTGATTAACTCCTTGGAGTACATTAGCAACTGGTTCCAACATAGAAGAATATTCAGCCATAACAAACAAACAAACTAAAAATGTTGAATTACTACAAGAATTATACAATTGAAAAGCACGATTTTTTGTATTACGGTTTACGTCACTTTCCGATAGTTTTTGCAACGCTTCTAATATTATATTAATGTTTTCTTTAAATATCCTTATACTTTTGTATTTGGCTGTCCAACGCGTTTCGCAGAATAGAGGAATGTTTGGAATGTATTTTCTTCTCAAAGGACTTTCTCGAAAAAAATTTATTGAATCTTTTATTGTTCCAACCGTGTTACGAATTTCGGAAACATCGCTCAAATCATTAATTACTAAATTTAACTTATGAAAATTACAATGAAAAAAATTTGCGTTTGGATATTTATCTTCAATTCGTTTTCTAACTCCACTTATTTTTCCCGCCATAGTAGAACAACCGTCATATGCTTGACCGATCATTTTTGATAGATCAAGCCCAAATTTTATGAGAGTGGACAGAATTTGTTCAGATATAGTTTCGGCGTCCAAACGTTGCAATGGTACAAAGCCTAAAAATTCTTCCCTTACACAGAATTTACCGGTTGACATTTTGTGCACGAATCGTACTCCTAACGAAAGCTGCTCTATACCGGATATATCACACGATTCATCAGCAATGACTGAAAAGAACTGGCTTTCCTTTACATCTTTAATTATATGTTCTAGTAACACTTCATTGCATATATTTATAAGTTCGTTTTGAATTCTATGTGAAGTATAAGTCGCATTTGCTGCAGAATTTTTCAAATGGTCATTTAAAATAGTATCTCCTGCGTCAACTCTAAATTTTAATAAGCTATTGAAGATAGCAGCAGTCTCGTCAGTTTTTCCTCTTAGAGGCATATTGTGTATACCACAAAAAACTATTGTTTTGATTATGGGTATTAGTTTTGCTCTATTTGACTCTATTGTTTGTTGTTGAGCAGAACTCATAAGTTGAACAACATTTTTTTTTTGTTTTCTATAATATTACAAAAATTATTTGCTCTATTCGTTGAGTCACGGTGCCATTTAGATTTAAGATGAAGTTTCACAGAGCCATGGAAGTCTTTATATTTCGTAAATTCATTAATAATAAATTGACCTTGCACTCCTCGATCCAGTTGAGGTTTGAATAATACGCAATAACGGCATAAAACTCCTTTTAATTTTGAAGAATATGAAATAAAAGGATAGTCTACTAACCACTGAAGACGAAATAAACGATTTCCAGTATTGGAGTCTTTTTTAAAATCGTACGATTTATCGGGTACCCACGCTTTTTTTAATGCTTTATAAATGATCTCGTCTGCAAATTTACCATGATTAATAAAATTTCCAATATCATAGAAATCAATGTTTGCAAAATCCTAAAAAATTAATTATTCAATTAAAACCAGGGATGGAAAACATTTTTAATTTTTCCATTTTTGTTATTGTTTATTAATTTTAAAAATATATTTTTTTGTTTAACATTTTTAAACGTTTTAATTAACTTTTAAAATACGTTATTTTTTTATATTGTTTCCAAATAAATGTAATATATTTATAAAAACCTTAGGGTCAATAGTGTAATAAAAATTATTGTCTTACCTTTTCTACGATAGTTAACGAAGTAGATGTTTCACCTAAAGAAGTTGACTGATCTACTTCTATTTGGCTAGTTTCGGTTTCATTTTCATTTATTTTAGCATTGTCAGGTTCTAGTTCTAAACGAGGTTTTTTAAAGTATCTCCTTAAATCCATTTTCTATCAAATTCGAACAACCGTTAAATATTTTAGATGAACCGATAGATTTACAAATACATTGAATAACGAATAACGACTGACTTATGATCACGATGATAAAATATTATATGGGTAAACAATTACTAATCATATCAGTAATCACTTTATATAATAGATGATAGAGAATATTACGTATAAAGTTATTTAGGTATAGAAAGGACTAATCTAAAAATACAATTATCAATCGACTGCAAAATAAAATCTAATCTAATGTTTTTATAATGGTAACTTATTACTTTTATAACCACTTTAAATTTGCTGTAGAGTATACCTATAGTAATTTATCTAAAACATTCAATTTAAAATAATACTTTGAAAAAGCCAGGGAGGGGCAAATGCCCCAGCTTGCCCCCCCCTGCGGGCGCCTATGTTTAGCAGTAATTAATTGTTTTAGAATAATTTGGTAATACATAAATATAGTTAATATTAGTTATAAAATAATTAAATAACAGGTTGGTAAGTAGTAAATATTAATAGTTATTTGGTCATTGAATTAGGGGTAATGAAAAGTTAAGTTAAATTAAATAAATAATTATTATTAATAATTATTTGTAAGATTTATCTAGTAATAATTAACTATATTTAAAATTACTTAGCAGTGCCTAGCTAAATATATTATAGAAGTGTAATAATAAGTTCAGAAGATTGTCAGTATTTTTTTGAACTAATTCAGATTTAATAGTTTGTAACATTATGTTTTAGTAGAATTAAAACTAAATTTTCGTTCGAAATACATTTATTTATAATAAAAAATAAAATAAAAATTAAGAATTATTAAATGGTTAATACTCCTAAATATATATATATACATACTAGCTGTCCCGACACGGCGTTGCCCGCGTATTAGTTGGTTTTTTAGCATTTTCGTAGGCCAATGAATTTCTGCTGTTCTGATTTGTTGAGCTGCGTTTCTTGCTGCAATTTGTTCTTCCGATTCATGAGCTCTATTAGCACGCATACGTCGTGCATTTTTACTATACTGATTGTGTAGGTTAGATTTCCGCGGCATTATACTAAATTTAAAAAAAATTACAGAATATTCAATACTGATCACTGCACAATAATAACACAATACCAAGTATTTATGGTTAGTGTGTAGGTAAAGTAAAATACGAAAACACTAAACCGGTACAAATTAAACTGTATAAATAAAAATAACAAACAAAACTCGAGACGGCGCGATTAACTTCAAGCCAAACCAAAATATGAGAATGAGGCAAACCTCGCTTTTGCCACTCAATAGAATACAGCCAGCAACGTGTGTTACCAAAAACTGAATATTTTACGATTAAATTAATTAAAGATTTTAACTTTTATTTAAACACACGTGTAACGATATCGTGACGATGTATTGATTGTTGGCCTAGTAATAACAAACTTTTTATTTCTTCCCAATTTGAATTACACGTAAATGTAACAAACAAATTAGGTCGACCGTAATGACGTACATAAGTCATCGCATCTTGTATGTATTCCTGCATGCTCCGTGGACTGCCGATGTAGCTTGAAGGTAAAATACATGCAGTTCCGATGTCATTGGCGTTTAAATTTTCATCGATGTTTCCGGTGATAGAAATACACCGAAATACACCATGCAATTATACACATTTATTAAAAAGTTAATTAAAATATTTAAAATATTAAAAAATTTGAAAAAAAACTATTCTATATTTTAAGTTGGACCAAATTACACACGGTGTAAAAAATTTCATCAAAATCGGTCCAGTAGTTTCGGAGATTATCGCGAACATACATCGTGACACGAAATTTTTATATGTATAGATAAATAAATAAATAAATAAAAGCTTAGTCTGGAGTATTATTATATACTCTACTTATTTATAATTCAGAGTATAATAGGTTCCACTAGGTACTTCAAAGTTCATACGTTATGTCGATTTTGAGATGCAGCGATTAGTGAGCAAGTGGTATTTGAATTTTGAATAAATATAAACATATGTTATTGTTTATTGGACAGTATTTTTTTTTTTTTAATCGATTGTGACAACCTAGAAAAATCTCAGAGGTCGATCACAAGTCTATTAAAGTTGGCCACCCCTGCCCTAGACAACGAAAAACTGATGGCCATAGACCATGGCCATCTAATATGTACGTCCGACTTCGGTCTAACACTGCAAGTTAGTATTGTAAATAGTAATAGCCTTCACACGTATTGAAAATCAATAACCAATAACCACATTGTTAACATTTTCGAAAATAAATATCATTATATGAATTTGATCATTTTAATCACTCATACTATTTTCGTTCTCCACATCCAACAATAAACAAAAAGGTTAGTATCAAGTTAATATTAATTCATTGTATCAGATTAATACTGTTAATTAAATTTTTTCGAACCATCGCTATCACAACATAATTGCTATAATAATTAATTTAGATTTTTTTACCATTTAATGTACTATTGTTGTTAAAATTACTTATTCTATATTTTTAGTATTGTCAGTATTTTTTTTTCTAAATAAGTAGGAAAAAATACAATGTGTTAATAAAAATTGTATAAGTTTAGTCTTTGATGTTTATTATAATATTAGTAAATATCATATTCTATTGTATAAGTCTTTATGTTTCAAGGTACCTAATTTGTATGCTAATGATAATACATTGTTGTATCAAAAAACTTAGATAACTTTACTGACTAATAATTTGTATGACATATTATGATCTATGTTGTATTTTGTACACTATTTTAGTATTTTAGAATGTTCTAAGAAATGCTGATTTATTGTATGTTGTACATTAAAAATGTAATGTGGTGTATAAAACATAACGTTATGTGGAAAATTAAATAAAAATGAAAAAACCGATTATATTATTTATGATATATTTTTTTTTTAGTTATACAATAAGTATAAAAATATGATGTCGGGTGAGTACGATAATCACATTATGCAGATCACAGACTCCTACTGCGGTGATCGTGTTACATCATAGGAAGAGGATCACAACCAGTAGAAAGTGAAATCAATGTGTACACGCGCAGTGGCTGAATAAACCGTGACGCGACTACAACCAAGCATACACAGGTAACTAATATACATTTTAATATAACCTTCCGATTGGAGCACTATACGAATATAGGAGGTCAGTTACTAGAATTATTGCTATAACTATTTTCCAAGCTTAACAAATAATGTTCGTAGTTGTTTTTCAGTATTGGTCGTTAATAATATTTTTAAATACATCAAGTATTTGCACATTAAATACATTTTTAATTCTAACGTATAATTATTATTGATATTTAGGTTTATGATAAAAATTAAGGTTTTTTTTTAAACTTAAAATAATTAGGACACGGATTTTAAAGCAAATGCTTCTTTTTTTATATATGAGATAGAACTTTAATTTTTAAATATAAATTCGTTTCACGTCTTTCTGTTACCAAATAAACCAATTTATTTTTGCTTTTTTTTGGGTGAATGCTTTTTTGATTTTTATTGCTTTTTCAGTTATTCCAGCTGTGGAATTTTTATACATATGTGTAGGTTTATTATAATATAGTAATAAAAAAATATATTTAAATAATAACAAATGTGAAAACCTAAAATATGGACTAAATGGTTGTATTGGATTATTATTGTTTTCGGTTTAATTGTTAAATTTATTTTATTAAACGTATATATCTATCGATCTGCAGATAGTTAGATCATTGACAAAATGTATAAATGTTGTCTAAGATGCAGAAAATATGTTAAATTAAGCTAATGGAGATATTGCAACTACAATTTCGGGTAAACTAAATCGTGTTCTTGTGAAAAACAAAGGTTGGAAACAATTACTAGACATTAATAATATACTGGTGGCATTTAATCAAACGAAATTAATTATCATAGGTTAGATTTAAATGAAACCTTTTGCATGAAGTATGTACCGATAACTTCAGTGGATGTAAAGCATTCGTTTTCTTTGTATAAAAACATTCTGTCAGATAATAGAGACAGTTTCACTACTGAAAATATACTACTAAAATATATGATAGTTAATTATTTTTTTAATTTAATTAATTTTTTTTATTAATTTTTATAAGTACCTAATTCATATTAATTTTTGGTCATGCTTTTTTTTTTTGCTTTTTTTGTTATTTATTATGCTTTAAACTCCGAACCCTAGTCATAACATATAATAGTTTATTACCTTAAGGCTTAAATTTATCCATGCAATTGTTATTTATTCTGAGTACCAATATTTTTAAATATGGAATTATTCATTAGTAGGTTATATCTAAATGTTTTTCCATGCTATGTCAATGTTAATCGGTACTTACGTCTATATTTTATACCAAAAGATAAATGCATTATGCACGAACAGCTAGTAATCGTTTACCCAAGTACAAATTGATTATACGAGCTATGTCAAATAGATATCAATTTCTTAAATATATATTACCATAAAACGTTTCGTTTCAAATCAGTTAACTATTTTTTCTGTTTCTATAACCATAATATTTTTCCATTTATTGTATTAAATGAAGCCATATTTTTGAACTTTAACAACAGTATTAAAACTTAAAAGACTATATGACTAATTCATTATTTTTTGCAAGTAATTATGAAGAAATTATAAAATTAAAGTTTTTCTTTAATTTAAGAAATAATAAATTATAATATAAAGTAAATCTTGCATGCAAAACAAGCATGTAATAGGTAAAAATATAAAACCTTAAATTTAACAAACTTTTTTTTTGATTTTAAGTAGTATTCACAAGTCACAAATAAAATATTTTAGTATATGTACTTAATTAATTAATTTTAGTTATTTTATATATATATATATTTTATTAATACTATTTATGTTTATTTAATTTCTTTGATGTAATGTTTCTAACGAATGCAAAATAAATAAAAAAAATTAAAAAAATTTGTATTTGAAGAATATAATTTTTTCTTGACATTTCAAAGAAATTTCTTAGATTCTATTTATTTTAGCAGTTGCATGTAATGGTCATTTTTCATTTAAAAATTTTTTTTGAAAATTTGCAATTTAGTAGGTACTTCAAATGATTATATTTTAATTATCATTATAATAATTGTTTGCGAATCCTTGACGCGTATGTCAGTATAAGGTATGAATTTATACATTTATAATATTTTGTATTATACATAAAATAAATATTTGACAATTCAATCGACGATAAAGTATGTTACCCAAGTTTTGAAAATGAATGAACAATTTAAAACGTGAATGAGATGCTATCAAGAATTTGTCTAAACGATTAAATTATTTAAGTGTAAGTAACAAAAAGCTTTTATACATTTATGGTAGATAAATATAAGTAATTTATATACCTAAGAGGAACTCGTATAATTTTAATAAAAAAATATTTTAAAAGATAAGAATATTTAAAAGCGGTGAATGGTTGGTAATAGTTTGATACCAGTAGGAATAAAATTTTCTCAGAATGAAATTATTTTATGGTTCAAAATTGGTCCAGTTCGAACAAGGTTGCAATTGGATAATAGAATATTACGAACATACATACTACAAATTATAAGAATGTTTTATAATAATTTTTAAATTTTATTAATTTGGCAAAGTTGTTATAAATGTATAGGCATTTTTCATTTTTATATGGATTATGTAGTCGTATTAGTTACTTTGAGAATACGCCAAAACATAAATTAATAGCTATCTATAATCTATATAGTCAAATAAATAGTTGATACTTACTATACCTACAAATTTTATTTATACTTTAAACAAATTATATATTGCACATTAATGATCATAATTTAAAAAATATATATTTATTTTATCGTTATAAAAAATAATTAAAGAGCAAAAACAGCATGTATAAACAATATACATTAGAACATTAAGTTTAATATAATCAAATAAATGTTTTTGCCTTGATATAATAAATTAATTATAGTTGTTAATTTAAGGCTATTTAATCACTTCTTAAATATGTTTACCAAAATTAAATTGTATTTTTAAAAAATGATAGGAATAGTATATAAATTATTAAACAACTTTCTATAAATAAATAAGTTACCATTATAAACTGTTTTACATAGATTTCTTATATTATGAACATATTATAAACTGTTTTACATAGATTTCTTATATTATGAACATTATAATATAATTGACATTATAACAGTGATATTGCATATCCTGATTGTTCTCCGTCTAGAACTATTTATTTAAATTTTAAGTGCATGATACCTAAATAGGTGATGGATTATTATTTTAAATTGTTATTCAAAAATAATCGCATTTTCAAAATACAGAGATTACAATTTTGATATTTTAAAAATGCATATAAATTTCATAATAAATCTTTGAAATATAAATTTACATATTATATTTTCTTAAGTCAAAATAAATTACAGTAATATTACACGTTGATTTTGGTAAAATATTATGACTCACTAGACTTTATATTATGAAATATTTTTACAAAATAGTTAAATACTATATCCGGAATCATTTTTGTTCGACGGAATTCATTGAATGACGGTTTGCGAAGAACGAATCTGAAGTAATTTTTTGTCACGAAACAATCTTATAATTTGACTGTGACGAATATAGGTATTCTTTGGTGTAGCTAAATGATGTAAAATTCTAGAACGACACACATTTATAATTGTAGTAAATAAGGAAGGTTTTTAATACATTATACATACTATTTCTTTTAGTTCATACTTTCATACTTTAGAGATATTTATATTTAAGGATATATATATATATATATATACGTATAACTAACATTTATTAAATCACGTTCTTTTTATTCTATACCAAATGAATGATTAAATCAGAATAATATGATAATATTATTGTCTTGTTCATTCTTGCACAATATTTTCTTAAATACCATTGATCCTGCCATTGATTCTTGTTGAATAGTATTTAAGTAAAATAAACTACGTGTAACCTAATTAATTTTACGCTCGTCACGACTACTGTCAAAATAACGTTTAATCACACGTAATAAATAGTACGTCATGCGTGTGTTCAATATCTTCCAAAGATTATGGTAGTTTCTTCTTTTACGTATTTATTAGTGTAAATTAAATTATGTTGTGGTCCTGTTAATCCGTTTTAATTTATGTATTAACTATAGGGATTTTTTTTAAAACATCGTAACTTTACCAGAAAACCTCCAATACCAATTTCTCATATCTGTATCTAGTATATACTCTTCCAAACTATGTTTATTTATAAGGGACCAGTTGTTAATTATTAGTATATATGAAGTATGTATTAAGTGTCAGTATTCGAGGATATTATTAAAATAGCAATGTATCGTCATATCATGGATTAATTTCATTTGTCAATGCTGCGAATTTTTTTGCATAAACGGGCCATGATTAGCAAGAAATAATTTAATAACAATCGATTACATCAAAGGGCGGGTTCGCTTACCGGGAGAATAGACGTAATTATTATGAATAACAAACGTTTTTATAAATTATGTATACACGAGTTTTTTAAACAATTCCGAATGCAAGGAATGTTTCGAGACAAAAATATGATTCAATTATTAACAATTCACTCTGTTATACATCTCGTTTACACCACAATAGGTAATCGGAGATTTTGCCGTATATATTCGACGTTTATAACTCACATCGTTAAATTATGTACATGTAGAATATTATTTTATTAGATTCTAATTTTTCGATCTTCAAATGAGCAGTCTCATGTGGATGTCAAAACGGGACGTTTTTGTGTACGGTCGTGTGCATGTTTATGCGTATCAGTGGCGTTATTTGAGAAGGAAGGCAACTTGTGCATTTACCATAGTCTAGAGTTTACCTTGTCTAAAGTTGGTACATCATCAAAATATAAATACGTCTTTTATAAAACCGTTGACATGTTGTAAATCCGGAAAAATATTATTACTATAAAGATGATACTTACGTATAAAGTACAGTTCGTTATATTTTTAGACTAGTTTGACGTTTCATTGCCCTCGCGTTAAGCGAAATTTTGGTCAAATGAACCGCCGAGCAGGCAATTTCGTAAGAACTGTCCTACACTTCAGGAAAAACTGAAATGATGCCACTGGTGTATGTGTTTGTGTGTGTGCACGCACGTGTTAAATAGGCGTACATAATATTTATATTCGTCGATAAACGAGTACATAATAACGCCACGCGGTCGCAGCACAACATTAATAAAAGTTACGCGTACACCGTGCACAGGAATATACCTATCACACAGGCGATACACTCGGCGTCACGATTGCAGGATACGTACGCGCACGTGTGTTTCAGCGGCCGCCGCGTCAGGACGATAACCCTGGGGCGTCGACGTTCGGCAAACAGCGTTGAACAGTAATTCTTTTTTTAAGAACCGCGTCGTTAAGCCGCGCGCGCAAAACGACCAGCGCAGCTCTAATACAACGTGTACATGTAAGCGGTACCGCGCGCGACGTAGGATTTACACGGTTAATAATAGCCGACCGACTACACTTTCCCCGCGCGTAATGCGCGTCAACGTACGCGCGTACGTTATGTGCGCGCGGGCAGCGATTTATAACACACATAATACCATTTACATTTGTATGCATTTTACACCGCGGCGGTCGTCGTTTGTCCGTGAACGTTGACGGCGGTACATGTATAATACGTAACGATAATGATATTATTATTATTGCAATCCGAAAATCGTAATACCGTTCGGTACACGACATATAGGAAGACCGGGGGCGGAACGAACGAAAAAAAAAACCCAGAAACCAGTAAACACGCGATACACGGCGAACCGCGTCGACACGTATGTACCGAGTACCAATAACGCGAAACGACGCTGCGGGTGTAGGTAATTTCGAGTCGACGTCGTCGTGCTGAAAAAGCTTTTTATTTTTCGGGTCAAGATCACCGGGCGACTGTGCGGGGAATAACACTGCGTATTGTAATGCCTCGTAACGTAACATAACGCACACGCAGCAGCACCGCGGTACGTGCTCACGCGGCCGACAGGGGAACCCCCAGAGCCTTGACCATTGCGTAACCGGATCTCGGTGGTCGGTAAACCGAGTGCGGCGGCGTTCGGATACAAAACCCGGGACGCGAACCGCTCGTTTGACATAATACGCGCGTCGTCGTCGTCGTCGTCGTCGTCGTCGTTCATCGTTCGTCGTTCATCGTTCATCGTTCGTCGTTCGTTGACGGGTGCAATAGAGAGTACACCTCTTCGTACTCGCGCGCTCTCTCGTGCGTCACTCGCAATCGTCATCGCTTCACGTGCACGGCCCGCGAGTTCGGCCGCGCATCGCCGTCGGAGGGACCGGGCAAAAACGTACGACGTGAGTACAAGTAATAAAATTATTGACGCACACGGTGCGGTTGTAGAACTGTTATTTCCTATCGCATCCACGTGCACGGGTACCGGCTACGCGGCACCGTACGAATGGCAACGTTTACAGTTCACAATAACACGCCGTAGTTAGTGACCAGCTGTGTCGCGTGCTCGTGCTAACGCTGCGTGTTATTGCTATTATGCATAATCTCGATTTTTACGAACGTTTTATTATTTACATAAGTCTCGAGCGCGGTGTCACAAGGACGCGTGTCAATTGGGCTGCGCGCCTACTTATAGGTATTTATTTTTTTTTCCTCATTATATAATTGTAACAAATGTAATTCGCGTGCCGCCACCGATTTACAATCAAATAGCGCTCTGTGGTATATATATATATATGTGCTACGCTGGGGTGGGTGCGTACATTATATTCGTATTATGGTAACCGTTGCGCAAAACTGAGTATTATATTAGGGAACGATTGTTTAAATCGAAACCGGTGCAGCGCCTATACGATTTTTCGTAATATTTACACGAGTAATTCGAAAAAAATAAAAAAAATACACAAAAACCAATATATATATTATGTTTCAACAAAATATTTGTGTACATACGGTTACGTATACAATGATAGATATTGAAATTAAAAAATTGATGAAAATTGAAAAGATTACATTCGATTACATTATTTATTATTCTAGACAAAGCATAATTATTGCGCAAATCTATTATCGATGAAAAGCGGTACGGACGTATGCATAACGCTCTTAAACGGATATCGATACGTGTATCAATTATTAATCGGTTTTCGTATTTTATAATAATCCATTTATAAACGTACATACAAATTATATGTTTTTGATCAAGATGTATTAATTATTAATTTATTTAAATTTATTATTCGTATTTAGTTGCATGTATTATTACATTTTAATTGCAATAACGCCAATAGCTTATAAAAGTGAACTTTTGAATAAAATTTTAACTAAATATTTAAATATATATATATTTATATATTTTGATATCTTGACGGGCGCTCATAGAAAAAACCGGTCGCATTTGCCAACTTCCGACAGTAAAGTGAGCAGGTACACATAATGAACGAATTTTTGAAAATTATCAAATAATAAATTATTAATAATATCTAATTCGATAGTGATATAATATAATTATATCATAATTATATCATAATTATATCATATTATATTACAATATAATCTCAAATAAATTAAATAATCCATGACATAATACGTTTCGGGGTGGATTGTGGCCCAGATTCTTTGTACCATTATTTTCACGGTTTCTAATAGGTAGTATATCTTTTGGGAATTAAGAAATATGTTCATATATACCAATAATTTCAGATTATGGTTAATTTATATAAAATATTTATATATTTATGAATAATATTACGTGTTTTATTGAGTTAAATGCCTACAACTATTAACATAGTTTATATTGGTTCGTAATATTAACAACTCATAACAGTTTAGAGTATTTATCAAAATTTGCTTCTTTCTTTATGTAGTTGTATAATTATATTACACTTACTAAAAGATAAAATAATTTAGTATACCTGTATTTATGTGAAATTAAAAACTGATTAGAGTCAAATTTAATTGTTTAAATGAGATTATTAATGATTATGATTTCTACTTATACTTCTTAAGTTAACAAATCTTTGTAAATGTATGGGTTCGAAATTTAAGGGTGAATAGTGTAAATATTTTTCAATATAATTTTAATAATTTTATTTATGGCTATTCCTTAAAAAATTAACTGGTTTTTATGTTTTCGAAAGTAAATCCTGGTTAATTTTCCTCATGTGAAATTGATAAATACATAATTATTTTTATTGACACATGTAAAAGTATAGTACCTACAAAAAAACTATAAAAAAAAAAATTCAGTATTTCGTTTAATCTACTCACAGGATAATCGTGGCTTGTAATTTTATACAACACACAGAGTTCAAACTATTTATAAATGTTAAAAAAAATGTGATATAAGATAAAAGCTATAAAATTAACAATATACAGAGATCGTGTGAGATATATGAGTCGAGTAAGATACAGGGCTGGGTAACAAATATAGGTGAATCGTTCTTACACGTTTGAAATCATTGGGTTCGAATGACCATTCTAAGTAAGGAGAAAGGGTGGATCAGTTTCTTTATATAAAAATAATTTATTTTGCTTTGTTGGTATACATTAATTTAAACAGGACTATAAATAACTTTGACTCAGAAGTCGATTTTTAACACTAGACTTCACATACGCACAACGAATTTTGAAATCAGTAAGATAGGATAAAGAATACATAAAAAGAATAATATTCGCATGTTATGTAGATATACACATGCGTCTAGTTCAGTAGAATTTATAATTCTGTCAAGGGAGAGGATATGTATTGGTCAATATTTCATTGAACGAAGAGAACTTCGCTCCCTTACCTTCGACTTTTTTTTTTTTTTTTTAAAGAAGAAAATTATCGTTCCAGAGTTTTAGTAAACACTGGTAATATGCAAAATATTTTGAGATGCATTTGAATATTGGGATTAAGTTCTTTATCACAAATATTTAAATCGTGTAACTATGAGAATGAAGTTATGTTGTTCTAGGGCCTGCCTAGAAATTTTTTTTAATGGAGGGGAGGGGTTCAATATTTTTCCTAACACGTATTTCAAATGTATTTATTTCACAATAATTTTGGTAATAATTCATTTAATAGTAATAGATAGAAATTAAATTATATAAAAAATACTAAACAATATGTTTTTTCTAAATTCATTAAAACTTGGGGGCGGGGGGTTAAACACTCAAACCCTGTCCTTTGTCACGCCCCTGGTGTTTTCTGTAATTATTTTATGTCTCTGCATGTTTAGTTCAATATGTAAGTTAATTATATGTGAATAAAATTCGACTAGCTTTTTAAACACCTATTTTTTTTGATTTTTTAGCAATAGAGATTATTGTAATTTATTACCTTCAAATATTTTTTTATAGTTAGTAAATTATTCAATCAGTTATGTTATATAAAAATAATGTGACACAATAGTAATGTTCAATAGAACAATGTAGAATATTTATATTGACCCAACGGATTTGTTAAGAATTACGTTGCATACGCGTTCAACTGCGAAGTGCTTTAAAAATAACGAGCGTTTAAACGTTAAATACGTATTTCCTCTATTATATTATCCTGGTATAAATCATAGAATTTATTAAAAATAAGAAGAAAAATCTCATGGGGATGGATAAATTCCCCATATACCCTCTTCGTAAATACGCCAATAGCCTAGTGTACCGTGTAGGGTGTACGATGTGTCTTTAATTATTTATACTTTAAATTAAAAATTACTATTAATGTACTTTAAAAAATGTTTGATTTTTATATTTTAGTATTTTTTATACGGTGATTAATGAGCATATTTTTATATAATACGATAAATAGTAATTTGTTTTTAATATATTTTACATTAGAATCAATCATAAATTTGGCCGTTGTTTATTATCAACTTACGATGTTTATGTGTTGGCATACAACGTGTTTATTACATACCTTGTACGAAATAAATATGTAATGTTCACAATATAATGTTACAACGTTTGGTGTTCATATGCGCAAATAGGTAGTGGTTAGGGGGCTTAGCCTCTTTGAATATATGTCTAGTCCTCCCCCCCAAATATTTATCTATCTTCCGCATAATAGGTACAAAAACGAACTGAAAAATAAGAGACATTTACCAAAGTGATACAAAATAAAAGTTAACACCCCCAAAAATAAAACTCTAGTGTCGCCTATTGGTTTAGATGTGACTTATGATGTACAAAAATATGACGAAGTAAACTACTTGAATGTAATATATTGTTTTAATAATAATTTATTTTCTATATTATTATAATTTAAACATATAATTTTATTTGACATGAAATTAATTTTAATTTCAAACGAGAAAATATAAGTTTTTTTTCAATTCGATTAAATAGCTGGACTATAATGTTAGTTTTATATTTAGTTGGGTAATAATTTATTGTTAAACTCTAGTTATTTTTTTATTATTATAAAATTATTTTAAAGATTATTATTTTAATATTTTATTATTATTATTATTTTAAAGAAATATTTTTGACCACCTAGTAAAATAGTTTAGTCTTGAAATGTAGTTTATACTGTATATAATAACCATAGCGGCTTATTAAAATTAATATAATATTCTTCATGACGTGCGTGGGAGAAATTAAAACAGTATAACTTTTATTTTTATTTTCTATTGTTTTAACATAGTGTGTGCTGACATAATGTGAATATTTTATTTTTCTATGTCTTTGTCTTTATGTCCAATGAATTATTTTTGTATGTTCTATTATATAAAAAATTTATCTAGAAATAACAGGTTACCTATACGATATTCAATAATGATATTTGTCTTCCTTTTACTGTTATTAATTATAATATAAGAACAAAATAAAACCGTTACAGAAACACCTAACTATATGTGTTTATACAGATATAGATATTTTATTGGTGATTAAAATTGTATATAAAACAACCGTTTTGAAGTGTTGGAAAAGAAAAATGACCCTATAGTTGTGATTTAAACTAGAAGAATGGGAGAAAAAATTATAATACAATGTCGACATCATGAATGAATAAGACTGGTGGGTTGATATATAGAAGACAGGAGGGAAATATAACCCGATATAGAATTGATAGCCAAACCATAACACAGTCATCGTCGTCATTGCTTATCGAACGGAACGAAAGTGAAAACCTAATTTCCATTTCAATATATTTGTGTGAATGTATTATATTATATTTTTTTAGGTAATGATTCAAAAGTCAAAATTTACCGTATTCATGTACCAATTAAATTTTTTTTTTCAACTGTGCGATAAAGAGTTTCTAACATAAACTGAATATAGCGTGTTGCAGGTAAAAAGAAAATTTTTTTTTTTTTTGTCGATACCATTAGTCACTTATACGAGTATAGACTTATACAGTGTTAAAAAGTTTGAATTTTTCTAAAACTATTCGAAGGTTCCGACTGTTTTCTCAAGGTCATTGACAATAATAAATGAATAATGGCCATGATACACAATAATTGGAAATATTTTAAATCGAACTTTTTGTATAAATGATAGTTGAACAGCAGTATACAGAATTATTAGTACTTTAAATTAATAAGTCGTGGAAAAATCACTGTTATTATTATATATTATTATAATTTACATAATACAATTTGTAATGAACCAACTATAGGATAACCTACATGATTTAATTTATAAATTAGCTGCACTTGTCATAAATAATAATATAATAATATAAAGCGTATATATTTCTAGTTTTTTTTTCTAGTATTTTGAAATTCCTTTTTTGCTTTATATTCTAACATGAGTGTATAATACTGCATATAATCATGTTGGAATATTTCGAAAAATGTAAAGTCGGTCCATTGTATATAATGGATCGCGTGTACATTTTCGTAATGTTATTGCACTATGTTAATGACACATTTTCAATATATTTTATCAGTTAAGTTTTATTTTGTTATAAACAATGAAATTAATCATACTCTTTATATATATTTAATAAAGAACTTTTTTTATATCTTATTATAGGTGATGCTATTTCTAAACTGCTTAGCATGCCTAGCTGCCACAGTGATGGGTGCGGTATTGCCGCCTCCCTGGGCAGATCCATCCCAGAATCCGTGTGCTGCGGAACCATCGGGTGGATGGCAGCTACTTTTCTGGCCAGAAGATAAGAAATGTTATCGGATTTTTCAACGTGGATATCCATGTCCGGAGACGATGGAATTAGTACCAAGACCAGACCGCAAAGGTTCCGCTGAATGCGCGTGTCCGCCCGGAAGTGTCCGCAGTCCTCGTGATTCGCGTTGCCATCAACTGTTTCGACTCGGCGATCCTTGCGACGATGGTCAATATTTTGCACCCGGACCGGAAAGGTAATTAAAAACAATATTAAGCTCAGAAAATGTTCAATTTATATTAAACATATCGGTTCTATCATATTTAGGGAAGACCGAGAAAGGTGGGGTACGTGTGAGGATCCGTCACCTTGTGCTGAGAAAAATGAACTTTTTTGGCCCAAAGACAAACGTTGTTATCGTAAATACACTAAGGGACCATGCACTGAAGGACATTTATTAGTATCTAGTGCTTACAATGACTTGATTGGTGACTGCAAGTGCGAAAACGTCCCAGAGCTTTCAACATACTATTGGGCGTCAACAGGTTAGATATTACTTGATAAATGTATTAAAACAATTTTAATCATTACTCATACAAATAGTTTAATCAATTGAATACTTTGATCAGCAGTTCTAACTAAAAAAAAAAAAAAAATTAAACAATAAGAGGATATTGTTATGTTGTATGTTTTTACACGCGGTGTTTGCTTAACCAAAACAATGATCTACATAACATTTTACTACAGGTAATTTCCTGTTTTCTCTCGCTGCGAAGATTAATTTTGGTTTTGAAATTTAAAATTTTATACTACTCGATACTTTTAATTACACTTGTTCCATCTCGTTGTACGCGATAATATTACTCGTACACAATGACCTCCTCTTCCGTTTCCGAAGATTAAATATCGTAAATTGTCGAGAAACGATTTTTGAAGTTCACCGATCGAACATTTTCGACGTATAACACGGTGTTTATGTCTATTACTCGCGTTTCACGCATGAAGTTTCACGAGAAGCACACGGTGTAGTTAGTGTACGCGGCCGTGCCGTGGTACTCGAACGTTGTTTGTATGAACAGTGGTTTGCGTTTCAGGTACGTGCCACGAGCATTACACAATGGGGCCGTGCCAGGAACGCGGTGGCATATTCCTGCCGGGCGGCCAATGCGGATGCGACCCATCGTTACCGCATTTCCACAACGGCACGGGCAAGTGTTACCAGCTGGGGGGCATCGGCCCGTGTTCGCCGGGTCACCAGTTCCTCGTGCCGCCGGCCGGTTCAAAAGCGGAGTGCATGTGCAAGGAAGGTTACATCAAGTGGTTCGGTGACGGCGCGTGCTACAGACCGTACACGCGGGGCCCGTGCGCCGCGGGCAACATGTACAGCGTGAATACGACGGCCACCGGCATGGCCGTAGGCTGCGTGGACGTACCGTGCACCGCGGGAAAGCTGTATTTCCCGGGCGGCAAGGGGTGCCACCGGGTGGGCACGCAGGGCCCGTGCCCGGCCGGCCAGATAGTTATGTTCCAGGACACGGTCAAGACGTCCATCGAGGGCGTCTCGTACCTGGGCATGTGCGGCTGCGCAAACGCGGACGCCGCGCAGCAGACGTCCGCGGCCCGGTCGTTTTACGCGTCGTCGCCGTACGTGGCCGTCGACCCAGCGTTGACGTGCAAGCCGCCGCCGCCTCAAACGGCCGCTGCCAGAAAACTTGGCGGCAGTGTGGCGGCGGGCAAGCATGCGGACGTCATGCCGCCGCAGGACCCGTGCAGCCACCGGCGGGGCACGATCGCGTGGAACGATCTGTCGTGCAAGCAGCTATATATGCAGGGGCCGTGCGACCCGGGTGAGTGGGTGGTACCGGATCGCGGCAAGGGCACCAGGAGGGGCCGGGGCTGGAAGATGGGCAAGTGCGAGTGCCGACCTGGGTTCACGGCCGTGCTGGTACCGGGTGACGCCAATAACGCCACTGTGTGCCAGCCGCCGACCGTCACGCTAGCCAAGTTTCTGAATATGAGCGACGAGTTCAACAGGAACACGACCAAGACTACCGCGGTCATTATCACTGCAGACGACAACAACGATGACAACGGTAACAACAATGGAGTGCGAACACGGTAAATCGAGTGAAACATTATGTACGGGGTGTTGAAAAGAGCTCGCAACCGATTCGAATTGAAAACATGCGGCAAAAATGTCCCAACAGCTTTTTGAGCACTCTATATTCTCTGTGTGCTGTCTAGTTGGTACGCGTTGGCTATACGTATGTGTATAAACTTTACTAATTTATATATCAATACATGCATACATAAAAACGTCAAACGAACCTTATCTTTAGATTAAAAAACATTATAAGACTGCAACGTATATCCTTATACATTATTATATTCAGTATCATAGAACAAAACTTTATCACGCTTCGATCGATCAATTTTACATTAAAAAGGTTGGTAAAATAAATATATACGGCTTGCCAATATTTACAATAAAGGAAAAATTGAACAAATTTACATGACCGATCTTTTACAATATTGTATTTTTAAGTCAAACATAATACACATGTATCCGTATTAAGTTTAAAATCGCATTCAAATTTTTTTTTTTTTAATTTTATACATTATAGTACGACCATACACAATATTTTACTCTAATAATTATATCGAACATATTACTAAAATCTGTAATTTAATTTTCGTCATAAATAAGTTTTGTCTTAAATTTTATATAAATAATAATCATATGAGTAAATCAGTTTTAAAATGGTTGATACATTCAAAAATAACTGTAATGCAATGCAATTTAATATTGACAAATTATGCAGTTACGTAAACTTGCACGTTAAATAATTAATAGTCAATCTTAAGAAATTACGATAGTTAAATTATGATTATTATTTAGTTTTTTTTGTATAAATTATAATATTGTAATTATTAATGGAGCTAAGTATAAAATAATTGTTAATCTACGAATTCATAAAAAAATAAATAAAACTTCAAATCATCGAAATCTCAATGTTATTATAAGGGCTTTTGATGATTAGAAAATCAATGTTACCAACAAACTTATGACTGTATAAATAACTTAATAACCATTAGTTTTTATTAACAATAATTGGTGTATATTCAAGTTTTTTTTCAATAAACTAAAAAAATAATAATAATAATGTTCTATTATTAGCGAGTTGTTAATTGACAAATTATTTTAACCTTAGTGATTTGTATAATGTGTGTATATCATATTTTATTGCATAGTGTGCACACAGTTAAAAACAAATATATTCGTTAAAGTGAAATTATGAACAATACGTACCATAAATTAAATTGTTTAGTAAAATGTATAGTATTAGTAAGATAATATTTATTTTTTTTCTAACAAACAAGACCTAGTATAGTAATAGTGTCTACCCACTAGCTGTCAAAAATCATAACATAAATGTGTGTACATTGTGCAAATATAATAATATTAATGTGTGTAGGTATAGGTAAGTAAACCTAAGGTAATTAAGACCGACTTTCCAATTTACTTATTTGATATTTTTAGAAAAATATCGCAAAAAATACATTTATTGCATTTTAACTGAAATATGCATGAAAACTAATTTTGTATAGTGAATGCTTTCACTCAGTATTCGCGAATGTGTATAATACTTACGATGTCATCATGGCAATGTGTTTTTATTCTGCCCTTTCGCATCGGAACGAGTGGGGGGAGGTAAGAAATGAATATGTATTTATGTTGAAGGTTATCGTTTCCTGCTCGAATAGTATATAGTTACACATGAGTAATCTTTTAAAGAACAATCTGACATTTGTTATTCAGTGACAAATAATATATATTTCTAACCAAACCGCCTACATAACAATTATGTTATTCTTCATCGAACAAAGTTTCTAAATTATACGTAGTTTTAACATATGTTGTGATATAGTATATACTGTTCATAGATAGCTTTAAAAATATTTAAATGTTTGTATATATTAATGAAAATTATCTGGAATGGGCCCTATCAGGTCACAATCTTCATCTTGTGTACATGAGTACGGAGTAGATTCATGAAAGAGCAACGACCATAACTAATTATGTTGGCCTTATATTATTATTTATATCATCAATGAGTAATATTTTAACAAAAATGATAATTACATGGGAGTGTGAAACCTGTAAACATCGACAACGCCAATGTTAAATATATATTGAACAATTTAAACAGATAATAATATAAAATTTTCCTCTCACCAATAATCAATATTTTATTCAACTTATTTTAATGGGATGAGTAACATCTAATATATTGCATAATTGAATACTTGAATTAGTTATGTATTGTAAACATTATTTCGTCAGTATACTTACAATGTCCAATATAAATTAAATATCTAATACATAATACATATACACAAATTACTTATAATGTGAACACGCTACACATTTTATTGTATTTGTTTGAGAATAAATGTATTTTATTTTACAAATATTTTCTGAAAAATGTTTTTAACATGTTATGAACTATGTATTGTGTATGTCTAATTCCATATGAAATATTCCTAACCTGTACAAAGTAATAAGCGGAAAATAGTTAGATGAAATTATGTAAAAATATTTCAACCATGCCAAATCCAAATCTTTTGTTAAAACTTAGAAGTTACAAGATACCTCACGTCCACGCATCATAGCCGATTTATAGTACCTCGTTTTATCATTATCGTTTCTACCTATAAACTTATCGGTTTAATAAAGTGCTATAAATGGTTTCAAACTCTAATCGTTATAGTAATACGTCAAAAAAAGTCGATGAGTTTTTATTGACTGTACACGTGCTCGAGTTTTCAAAATAATAAAAGGTGAATATCGTATAAAAGTCGTTTACTTTAATAATCATTTTTTATTTTTATTAACTTACGTTTTAACTTGACATACTGGGATTCGAGTTTTCTGGCTAACTACTTTATTTTCTGATATATATACAGAGGTGAAACTAGGAATTTTTACGCCTGGAGAAAATGTTAAAATTACGCCCTATCATAGACCAATAATCAAATACTCTTCTTATGAATATTTTCTAATAATTAATATACAATCACACTGTTAAAAATATCAAATTAGATGTTAATAATTACAAAAAATACACTCTCAAATCTTACGCCCGGGGATAAATCCCTAACTTACAATATATAGGTAGGTTAGGTTAATTAGAAGAAGACTTAGGAATTGGTCGAATTAAACTAGTTTTCCAAGTATCAATAAAAATACCGGTACCTATATAGAGATACAGTGGCGTATTTTCAATTTTTTCTGGGGGAGGGGTCCACAGTTTATACATAATTAATTTAAACTATATATTATATTGTAATAGTTACGTCCTTGTGCAGTTTTTGGAGGAAGTTGAACTAAATATATAATGTAATAATCGTATAGTCTTATGTAATATTATATATATATATATATATATATGTACCTATATATTGTATTTAACATTATATATTGTAAAGTATTGTTATAAAATAAATTCCAGTTGTTTCGATTTTTTGGCCAATTCCTCAATTACTTCATCAACAGTAATTTCAACTTCCCTGTGAATGTTTAACATAGCCAATTTTACAAATATGTAAGAATTTTAGTTTATTTTTTGGAGAGGTTCTGAGGAGGGTCCAGTACCCCTGGAACCCCCTCCCCCGTAAATACGCTACTGTAGAGATAAATAAAATAAGTACGATAAAGGTGAAGAAATAATAAATTTTCCGTTTCTTAGGAATATGTTTGGTATTAAATCAGAACCTGAAATGGAGTTAGAATTTATGGAGCTAAATTATTCAAATACCTCAATTAAGTCAATGCAAAAAGAGTGTAATGAAGAAAGAAGAATTTTAGGTGGAGTTTATGGTTTAAAATTTACATTGACATAATCGTAATTTTCATGTACACTAGAGAAGTAATTAGCAAAATCATTAACAATATCATTAGAAGTATTAAATTGATCAGTGTTTAAATATATACAATTTGGTAAAAAATGGTTTTTGCATTTACTGATAATGAATTTTCAAAATTGATACGGTTTAGTCTTTAAATTTTTTTTAATTTTATTAATGTAATTTTGGTAATCATTATTGGAAATAAATTTACATTAAGCACGAAGATTTGAAAAAGTATTGTAGTCCACCACCAAACCAGAACTGTCTCTCTGGCAATAAACAGTGGCGCATTTAATATAAAGAGTTAATGATAAAGAGTTTTGGATAAATAATATGGTGAAAAAACTTAAACTGTAAGTATTAATTTCTTTATTATTAAATCTGTATTTGTAAAAGTATTTCTCAGCAATATCTTACTTATATTTTTACAGATTTTATTTAAAATGTATGTTGCCGGAAATTGTTCACCCACTTTTCAAGTTAAGACTTCTAGTAACCGACATCAGAGAGCCAAAACACATAAAAGATGCACAAAAAACTAAGAAGTCACTGGTTAAAAAAAAAAATTAATAATTGATTTATAATTTATGTATATTAGGTCTGTGTATGTATGGTATAAACGTATAATAACTGCTCCGAGTTTTATTATATAATATTATATTTGTGTTTGACATAAAGGTAAAATGGAAGAAAGATTTTATAATACATATATACTGTAGTAAAAGGGTCGATATTAAAAATATTAAGATATGAATTATCGTCGTGTAGGCCTAATATACGTGTATAGCCGATTCCGGCCTGCTGATAACGAAGTTACCGCGCGCACGCTGCAAATAGTGTTAAGTATATAGTATTTACGACGAATGTTTATAATATAATAAACTGCTTTTCCAAATCAACATTTGTCGGACCTCGCTATCGCGAATAATGGGCGTGTCTATAATGTGTATCGCGTGCTTGCGGTGCACGAAAACATCTAACAGAACGTTCTCTCGGTCGTTGTACACGTTTCAATTTTGGTGTGGCGTCCTCTTATTACAGAATTATATAAATAATAAGCTGACACAATTTCACTACCCTTACTTTATTACACATATAATACGTAGATAACATTTTTCACAAGAATAAAATACGGCATAGTATAATAATCCATGGCATAGTTATCCATTAAATAAGTTTAAAATTGAAGAACTTCGTAATTATTTGAAACGTTACATGACATCAAATGAAACACAAATGCATTTTCTACTTCATCTGGATCAAGAAATGGCAAACTAAAAATTTACTTTAAAAATTTGCTTATTTCCGAAGATTAATCCTTATATTTTGATGATAAGCCGATTTCTTGAATTTTTCGCCATCAACTTTGATCAAAATGGAAGCAACAGCCTTTAATTTCTATTGATGACCACACTTTGGCGATTGCAAAATGAATCGCTGTTTAAAAATCTATAATAATACGTGACATATGTATACCTTATCCTCTGCACGATAATAAAGTATAATACGAATAGTAAAACTTATTAAAATATAAATTTTTGTTGGGACATAACTCGTGTATCGTTATTTTTTTCGTCTGGATACAACTCGTGTACCAATAATTTTGTGGGGAAACAGCTTGTTAACTGCGATAAAATAATCGATAGCTTATAATTTTTTTCTTGATTTTTGAGAAGCAAAAGTTTCAATAATATTAAAATTAATAGTTTTTGTTAAATCGGCTTTGATGTTAAGGATTGCTAATGAATTAAGACGACTTTCTCCCGTTGTTGATCTTAAATAAGTGTTGACCCTTTTTAATTTAGAAAATGATT
The DNA here is from genome assembly GCF_003268045.1 of Sipha flava. Taxonomy (NCBI): domain Eukaryota; kingdom Metazoa; phylum Arthropoda; class Insecta; order Hemiptera; family Aphididae; genus Sipha; species Sipha flava. Next base: position 4,150,149 of record NW_020273076.1, read on the forward strand.
TTTCCGTTAAACAATTACTTGAAGGTGTAAATAGTAGCATCCTGAGAGCAATATAAATATAAGGATATACTTCAACTAAACTATTCTCTTTTATAACATACATTGAACATTTATAGGTTCAATTTTAATCCTTTTGTAAACTTTTTAAATGTGCCCTAAAGTGAATACCACGTTATGTGTACCCGAGTCTGTATTATAAACATTGAACGAAAATATTATATCTTATCGAATAATAAATGTAATATACTTATTTTGCTATTTCAGTAATACCTAGGTAACTAGGTATAGCATAATTTTTTTAATTTGTTATTAGATGCTCAACAATATTTTTCGAAATACTTAACATTAGGTACTGAAAAAGGTGTGAAAATTAAAAAAATCATGAACACATCAATAATGAAAGTTAGAATATTTTGCCGCCCCCAAAAATTTTCCGCTTGGGGCATTTGTCCCTTTCGCCCCCTCCCCCTTAAATGCGTCACTGGCAATAACAGGATTACAGAATACAGATAAATAATAGTATTTTAAAATTATATTATTTGTATACGAAACGATCCGGCCATGATATAGAGGAAGGTGGTGGTACATGTGATGAGGTGCAGACGAAAGCAACTCTCGTACGCGCATGTCAATATACATATCAATAAACCGTGAAAAATTAAATATATTCTTGTACTCATAACCTATAAAAACTATTAAAAGCGGTAGTAAATTAAACATATTTCCTGAACTTCGATTGTTATTTCGAAAAATGATTATACTCGTAAGCTTCTTGACTATGCTTTGTAGGAATTACTTTTTTGATTTAGAACCAAATGTGCCCAAAATAAATACAAATGTAATGCAATAATTGCATGAGATTTTTATAAATATATCTTAATTTTAAGGTCCTTTAAAATTGATAATTGAAAATCGGCTTCGGCTCCCTAGAAATCCTAGATATTATGTTAAAAAATTCATGCATATATTAAAAATTGAAATAGGAAATTTGGAAGTATGTGTTATTTACTACCGTTTATTGGTTTACAACGTACGAGAAATATGTGTGATGCGATCCCCTTAACTAACGATTTCTTATTATTCACAAATATGTAAGGCTCTAAAATTATTGCCTATACTGAACCCCTTAAAAACTAACCATTTGGAATCCCCATAAATAATATACAAGTTTTTGTATTCATTTGGTATGAATAACTTAAATGTATTAAAAAATAGAGTGGTCATGTGCATTTTTTTTATACATAATGATGACTAACTATAAATATGTAAAATATAATCTATAAAATCTATATAACCGGTTTTGTAATGACCATTACATGAATTACCATGTATTACCATTACCATAACCATTGATCAATTTTATTATTAGTTTCATTCATATTAATAATAATATTTGTATATACTTTTTAAATTTTATAATATAATAAAGCTATATAGGTATTATATATATATATATATATATATATATATATATATATATATATATATATATATTTTTTTTTTTTCCACAATTTTTATGTTATTTATTTTATGTTATTACAGAATTATATAAATAATAAGCTGGCACAATTTCACTACCCTTACTTTCATTTAGGCCATCATAATGAATATAACTATTCAGTATCTACAAAAGCATTTCGCTTTATAAATAATAATAAGATAATTAATTATTATTATTATTCATTATATTCATTATATTCATTCACATCACCAAATTTAAATTACAGGAATTCCACAAAATAGTCGTTGGTTCATTCACGTGCTTTTCTCCCTCGAGTAAGAAGTAAATTCATTGGAACGCCTTGCCATGAATCTGCCCCTGCGCATAGGACCACCATCAGGGCTGTATTAGCACATAGGCATTATAGGCACTGTGCCTAGGGCCTACGAACATTTTTGGGCCTACGGAAATGTGTACCTACGATTTTATTGTAGTATGCAAAGTGGTATAAAAAAATATTTTTATGGTATTTGACAATTTATATTATATATGTTTTGAATTGAAATGAATTTTTTTTCAACATTTTTAAAACTTTTATCGTGTAAAAATGTATAATAGTTATCATATAAAACAGTGATGCCCAACCTTTTTCCTTTGGCGGGCCACTTTGGTAAACAATTATCTTCCAACGGGCCACAAAATATAAAAGTATAAAAATAATCTTATATATTGGCTTGTTTTCTTATCTTTTATTGTCCATTGAAAATATTATGAATTGAGGTATACATTGTAGGTACACATTAGTTTTATCAGTACGTTATTTTAAGTACCTACATTTAAATATTTAAAATTATAAGGACCTGGAAAACTTATATTTGACATGTATAATACTGTTAAAGCATTTGATGCAATATTAAAATTATTTATTGATCAAATTGAGCGCAGTGACTTTAGCCATTTTGAAAACTGCCAAATGTCTAAAAATGAAACAAAACCGTTATGTTCAACAAATCGATTTGTAGAAATGTTAAAGAAGTCGGAAACCGATTTTTCATCTCGATTTTCCGATGTTAAATTACACGAAAAATCGTTTATTTGAAAATCCATTTAATATTGATGAAAATAATGTCGACACTTTTCTTTAACTTGAAATTATTGAGTTGTAAACAAATTCATTTTACTGTGATGAATTTCAAAAAATGAAACAAAACGATATTTTAAAATTTTATTCAAAACTTCCACATGAAGATTTCCCTACTTTAAGAAACTTAATGGGGAATAAGCGATGGGAAGGAAGACACGGACTGTGTATGCGGAGAGACGCAGACAATGTCGCACCTGCTAAACTGCTATGAATGCCCAATAAAATGTGACGTAACAGACTTACAAACCGCAAATAACAAGGCCATAAGGATGGCAGAATTTTGGAGTAACGAAATTTAAAAACACAATTTCATACGTTACCTCTAAAATCACCCGTTGTTACCATTACCATTATGATAATTACCAATATCTACTTAGTACATTAACTATATCTTATTTTATTTTATTTTATGCACCTGTTTTAGTATTTATATATTTACCTGATGACGTTTTGTTATTTTATATGTTTATGTTAGTCTACATGTAATGATAATTATACATTTATTTACTAGTAAAATGACCTGTCACCCAGACTCGAAAAAAAAAAAGTAATTTTTTAATTACTGGTTTAAACGTATTAAAGACGGTCGGGAATCAGTTAATGACGACCCACGTTCAGGACGTCCGTCGACATCGACAGACGATGCTCATGTGACAAAAGTCAATGAAATTGAGCGGTCTAATAGACGTTTAACTATTGAAGAAATCGCGGAAGATTGTAACATATCGGTTGGTTCATGTCATGAAATCCTGGTCGAAAAACTTGGAATGCACCGCGTTGCAGCAAAATTTGTCCCTCGGCTGATGTCGCAAGATCAAAAAGACAACCGCGTAACAATCTGTCAAGAATTGTTAGATCGCGCTAACGATGATGCATGAAGCAAATTATAATGGGTAATGAGACATGGGTCTATGGCTATGATGTTGAGACAAAAGTCCAATCATCACAGTGGGTTGGTAAATTTTCTCCAAGACCAAAAAAAGATCGTCAGGTCAGATCAAACGTCAAAGTCATGCTAACAGTTTTTTTCGACAACCTGGAAGTTATTCATCACGAATTTCTACCTGCAGGACAAACTGTTAACCGATGGTACTATAAAGAAGTATTAAAACGTCTTCGAGAAAAAGTGCGGAGGAAAAGGCCTGAAGTGTGGAAAAAAAACTCATGGTTTCTTCATCACGACTATGCTCCGGCGCACACTTCCCTGTTAATTCGTGATTTTTGCGTGAAAAATCACATGACCGTGCTTTCTCATCCACCATATTCTTCCGATTTGACACCAGCAGACTTTTTTTTATTTCCAAAACTAAAATATTCGTTAAAAGGACAAAGATTTTCTACGATAGACGAAATAAATGAAAATTCGCTAACGGAGTTACGAGCAATTCCAGAAACCGCTTTCCAGGATTGCTTTCAACAATGGAAACGTCGTTGGCAAAAGTGTATTAACCAAGAGGGAGAATACTTCGAGGGTGATAAATCTCAATAGCTTGTAAGTAAGCACCATAAATAAAAAATTGAAAAAATTCGGGAACTTTTTGAACAGACCTCGTATTAGGTATGATGCCTATGGCAATAAATTATAGTATAAATCACGAACTAAGATTATAATTCGCGGTATAAATTAAAATAATTAGATAATTTATATCTTCTCCGGATCACATTGAGAAGTATGTTTAGGTACTAGGGTTGCCATAAATTTATAAGGCGAAACCGGAACAACATTAACTCAATATTAAGTAGTATACTTTTTATAAAATTTTTAATATATTGAGAGGACCAGCTGCGTACACAAGGGTTGGGGATGTGGAAGTCAGATCACCCCTAGGCCTTTTTTTAAATGTTATAAAATAAATTTCTTAGTATGATGGCATTAGAAACGTAAAAAAAAATTAATGATAAAATAAAAACAATGATTTGTTTACAATTAATCCCCCCTCCCCCATACAAAAGTTATATATACTCCACTGAAGAATTAATGGCCGGCAATATAATATTTAAAAATGTTTTCGTAAAATAAAATATATTAAATATTTATATGTGTAAATTAGAAATTATGTTTTTATTATATATTGTAAATCGATTACGATTAAAAATGTACATTGAAATAAAATGGTCGAAATTAAAAATTTAGCAATACTGCATTTCCTCTAAGGCAGGACATATGGACACCGGGACGCGAAATCCAAAACCAATTACAATCCCGGTTTTCCGGGACGTATGGCAACCCTAAAAAAAAAACAAACATTGTTTACCATACATATATATACGGTTTCAATAGTATCGCAGAGACGATTGAATGCCACTAAGATAGGAATATCAAATGTAGCTTCTGTCGTTGAAAAGGATATTGATTATTAATTTGTTTATAATAAACAGTTAAAATAAATAAATAAATAAACAGTTTATTTGTCAAATAGGTATTATTAAATTATTTTTTGGTAAAACTATAATATTGAACGCCAACTACTGGTTAGGTTTATATTGCAAAAAAATATCGTAACATATCTTGTACTCATGGGTCGAACATCCAAGATGTGTAAGACTTGGGTATTTTCCGTGTGTTCAATGAAGTTGGCAATTTTCGTGGAAACGTTACCGGTTTATTCATCAAAATATTTTACAAGTGACGTAAGCAATTTACCTATATCTTATACCATAGAAAAAAGATCTTATGACTTATACATTTTTCTGTGCTAAAAATTTGTTTTTGGAGTGGATGTCTTCTATTTAAAAGGTGATTGAAAACGTACAAAATATTAACTTAGCTATTTCGGTTTTATTCGAGTTAAAAATATGTATTACCTACGTTCCGTTTTATGTAGATCACAAGTTTTTCGTATCATCTTTCTAAAATAATCTATAAAAGCATGGCATTTTTTTTAAAAAAAACCTAGTTATGTTCTAAAACGTTTTGGTTCTAAACTCCGATCTGAAGAAAATCAATGGTAAGAGCTCTTTTTATATAAAAATATTGTGGAATAGTCGACTGTGTATGGGGTTATTCGGAAAATGTATAATGTGATCTGTTCATTTGCTAGACATTAATTTCTTACGAGTAAGTTTGTGTATTATAATGTATTGTAAAATATGTGTATAAAATAACTTTGGATTATGGCTATGAAGTATGTGCATGATAAATTAGGTACTTACTAACTCAATTAATCTATGTATAGGTTCATGATTTAATAATTTTACAATATCTATAAGGTGCTAATTTCTAGGTATTAACTTATATTGGTGAATGTCTGAGCTATAAGGTTCATGGTCTACTATAAAATAACATACCTATAGGTAGTATTATTGTTAATCTATCAATATTTTTCAATATCTGAATCACCATATAATGTATAAATATATATGAATTTTTTCAGTAAACCTAAATCATCTATGTTGAGTTTGTTAAATAGTGATGAGGAAAATATGAAATACAATATTACAACTTTCAGTGAAGTAGGTTAGTAAAGTTAAATAACTTATATTAATTTAATATTTAATTATGAATATTCAAACATACTAAGTACAATTTAAAATGAGCTCTAATACTTTTTTAAATATGTTTCATTAAATTTTAATTTTTTACAAAGTATATTTTTAAATTAATTTAGTTATAATTTTAATTATTGTTATGTAATTCAGGAAAAAGTTGTCGATATTATGTAGGACATAACCTTTTGGGAAGTAAAAATGTGTATTATTTTTTAAAAAATATATACTATATCTTCACATATAACTATTATTTGTAATTATTAGACATACTAATTAAAAAAATAATAATTAAGACGTATTGTAAAGCTTAGACTTTTTAACTAAAATTTTATTATACAAAGTTCCTTCTATTATTTTCAATCCATTATTGGTAGTAGTTTGTAATATTTAAATGTAATTTATGACACTTACAAATAATTCAATCAATTTAATTATTATAAATTTACAAAAAAAAAAAACAATTTCATGCATACGAAACTTCAAGAGATATTCAAAAATTCACAAATAATGATGGTTGTTATGTTATTGGAATTGATGATGACTGTATTATTTTTAGTTCAAAAAAAAAACATATCTACTAATAAATACAATGTAAATAATGATACATCTGCTAGTCTATCAATACTTATAAAATCTGAATCTAAAAGATCTGGAATAATTACAAAAAAACGGCATCTTTCTTCTGTTTCAGTACATAATAATAAAAGTGTAATTAGTGAATCGTTAAAAAATTGTCCAGATTCTATTACTGATACAGGTATATGTTTATTTATCCACATTACAAATTAGTTATTTTTTGTTTTAAGCTTAATTATTTATAATTTTTATTTTTTTGGTTTTAAGAAATTCAATCCACAACAATGAGTAGTTGGCTAATGAATTTGATGATGAATTAATTTTGAATCATTGAGACAATTATTGATGTAAGTATTTATAAATAATACACAATATAGTATATTATTTTATAATAAATATTTTATAATTATAATCTATGCTCTATAATCTACAATTGTTCATATACCATAGATATGGCAAGTATATAGTGGCCGCTACCAGTGGAGGGGGCTTAGAGATTAGTTCCCTTCCGAAATTTTTTCTTAAAATAAAATTGAATGATTTTAAACTCCTTTTATACTAAAAATTTTAAAATTTGCTAGTCAAATAATATATTTATACTCCCCCCCTTCCAATTCTATAGTTGTCACTTGTCAGTAAAGTATTAATTGCCTCTATAATTTTATGTTCTTTACGCCACTGGTTTAGTTAAACAAGTAAATTATATTAGCATTAAAAGGGAACCGGAGTAATATATAGACCTTCCAACCATTATTTTATTAAATGAATTATAGTATAATTATATGAAGAAATGTTTTTATAAAACTATTTATAATTTTATTTAGATACCAATTACAGATTTAGAAAATCATTTGAATAGTTTGAAAAAAATGGAATGAGATATGTTAGAGAATGTTTATAATATAATTTTGAGTATACCAGATACTGTAGTAGTTTCTATTCCTAGTCTTAGAAATCCATCAGTCTTAATTCGTCTTAAGAGAATGCGACAAAAAATTAAAAAATGATGTTTTTATGTTGTTTAAAAAGGAATAAATCCTCTAAATATTCTTTCAATATTCTGTAAAAAAAAAAAAATAAATTATTTTAATTACTTGGTTTAAATTTATCAATTACTATTATGATTAATTTGATTTACCATAACATTTTTGAAGAAAAAAAAATCAGTTTTAATGTAAATTTTAACTGTACGTGGATTATCCTTAATATCTATAAATTAATTTTTATAACAATCTTGAAGGATATAAAAATAATTCATACTGTGAATATTGTATTTGTTGAATAGTATTATCTAAATGCCGATGTAAGTAATATGTGGATGTGCAGACATATAATAAATAATATAAATTATTTTCTTAAAAAATATCTACAAAAATAAAAATTTATATAAAATATTCTCAAATATTCTTTAACGTATTGAATATTTCCTAACCCCTAAAATATGCTTTTTATGCAAAATAAATTTTTATCTGTAAATACTGTGTTTCATGAATCGTAAAGATATCTCACTCCCATTTAACTATATAGACTAGAAATAAATTGATAAAATTATAAAAATCCAACCTCTATTTATTAGTAATAAGCAGGGTTCGAATGTTATAGGAGTTGCATATTGTTCTGTATGCTCTCGATTTATAGCAGACTAAGCTGGAAATTCAAGCTATACAATGTTGAGATTAAAAATTGAAAATTAAAAATGCAAATTTTGCATATTTCGTTGATTTTTGCTTATTTTATAAAAAATTATTTTTTTCTTTCTTAACCAATTTATTTTAAATAATGTTACATAACACAACAGTACTAGCGCGGAAAACGTGCATCATGGACAACTCAATATTATTTTTCATGATTATTTATTGTTATTTTTTATTTTTTTTATTGTCTACTATGCATTTAACGAAAATATTAGTGGTTCAACGCAAAAACAACAGGTATTATACAAAATACATTTATTTCATATTTCACAACTAATGAAAATATATTTAAATATTTTTCAATCAAATCTCAAATTCTAACAGTTTATGCGCCATATTTTAGTTTTCAATAACAATTTTTTTAAATATAGACTTTTAGAATTTACTAATTAACTTTTAATAAATTAATAATTTTTATTTGTTGCATATTTTACATTTTTTGATACATATTTTATCTTTTTTTTCGTGCATATTATGCGTTTTTTGGCTCCTATAACTTCCAAACCCTAGTAATAAGTAACGATAAACAATAAATTATATTTAATAACATAATTACTAAATGTATGAAAGAAACGCTATATTTAAACATATCCACATTATAAATATATACACTTATGACGTCTGCCAACATGGTTAGGTTAGGAAATTACATCCTATAATATAAATTAAGTGATTTATTTTAACATATGTTATAATGCTTAGCTAAATTGAACAATTTATACATAAATAACTGTGGTAATATTAATTTATTAGCAACAATAAAGAGATTTTAAATGTTATTATTAACCAAATTACCCATTCAGTGATCATAATCTAGTATAAAAAGTGAATCAACAATATATTGAACTGTTAAGAATGGTCAAATGTATTTCAAAAACCATATCAGTAAGAAAAACGTAACTTAACATCATATCCTAGTTTATCAAGATTTGGTTTGCACGCAAAGTTGATCATTGGAGGTGGACCACACATCAATACTAATGTATCTTCAGCTGGTGGATAAAGATGTTCAGATATCATGTCGGATGATATAAAACCAACACTATACTTCCAGTCTTAACAATGAATAGTTTTGTATGTAAAAAAAAAAAAAAAAATTAATAAAATAAAATACTAACATTATGCACTACATACATTTATTAAATAACTATTGAATGCATATTTATTCAAATATCATATATTCACCTTCAGTAGGTCTGTCAACAGTATACCAGATCTTAACTTGATCTGGATGATTTTTAGCAGCTTCTTCTAATTCATCTCTTAATAATATATCTTCTTCAGTCTGATTGGCAAAAATTAAAGATAATTTAGTTTCATCTTTAGGATCTCTAGTGATTTGTCTTATCAACTGTAACATTGGTGTAATTCCAGTACCACCTGATTAAGGTCAATGATATAAAACTGTTTAACAATTGAATATAAACATTTATCAAGTTAAATTACCAGCAATCATCGATATCTTTTTAACAAAAATATTATGAGAAGGGTCTATTCTTTTAACAGCTTTAATTTCAAAATCTCCACGGCCATGATAAATAAGACGACCAGATGGTCCTCGAACATCAATTGTATCTCCTATTTCCATAGTTTCAAGATACTGAGTTAATTTACCTCCTTCAGGAAACTTAGGATTTTGGTCTTTGAAATATACCTTCAAAAATATAATGCGCAAAATAATCATTAATCATATATTGTGAAATAAAACTAAAAATTGATATATTTTAACATTATTATATCCTTAAAGTTCAATAAGGTAACTTTGGTTTACTTTACAATACTTAAAATATATTTACTTTAATAACTAAATCCATATATCCAACATCATTATCACTACTGACAGGAGTATAAGCACGTGCAACTAATTCTTCATTTATTCTTGCTGATAAATGTATATGTTGCCCAATTGGTAAACCTACATAGAATTTACTTTAAAATAATTAAATTGTGTAAAAAAAAAAAACAATGTGTTATCAAGATAATTAATGAATAAAATAATTGAAATCAAGAAGAGAAAAATGGCAAAATAAATACAATATCAAGTACCATTAACTAGTTATATTTATATGATGTTAAAAAATTAATAAGGATTAATGGCATCAACTATAGAGCTTTTGAGGATTTTATTGTATTAATTAGATTCCATTCAATAATATTTAATTAACATATTTTTTGAATCATAAAACACTAACAATGTTTAATACTATAAAAAAAGTTCAATAAATAATAATAAATATTACCAAGAATATGGTTTTTGGATGGCAATTCAAATCTAAATCTTCGTGTATCATGACTAATTACATGTTTTTGAATAAGTGGCAGTGGAATCTTAGTATTCGAATCCACTAAAGTTCTTTTTTTTTTTGCTCTTTTTTTGAAAATTGGCTACAAATGCTGATATGGCAAAGCCTGTTGTTACAACAATTCCAAGACCAACTAATACTGAAGAAACACTCTAAAAGTAAAATAGTACACTTTTACAAAAAAAAATAAATTTTAATAGAAAATTAAGTACTAATATTTATTAACTGAAATATGGTATTTTACCGAAAATGTGGATAAAAAGTTTTTAACTGAAAAAGAACTCATCCTTTTAGAAAAGCGAAAATAATTAACAAATAATTTTAAGTAAATTATTGACAAAAAAAATTAATTGCAGGATGATATCTTCGATTATATAACATTTGAATGTAAATATACAATAAACCTTCAAATATATTACGATCTAAGTGCGCAATGTAATCTTTGATATCAAATTCATAGGTTATAATTTCATAGGAAATTATAGGTTATGTTTTATCTTATATTATGGAAACGTTTCAAGATTAGATTAGATTAGATAGATTTGCTAAAAAAACTTTAATTATTAAACTTAACTAAATAAATAATATTAAATTAAATCTTCGAAAAGAATTACCTAGAGGTAAAAAAGTTTAAATTAATGTACATAAATACAATATATAAATAATAAATCGAAAGTAATTAATATATTAACTATAAATAATTTTAACACTTAAAGTGTATATAGAAAATTATTATTCATCCTAGAAAAATATAATGTATAGCTAAATTTAAATGATTTATTATTTTATTAAATACTTACAAGTTCATCAATAAATCCCATGATAACTTATATTCTTGCAAACTTTGAATATTCTATAAATATATATTTATACATATAAATTTAAAAAATAAATAATACAACTAATGGTTATTTATACCTCAAATTATAATTTGTATTTATTTTATTAACATTACATCTAATAAAAAAAACTTAACTATCGTAAAAAGTGAAGTTTTTCATATAAATTATATTGACCACAATTCATCAAAAAACTATTTACTCAGCTTTACGCTATTAATAAATTATTAAAAACTCAAGTGTCTATATCGCTGTCAAATATTTTTGTAATAATTAACTATAACTGATGAAATATTCAAAATATTAAAGATTATGTTACAACAGGAATTATTTTTAAAAAATTTAAAATTGAACAAATCGGTAACCAAATTCAGAATTGGATTTATATTTACAATAATGCAGAAGAGTAAACTTACAAATTAATAAAAAAAAAAATCATATTCTAGTTATAAAAAGGAGGTAATACACAAAATAATCTAATAGAGTTAGTTATTTACTAAAGGATTTATTACCTGGAACTAGAAATATTAATTTTAATAAACAATTTTAAATTTTTTTCTTTATTTTACATAAACAATTTATACAATTATATGAAAAATAAGCTTATAAGATGAGAGTAAAAATGTATATGAAGTAGTTGTTTAATGACCCCCCCCCATTAGTATCTCTTGACTCTAGGCCATAAATTGGTTTTCAATAAGTATATCAAAATAAAGTGGAAAATAATCACACTTATTTATATTTAAAATAATGATATAATATTCTATGATTTTTTAATATCCCTTTCAACCTTCACTATATAGATACATTTTATACCTTAATTAATTTTTGAATAATATTTAACAATATATAATTTTAAATAAAAAATCAAATATTAAAACACTTTAAGAAAAAAATCCATTTAATTCATACACATGAAAGTACTTGCTTAGTTATTTATAAACAATAAACAACAATAAATACTAAAAAATAAAGTTGATTTTTAGGAAAATTTAGAGTATATGTTATTCAATTTTAACATGTTAACTGTTAATAACCAACCTTAACAACAATCAATAATTACTAGTAGTCAGCAAACTTCAGAAAATAAATAGATAATAAAACAACATACATCAACACTATTCTTAATTTACGTTATAGAAACTCTACAAATGTTTTTTGTAATTTTCAGCGAGGCATATTATAGCAATTCATTTTTAAATAGTAGTATAAATATATAAGCATGGAAAATTGTTACACCAATACACACTTAATCCTGTGAACTGTGGTGCAATAAGAATTTTTTATCGATCATAAAACATTATTTAGTAAATATTACCTTAAGTTTATTACACACGTAATTCAAGGTTGACCAATAATAAAAAATAATTTTTCAAAATGGTTAGTTTAAAATAAAACGCAAAAACGGATAAGATAATAATATATTACGTACTCCAAGTTCATTGATTGAACTACATTTTATTTAAACACATATATTATATTGTTATAATAATTATAAATGACACCCATATAACCGTAAAGAAAATTAACAACTAAAAGACACCCATGATCCAAACAGAAAATTGGTAGGAATCCATATACAACTTAGATTTTTGACCAGTCCGCCTTATGGTTTACAGCTCGAGGGCAAATTAACAGCTGTTGCCGGTAGTGGTCGGGGTTGCGTTTGCACTTTAGTATGAATCGATTTCGAAGAAATTATACTTATTTTAATTCATTTTTACGTGCTCGGTTAATTAGTGTTTCACTACATTATTATAAACAACATTTTTGTTCTAATATGAAATAAATTCTATTCATTTTTTTTTTTTTTAATTAATTTTTTTTAATAGTGTTTTCTAAAAAGGAAACGTTTGGCATTATAACCTAAAAAAGAACTCAAGTATTTAAATTTCCAGAATTATTTTTAAGTGCGCCAAATAAAAAGTGAAAACCGGAATACAAAAATATTATTTTAAGTTTATTTTTAAAATAGTTATGCAATATTAAAAATCGACTATTATAAATAAATGCTAACCACCTGAAGTTGAAGGTTATCTTTTGTAATCGCGAAGTATATTTTCAAATCAAGAAGAAAGAATACCTATAGGTAGTTATAAGTACAACAATCTATTATAAATATACTTAATTTTCTTTATTTGTTATGCAAATGTATTGTACACAATTAACCACAAAGAATTTGTGTACACTCTATTCTTTATTTAAATTTAATTACTTGGAAATTTATCTATAATTTTCTATTTGCAGTTTTTGCTGTATTGACCAGTTTTTTTTATTAATATTGGAAGAAAATTGGTTTCAGATATTTGTAAAAAGAAAAACATGTTGAAATATAAAGTAAGACAGGTTTCAAGGTTTCAGGTTTTTATAAATGAATTGAGTATACTAATATTTTATTTTACTATGTACAACTTAAAAATTGTGTGAAATATTCTTAAGTGTACGCCAGTAACGCCAAAGTCCAAACAATTTAGTCTGGTATAAAATATTAAAAGGCCCCAATATCTATATATCCGTCGCAATGGCGTAACGAAAGGGAAATAGTACTTAACAATAAAATATTAATATTAGGCTTTCATTTTGTAATGAAGTTTTCATATAGTTTGGCCCCTTAACTTCATCCCAGTATGAAACATCCTTATCCAAAATTTTAAAAATATGTCAAGCTAAGGCCTGACTTCAATATTGGGTTTGATGCCACTGTGTGCAACATGTTATGATAATGATACTTAATGAATAATTTACATAACATTGCAATAATAACAGCATGTAAATCAAGTTTTTCCATGTAAAATTAGCATATATATATATTTTTTGCTTGTTCATTCTAGGTATAATAATTATTCCTAGAATACATTAATAATTATTGTATGACATGTATAATGCATTAAGTAAACCAATGTATTTTAATAAGATAATATTTTATTATTGCCTTATTACTAATAATTATTAAAACTGATATTTTCATTTTGAAACATATAGTATAAATTACAAAAATTTCAAAATTTTAACTTATTTAACTATTTCTTAGATATTATAAAATTCTTTTAAATTGATAATAATAGCTGAACCATATAATTGGGAGGAGACTATGGTAAATGCCCCACTCTAAGAAATTTTAAAAAGTTGGCAATTCTTTGTCCTATGATCAAATGCTTAAATCAGTTAATTGTAAATTTTTATTTATTATTTTGTACTCAGAAATTAGATAATATTCTCTTTTAAATACACGTTCACAGTTTATTAAAAGTTGGGAAATGCTATCTCCTCCCCAGTTAATGACAATTGCTATTACACGATTCTTATAAACTTTATTTTTGGTATATTATATATTCTTATATATGTAATCTGTATAAAACAGTTTTCATGATATTGAAACCATGAAAATTGAGCTCATAATCTTTAAAAAACCGTTAAAATTGTTCCTATTCACCCCAAACTACGGTACATTATATTTGAGATACAATTTATGTTTTTATAAATAAATTCTGTAAAGTATTACATATGCAAATAATAAAACTAAGTTTTTATTTAATTAAATTTCTATTATTATTCCATTAAACCTATTGATAGGTAATATATAACCTATAGGATTAGTAAATAAATTAATGTTATTATTTAATTGGTAAATTGAAACATTTCATGTTCTTTGTTTATCATCATGACATCATTATTCATTACTAGAGCATTATTCATTTAAAGTGTCAAGTATGATGCAAATATGCAAAGAAAAAGTGGCTAAATATGCAATTATATGCATTATGTTACACTTTATAAAATGTGATTTTTTTTTAAAAAAAAAACCCACATTTTTATATAAAATTAAATTCTAATTATTTTATCAAAAACAACAAAAAATAATAATATCCACTTTTAAAAAAATAAATTCAAATAAATTAAATCAATAAAAAACTTTTAGGAAACTTAAAAACGAAAATACAAATTAAAAAAAAATAAAAATAAAAAAAATATTTTAGATAATTTGCAGTTACCTACTCTCAAAAAACTAATAGAAAAATTAATAAAAATACAAATCTTTTAAAAAAATATTTTTGAAACTTAATACCTATCATGTCTATTCGTTCTATATTTGAGGCGATTACAAAATTTACTTTAAATTAAAATAGTTAATTTATTAAAAACTCATTAAATATGCATGTTATATGCATTTATAAACAAACAGTGGCACAACCAGCATTTTTTTAAGGTGGAGGAAGTCCAAAAATTATTTTAAAGTAGCTAGCAAATTTAATTATAGTTTGATAAATGTAAATATTGTAATTATAATGTGAAACTGAATGATAATTAATTGTATTATGTTAAAAAAAAGTAAAAGGTATGTACAAGGTTATAAATTGAAATAAAAGCAATGTTTTCTATAGCTTAAATGTTGTATTACTTCTTCAAGTGTTACACTAACTTCGTAGTAGACATTGAGAGTAGCTAATCCAATGGTTAGCCTTACCTAACCTTTCTGATATGGAATTTCTTAAACCAATCTTCGAATCAAGTATTACATTTTCCAAACATTATTTTAGAAAGATATGACATGTTCAAGGGGGGGTCCGGACCCGAGGACCCCCCTGGTTGCACCACTGTGAACAAATTTGCAATAACCCTCAAAATATGGAATATAAAATTTGGTGTTTAAATTCGGTGTGATATGAATCGTGGACATTTTAAACCTCCATAGACTTGCATACACTTAGTATAAACATACAAATGCATATAAATCCAAGCTCTATTCATTACTAATCCTTACATATTTTGTTCTGAAAAAAATATTTTATTGATAGTCTATGGTCCACAAATATTAAATATTTAAATATATAGGTAACCATAATTTTTTAAATATTATAAAAATTTAAATGATGCCCCTGCGTATAATGCACTATTTTTCATTAGTATTTATAACATTTTTTTTTGTTAGTGTATGTAATTTGAAGTTAATATCTATTCTTATATCATAAATTAATCAAATAATTTTAGTAAATTCTGTCCCATATTTTAAAATGTAATATTATTTATATAATCATTCTTTTTTCAAAATTTTGATTATATGAATTCGTCCAAATTTTATGTTAAGATGGTTTTTAAGCTTTTTATATTTAAAACTATAATA
Source organism: Sipha flava (assembly GCF_003268045.1). Lineage (NCBI taxonomy): Eukaryota > Metazoa > Arthropoda > Insecta > Hemiptera > Aphididae > Sipha > Sipha flava. The sequence goes on from NW_020273076.1 coordinate 4,166,757, forward strand.
AAAACTTTAAATCTATTTTACATTTTGGTATAAGAAGTAAATTGAGCCTCAAATTTATATAATTGAATAATTTCTTTAAAATTTTTAATTAATATGTTATTCTTATTTCCAGGTTCTAGCCAATATGTTCAAAAACATTAAATTTACCAATCAATTTACTCGTAATAATTATACACAAGAAGCTTCTCTACCTAACAAAATTGAAAAAAGTTTGTTCACTTTTAATCATAAACCTATTTTTATTTTTACTCTTATAAAATTATTAATTTGTTTTGCTCATTCACAAATATAGCTGAGTATGAAACAAATATCTTTCATGCTTTCACAGAGCTAGTCTTGAAATTCTATTTTGTATATAAATACAAATTTTAAGTTCTTATTTCATCTAATTTTATTTATGTTTATGTCATTATTAGATTAATTTAACTTATAAACAGTAAACACGTTGACTATATTATATAATTTTCATGAATGATACTAAAAAATTGCATTGTCCAACTTGTTAATCACTGTTCGTTAATAATTTAATATTTTATTCATTTTTTTCTTAGTTCTGTTATCTGTTTATGTACATAATTTTAAATTTGTGTCAACTTTTCATCTTAATGTACTTTATTAACACAAAAATGCCAAAAGATAAACATTAGGTTAAAAAGTTATTTATTTGAATTTGGTGTCAATTTGTTTTCGACTGACGGTGAAGTCCGTATAGTATATATCAGCATTTTTATGTTAAAGAATGCGGAAAAAATGCAATGTTACGCAACATTTAAATGATTTATATACTTTTTGAATAAATCACTTTAAAAATGTAAGAGGATATTTTTAATGCTACAATTCTTCTGCTCTATTTATTATTATTATATAAATATGAAATATTTATTAACTATAAACATGATTATGTTTTTTATAAATAAATTAAATGTTAATAGTAGTAAGTAATAATTTTATTTATTTACTTAGCAATTAATAAAGTCACACTCTTGGGACGAGTTGGGGCAGATCCACAAAAACGAGGTACAGATGATCATCCTGTTGTTGTATTTTCATTGGCTACACACCAAAATTATATTAACAGTAATGAAGGTAATATAATTATTTTTTTCATTTATATATCATTTTTATAATATGACCTAATATATTTTAATATTAATTTTATTTTTGTTGTTAAACTGATAGAAAATACTCAAAAGACTGACTGGCATCGTATTGTTGTATTTAAACCTGGATTACGAGATACCGTATACAATTACCTTCAAAAAGGACAACGTATACATGTTAGTGGAAGGATAATGTATGGTGAATTGAAAGATGAATCTGGTAATTCTCGAACAACAACATCTATTGCTGCTGATGATATTATATTTTTTAATTCAAAAAACTAAAATCATACATTTAAATTGAATTTAATTGATGCCATATTATATTTAAATTTTTCCTTTAGTTCATAGAAAAGATACATCATGATTTTAGTTATTACTTATATTTTTATGATTCAATATTTTTTCTAATTTATTAATAAAATTTAATACAAAAAAAAAAAAAAGATTTATATTTTATACTAATACTTTAAATTATTACAAATATTATATTAGTAATATGAGGTGTAATTTAGTTTGAGTAATTGCGTAATTCAGGCTTCAAAAATTATTTCATTTGAATTGTATATTAATTATAACTAGGGACCGGATTTATATGCAAATGCATATATGTATTGAAATAAACTTTTTGAAATCTGATGAGCATTGTCCCCGATTTAGATCTTTCTTACCAAAATAACACTAATATTATTTTGCATATTTTGCATATTTCAACGTTTTTACCTATTAAATGCATATTTGTAGTTATATAGTGCATATTATTATTAATAGCACATATATTCGTTTTCGTCGTATTTTCACGATCAGAGTCACATAATATTGATAAAATTGCAACCGGTTCTTATTTCCAAAGATAAGATTACTTACTCATATCATCCAATGCAATAAGGTAAAATATGAATTCAATTTTTGTTTTCACTTTTTATTAATGTTGGTATTTATACTTTATAGATTGAAGATAAAGAATGTTAAATGGTGATAAAAATAACAAAATATTTTAAAAGCTTTTTTATTCTTTTTTTAATACCGTAATAATTAATGATTATTTTTACATTTATAATATTTGTACATAATTTTAAACAGCATTTTGAATGAATATTTAAGTACATATTTAAAAATAAATACATATTTTATAGCATATTACAGCATATTTTGAGGATTTTTTGTGCATATAAATCCGGTCCCTAATTATAACAAATTAAACAATGCCTTAAAAAAAATCTTTACAGGTGTACACATCTTTACTTTAATAGATGGTGTTTTTGTTTTTGTTGCACTATAAAAATTTTTACTAAAACTTATATTCTTTTTGTGTAGTATGTATGTATTTATGTGTTAATTTAAAATGAAAAATCACTGTAATAAATCACAGTTTATAATTACATATTACTATTACTACTTACTAGAACAAATAGTAAATATAAAGCTATTTATATCATTAACTTAATTTCACAATTTCAAGTTCTCCCTATTTTTTGTACTTCTGAATACATAATTTTAAATTTACCTATATTATATTTATATATATATATATTATATGGTTTGTGTTATAGAATATTATTTTGTATTATGTATATAAAATATTGAAATTCAGGGAATCTTTGGATGATGTATATAAAAAAACTAACAGTATAATTACAGTTTATTCAACAAAAAATATTTATAAATAATCATATATATTTGAACTAATTACAAAATATGTGACTGACTAAATTATGAAAACATAAAAAAAATATTGTAAACCTAAAATTAAATTCTTTACCATGATTTTCATCGAGTAATTTTAGGTCAGAAATATGATAGAATTATATTTTAGATAATATAGCTAAGTATACATATATATTATTGTATGTTATATACTGTATTTTTTACAAACCACCATCCGTTAAAAGTTATATACTGACAAGCTCTTTTGACAGGACAGTGGGACTGCTAATTGGGCACAAGCGTTAACGAGTTAATCCTTTGATGTACACAAAATATTATAACAGAACCTTATAAAACTTCAATAACTATTGTGAATTGATTTCAATTATTTAATGTTCCTACTTTCAAGTGTATGTAATATTTTTGGTGGCAGCGGTTTAGGATATAACACCATTATTCTTTCGATACTACATCACTTACAAACAAGAAAGAGGTATTTTCCAGTTATTTCCTGTAGTGCAAGAAAAAAAGAGAAACATACAGACACATTTTAAGTTATACTCTTAATTTCCAGTTCTTCAAAATGGAATTTTAGGTAAACCATTCATCATCGTGACGCGGACCCGTGCGGCAGCCGTTACCAAAACGGCCGTCGCCGACCGTGCCCTTATCTCTCTCAATAACCACCAGTCCGCGGCACGCAACGTCGCCGCGACACCCCGTCACCCCAATCCATCACCGGACTAGGGACGCGCGCGGTCGCGACAACGTCCGCAGGTACCACCATCTGAACCGTGCTATTTTTCTGATACCGTGTATGGAGACACAACTCATCGTTGTTCGGTGTCATTTTGTATAAACTTAACACTGTTTTACCGTGCCATTATTCTGTTCTTTGTTGTTACCCAGTGAAACACATAATATATCGAGTTATTTAATTACCTAGACATACTTGTTATTACTATTTTTATTATTATAATATTTTTCATCACGGTGTCCACCGCATCTGCGACACGTGCACACAACACCGTCACCAGTGTGCCGCGTCAATCGGATTAGAAACAGTATTAAATTACAAAAATAAGGAGTTAATCCTTACGGATATTTCAACATTGAATGAATCCCCAGAATATTTAGAAACTTCGAAATATCCAGAATTTCAAAACTTCATAACTTTTTTAAAACCACCAGAAATTTCACAGAACCTTGTTGAAATAAATGCTTTTCTACAAGCTCGGACGGAAATGTTAATTACCATTCCGATTACAGGTCGTCAAGAGAACGATACATTTTAATACTAAATACCGACTATCGGTGGAGCTGTGTATGATGCAGTAATACTATCAATACAGTTGCCAATTAGAAAGTATTAATATCAATTATCAATGCTCCAGAACATATAGTAAAGTTGTCTAGCACAGAATTTAGGTCTATATATACGTACAGAAATTCAAAGGGAGTAAACTCTATTAAAGTAAGTCTTACGACTTCATTAAATAGAAATTTCATCTTCAAACTCAAAACGAAATTAAAACTGAACAATTAAATAAATAAGAACGGGAAGCATTAATAACCATTTTCACACAATATTCGGATATTTTCGACTTATAAGATGAAAAGTTAACCTGCAAAAATACCGTTTACCACGAAATCAACACTAACTCAGTTGCTCAACTTATAAATGAACAACCTTATCGTTTATAATTTAAGTACATACAAGAAATCGATAAAAAAAAGTACAAAAACTTAAAGAGAACAGTATAATCGCTTCAAGTAAAAGACCTTGGAATGTATCACTATTGGCATAGGCGTGAGCAGACCTGTATTTTAGGGGGTGCTAACTAACTAATAATAATAATAATGAATGATAGCTTACTAGAATTCCATAACAACTCGTTAGGACATCAAGGAATAACAGGAATATTTTATTTCATACATTTTTAGTATCAATGGAAGGGAATGATGAAACAAATCAGAGATTACTTAAAAGGTGTCCGAGCTGCCAGAGGAATAAGACACTTACAAAGACACAAAAAGAGCCAATGATGATCACTATGATGACTTCCAGAGCTTTTAAAAAAATAATTTTTGACATGGTGAGATCATTACTACAAGAGTTAAAATTCATTTCTCTTTCCTTTACAGGATGATTTAACAAAATTGTTTTGTACAACACCCATGGAAAATCACATAGTCAGTAAGGTAACACATCATTTTATTACATAATTTGTGTGTTTATATGGTTTACCCGGAAGTTTCGTATCGGACCGTAGTACAGAATTTCTAAACATATACCGTATTTTAAGAAGTATGTAATAAAAATTCGTCAAACTTCAAGTACACCGTATCATTCTCGAAGCAATGGAAATTTCGAGCAGTCATCGCACTTTAGAGAAATATCTCCGATTTATTGACAAAGTCATCATAATCCTCAACAATTCTATTACCTATCCATTCAGCTATAAAAATGTTAACCATACGAGTTAGTTAACGGACAACCTATATCAGTATCTGTTTCGCAAATTAAATCAGAATCTAGATATAATTACCAAGATTATTAATAAGAAAACAAAAAACAAGGTCAAAAGGCACTTGTTCTTGCAAAAGAAATTTGTTAGGAACCAAACAAAAATCCAAAGAACATTATGACAGATATTCCAAACCAGTGGCGTAATTGTGGTGGGGGGGGGCAAATACCCCCCTGACAATTTTTTGAGAGATAAAGGTATAGTTTTGCTCCCCTCCCAGATAATCCAACAGTACAAATATCACCTTTTATTAATGAACTCGTATAGGTAGTATTTAACAATATTGGTACCTACCTAGTACCTGCTACCTATAATTTATGTTTATCTAAACCATAAAATGAGTTTAAAGACATGTAAAATCAAACAATTAGATATACTGTATAAAATACATACAATAAAAATATGTTTTAACTGGTGAGGGGGAGGGGTGACAGGGTTTTGGTAATAATAAAAGTATTATATTGCCCTCCCTAGATTTTTTACCACGTTACGCCACTGTTCCAAACCTTAGAATTACGTAGTAGGAAATAAATAAATTACAAAATAAATAATTAATTATATAATATATTTGATAATTGATTACAAGAAAAATCCTCAAATAATAAATTAGCTCCCAAATGGCTAAAACCATGTGAAATTCTAGAAAAAACCAACCATTAAAAATTAAAAAAAAAGGAATAGGGTAGAACATCAAAATCATCAAAATTTATTTAAACCATTTTTCGAATATTCATGTTGAAATTGTTCTAGGAAAATGATTGATAGAACTATAAAACTCGAACTAATAAACGGACTATTATACGTGTTGATAACGTCAGTGTTGTTACACAACATTTTTACAGAACTTATCATACAATTATCAGTAAATCAAATTGAGGTGACGCAGTTCAATCACCAAGAGAGTCTATACTATCAATCACAAGGAAGAATAAAAACATCAACCATGGATTGGAACTTGTTAACAAACATTGATTTGTCTATGTATAACATTTGATATTCCACTTTGGTAGATGCATAGACCTATAAACTTTATAATCTTAGTTTATAGGTCTATGGGTAGATCTCTATAACAAAACGACACAGAATTTTCAAGAGTTGACACAAATATATAGCTATTATACAATAGACGGTCTATGTCAACGGTTTATACAAGCTACTCACCTATATCTACATGAAATTGAAGCAAATAATCGAATCCTTATACAGTAGAGTCTCGATAACTCGAATACTTTTCGTTTTTCTAGGAGATTCCTACACACTCAATACAATATTCGTCACGATAAGTCAAATGTAAAACTATTTGATCATAGATAACTCAAAGTCAGTTGTGACAAATATATATTACATTTTAAAATTAGAATAACCGTTTTACAATCATAAATGTACAAAATGAAACTACTTCTATGTACGATTGTGCTATAAAATAATCTACAATTGCTGCATATCTTTGTTGTGTAGTATGTACAATTTGCAGTTATATATTTTAAACGTAAATTAGTTAAATTAATAATTGCTGAACAAGTTCAAAACATATCTTCAAAGAAAAAATAAATCAAATATACCTGCTCATGTAGAAAGCAATGATGGAGGTTCCGATTGGAAAGTTATAGTAGATCACTATAAGCTATAAATCGAAATCAGAACCAGCGAAGATTAAGAAGAAGATGATTATCCAGTAATTGTCTTACATAGAGGAAATTGAAGACATTATTTTAAAGCAACACAAACATCACACTTTAATTCCAAGTTATTTTTCTAAATTGTTAGAATTATACATAAATTATGTTTTAAAATGTAACCGTCGCATATATAAGATATAGGTATATAAGATGTATATAATACATACTTTGTGAAGTATGAATACTTCATTATGGGTTTACTTTTTACGAGAAACAATATTGGTTTTTATCTTGTATATAATATTTCATTAAGAATAATATGTTTGGCTATCGATTTCCAAATTATAATAAGATAATCAAAACATACATCTCCAATGATGCATTTTATTTCAATATTTGCGCCAAAACATATTTTATTTATAGGATAGGTTCTTCATTGTCAAGGTCTACATTGTATATTAAATCATGCAATAAGTAGTATGTTTCACTTTCACGTGTACCAACTAGATAAAACTATTAACGCCACACATTTATAAGCTGAGCGCATTTGTTTGATAGTATATAACATTAATTTTCCCTGGTAAAATAATAAATACTAAGATCGTAGTTTATGGTGAAGATTGCGTATATATTTATATATTGAAAGTATATATCATTATAATTCATATCATGTAACACATACGAATACTCGAATCCACATCTACATAGTACCTATCTCATCATGTCTTCCTCTCTACACAATCAGTATAATATACATTACATTGATTATCATTTTTGTATGAATTTTAAAAATCATTAATAGAACTATATGCATTCAATATTTCTTTATTTTCGTAATTCCTTTTTCTTTTTCATGTTTGGTTAAAACTGTATATGTATCGATTGTTAATACATACTAAGTCACCAACAATTCGTTTTCGGTAAACCTATGGTATTCTCATCATTTTTCAAAAAGGAGTACTTTTTAAAACATAATTTTACACACCATATTATATCTCTATTAACTATTTATTATCTAGATACTATTGTAATTTGTATTATATAAATACTGAACACTAAAATTTTAAAGAAATTTGTGGAATGAAAAATGCATATTTATTATCTATACATTTAAATATATCTTTCACTCTATTGCTGTATATCAATCAGTATTAACCAATAAATACATAAACAAAATAAGTCTGAAATTATTATTTTAAATAGTTATTATTAAAATAAACCATTATTTGATTAATGACATTAAACTATTGATTCAGAATAAAATATTCATTTTGATAACGTTATATTATTATTTGAAGATTAAAAGTTGATAACTAGGTACCGTTTTGCAGATAATAGCTATGGATACATAAATCTTATCATTACATAAAATATCAAAAAATATAATTATAAATTATGGTACATTGTTAGTTTACAAATATCATACAATTAGATAGTCACATAAGTATTAATGTTATTTTTATATTGATTCTAAAACAATTCAGTTCGACAATTTAAAGTTAAGAAACTATTCCATGATATTATTCCATAATAATTTATGTGGTTATTGGGTTGAGTGAACATTCAAAATAAGTTTGATTAAAATTGAAGAGTAACCAAGTGACGAGAGAAGGGAAAATAATGGATGCATTTTTGAATGAGATATAAGTAGAGCGCGGATTTGTATGCACTTAAAAGTATCGAAATATGCTATATAATATGCAGTAAAAATCATGAAAATATGCAAAAAATATGCAGTCAAAATCATAAAAATATGCAGTTAAAATTATGAAAATATGTAAGAATTTTTTATTTATTTAAAATGTATAATTCAACTTATAATAATTAATTACTTAAATACTTAATACAAAAAAATTTAGGGAATTTTCTGAACTTAATTTATTTTTAAAATTTTATTTATTATTAAAATGAATAATCATATGCATTTCAAGTTTATCTTTTGTGAAGCTGTGTCGTTTATCGGTTAACATATCTTTAAAGGCTGAAAACGAACATTCGATGTCAACCGAAGTTATTGGGGCATATTTGAAGCAAGTGGTATGTCGATAACCGACTGACACAGCAAGAGCGATTAAGTTTACGTTGAATCGATTATTTATTTTATAACTAAATATTATTAACTAAAATTATTATTTAGTGACTATGAAATTTAGTTTTAATTTTTCTACTTGACAAAATATAATTGTATACATTTTTTTTTTAATTTTCACTTCAATATGTAATAAATTTTGAATTTTGCCAAAATATGCAAAAATATGCAATAACCTCTAAATATGCAAAAAATATGTCACCATTAGCTTCAAATTATGATGATTCGTGAAGATAACTGACAAAAATTCAAAAATATTGAAAGGAAGAAAATATGCAATTGCATAGAAATCCGCACTCTAGATATAAGCAACGGAATATGATGCGAATGTTACAGTCAACTTTACTGTCGATGTGGATGCAAAAAGGTGATGGGATTGAGGAAAAAACCAAAAATAATGAACTGTGAGAATATTGTGAAAAATACAAAAAGGCATGAAAATTTACGAATGCAATTGTATTATTATTGAAAAGTAATTAAATCACATTTAATTGCGAAACTACTTTTTCAGAACAAAAAAAAATTGATATAAAACAAAAAAATTACAGATAAATGAATTTTAGTAAAAAAACTGTTTGACTTCCTTTGAATCACCTAATCTTTGAATTGTTTTTATCAACAACCACATTTTGATATCGTAAGGTTGATAATAATATTTTGATGGAATATAATAAACAATTTGATATTAACTGTTTTTGTTATTATTATATTGGGCATTGGTAACGAATTTATACAAATAAAATTGAATATTCAGCAATGTACGGTACTCAAGTATATAACTATAGAAATACAATAGTATAATAAAAATGTGATATATACATCTAATAATTATCAATCAGGTTTTAGTGCCGAATTAGTAAGAACCCTTTCGGGGTATAGTATCATTGTTATTATTGTAAGTAACCATAAAGTTACTTAGACTTATGAATCATGAACGATGAGCTATTTATTTTTAAATAAATTTACAATATTATTATATAATAAAAAGCGAGATCGTAAAATGTTCTTGGAAATGTCAATAAAATAACGTTCAATTCTACATAATTGGCCGTGTTTATGATATAATGATATATCGATATGATATATAGACAAATATAAAACGTATATATACATTATTAATATTATTATATAATTTCCGAACATAGTGTACTGGAGTGCAGTGCCCGTGCGTAGTGATTGTCAAGTTCATTTGGTATTAACGCGTAGAAATTGCATAAAAGTTAAGTAGAAAAACTGTAGGTGTGTATTTTACAATAAAAAAATACATAAATATCTGTCTGAAGCCTTATTTTTATTTATTCTATCTATTATTTTATAAAACAAAAATGTAAAAAAAAAACAAAGAATTAAAAATATTTAGCATGTTATATACCAATAATAGGTAAATATTGGTGTATAAAAACAATATAAATTAAAACTCACAACAGTTTAAAAACTTACACTACAACTTATAACTAAACTTTATTATTCTTGGCATTTCTTTAAAGTTATTTTTAATTCGTATTCTATAAATTATAATAATATAAATATAAAACTCTACAACATATTACGTATGGATTTACATACTTATAATGCGAATAATTGAATTTCTTTATTAGTTTATTTGTATTTTAGAAAAAATGGTTAGAAACATTTTTAGATCATGGGTCCTCATTTTTTGGGAAGGCCATACAATAAACAAACTTATTTTTAAAATATTTACTGATAAAAAAACAAAGGTAACATTTATACAACCATATGTTCATACTTAATAGAGTATAGCATAGGCGCAATTTCAATAAAAAAATTGAGGGTGCTTAAGCTCTGTATTTATTGGGTATTTAATTTATATTAAAACTATATGGATTTAATGAGCCGATTTTTAAATAAATACAAATAAAGGTTCCGGTTTTAAAATTAATTTAAATTAGGGTTTTGGTGAACTCGACAAAATGTGAATTGACGTTTGTCGAGTAACATTGTTTTCATTTATATTTCATTACAGTTTTATACTCAAAATATAAGTTTAAGTCAAATTTCTGATGACGAAAATAAGTTTTTGATACATAAACACGTACATTATTTGAGGGTGCTAATACCCCCTAAGCCCCCCCTATTTGCGCCTATGGAGTAAAGTAAGTATTCTATAAGTACTTATGAAAAAAAGAAAAAATTAATTTTACATTCAGTAACTAGATATTATGGGGCCCCGTAATATTTCGATATCTCAATATATTTTATGAGCAGAATCTGTGGCCTCCCCTGCTCTAGCCGGCCTTGTAAATGATAATAGTTCATACAGTAATATACTCTATGTATCAGATAAATAATTAAGAAATCAATGCATATATATTAATATCATTTTTTTAGGGTATAGTAATTGTCTTTTATTATTTAAATAAATTAATTGAAGTTTTGGAATATTCCGGGGGTTGATTTAAAATCATTCAATAACTGTAAATAGTCCAAGTTGATATTATTTAATGCTAAATTCATAGTAGTTCTATTTTAAATTTTGCTCAATTGTCCAATAGAGTATGATTATCTTATTCCAATATCATCTATATTCGGCGCTGAAATATTAGAATACATACGTTTGCTACGTATTGTATATATTTTTTTAATTATGACATGTGTATAAACATATTCGTTTTATTATCAGCATTACTATTTTTATAATATAATCGATGAATAAAAATAAAGATAATTGTAAAATTTCCGTCATCATTAAATAATAGTCAATAAGTATAGTAAAGGTAAATATGTTTATATGATTATAATACGTGTATAATATTATTAATATTACTATTACTTCGATCGAATAAAAAATAATATATTAAATTAGTAATCAAACAATTATTAATTAATGCAGTTTTTTTACTTTAAATGTATAAATACGCATAATTTAAATACTAATACTTAAGGGCAGTGGTTCCTAAATTCTGTACTGTGGGCCCATTCAAGAGCCAACATGATTCATATAAACATAAAACTATGAGGTGGACTAGTGCTCATTTAATATGCATGCTCCTTGTGGTATTCACTGATGAGCAACCGTTGCTGAAATTGGTCCAAAAAAAGGCACCGGATAAATAGTTTAAGAACCATTGAATTATGATAATTACATCTATTTTCTAAGACCCTACCATCTATATTTTATTTAGTGTATTAAAGTAGATATGATTTTTTTTTTTATAAATAATATTTAAATAATTTTAAGATGAAATGTTTTTGTCATTAATTCATCTTAACATACTTGTTTCAATTAGTTGTAAATGAAAAGTAGATGAAATAGTTTTTACAATTTTTCAGTAGTTTTTGTACGTATTTTCAAACGATTAAGAAATTCGAAAATTACTTTAATGAAAATATATAAAAAATAACATGTCTTGTACTGTTTTAACGAATTGTTAAATGAAATAAGAACAATAAACAGAGAAACTGATAATATTCGTGATTTTGTAATGTGTGATGTGTGCTCTAAAAATATTATTGTTTTATCTATTATTTGGATAATTATTCTTTAATATTATTCGCATATAAGTAAGCCTCATATACTATATAAGTGACTCACTGTTCATAATTATAATTAATATAAGTCAAGTTGATGTGACCACCGAATAAAGTCACTTTTGGTTTATTTATAATTTTACTGTTTTATTCATACATATTTTCCTTGACAGATTTCTTTGAGCTTTTTCATAATTGATATTAGATTGTTTTTATAGATTTCATTATACATAACAATATGGAAGTTCATTATTTGAATTATATTGATTTTGTGTAATATTTTTATACCTATATAATATGTCATGAGAATCAAAGCTATATCTAATGAGTATTCGTACATTATTCATGGTTATTAAACCTTTAAAAAAGTAAAAATGTCAATATATTTTAATTTTTCTTGTAATTTTGATTGAATATTTTAAAACTTATATTTAATACTCGGATAATAATAATGAAAAATGAACTGCAGTATGTATAATTTTGATCACATAATTTCATAATAATATTATGGCGCTTTAAATTGCATGTTTTAATATATTTTTAGTCATGAATAATATTTATGATAGTAAGTAGTTAGTCTTATCTTGATATTTATATTACAAAACCGTAACCAGTTATTATTCTGAAAATATTGCGATGTTATTTCGTTTTTATAATTTGATTTCTAAGAATAACTGTCTGGTGACAAATCGGTAGTTTTAAATTTCATTTAACTATCGGATTAATAAATCCAATTAATTATAATACTTAAAATTGTATAGCATAATTTACAAAGATTTTTATTACAATTACTTTGAATTATTTCAATTTAAAAATTATGTAGCTCAAAAATGTATTGATTACCTTTACAGTAAATCACTATAGGTTCCCACGATTACATCTACCTACATTACCTTCATACTTTAGTTACGCCACGGAAATTCAATACAAGTACATTTTTCTAGTATGAAAACATAATTTTATATGTTTCTATTATTTAGCTTCGCTTGTTTGACACAAATCACAATTCTCAAGCATCAAATTTAATCAGCACAAGAACTCGGTGTCCTTGTATCTCCATCGTAGGAAACGGAAGAATTGAGTGTCAGTGGAAACTTTTTAAAATATGTTATCCCTCATTAAACGCATAAAACTTTCCAATAATAAGTTGATTAATTGATAAATTTATTCAATTAACAAAAAGGAATAAATTAAACATTTCACTGAGTAACAGTTTAAAATATAATGTAAATATACCCTTTATAAACATACAATTGTAAGATATTTTGAAATAGTTCTATAGTTAAAATATTTAAATTTTTATATATTCGTATTTATTCAGTATTTAACATGCATTTATGAACCTCCGAAAAAAAAAGTTTGTTTGAATATAGTTATAATTTAAATACAATACCAAATGATTTACTTTAATTATAAGTCAAAACATAATATATTAGGTATAATGAATTAGAAATTTATTTTTGAAATTGATATCTTTAAAAGTATTAAATATAGCTCAAATTCTGCATTAAATCGAAGTTTAAATGTACTGTTATTTTTATTATTTCTATAAATATATATTTAGATTTTTTTATAAGGTCTAAAGTATAATAATTATACTTGCGTAATTATTAAGTGAGTATATTAAGATCGGTACAATAATAAGTACATTTTTACAGAATTTCAGTTTTTATTATACATTGAGTAAATATTTAGTTTAAAAAATGTAAAGCAATTTATAGGATGTTTTAAATTCTACCTAATTTAACTAAAAAAAAAAAATTAAAAATGTTATTTCAATCAAGTTTTTTAAAATATGTTTTGATCTTTTTGTACCGATGTTTCCGTGAAATTGAACAGAGCATATTAAATTAATTGTATATAAATAAACATATATAAAATTAACACTTTTAACTTGAGAAGAGTAAGCATTTGAAATAACGGCGTATAGGATTTATGGAGAACACAGGAGAATAGAACATTCTTTAATACTACATATTATATTATCCTATTAGCTTGTTTAGATATTTAAAATAAAATACTTTTTTCAATAAAATAATAAAAATTTAAAAAAGTTTAAAATGAAAAGGAGAATTTTAGACAACATTTTTTAAAAATAAAAATAAACTGTTTAAATTAAATATAAAACAAAAACATTAATACCTATACAAATAAATAAAATTAGGTAGATCAATATCATTATTATGTCTTATAATATGATTTTATAGATTTCGGGTTTCTACAGTTCTAATGGTTACCATTTGCATTTGCTAATACATTTGTGGTCCTTACGATTTATGAAGACTAAATACTTTTATAAAACATTTTATTTTATAGTTGTCATTTTGTAAGACGTTTACCTGAATTAATTTTCCTTTTAAATGCCTACGCTTTTAAACGGATTTCATTAGATTCTATACCTACACGTAGTATGCAATATATTATAATACTGTCAGAACCTATACAACTTTTAGCAGTCGTTTAACAACAATCGTTAACAGCAGAACAGTAAACATTAACAGACTTAGCGCTACAAATGATGACACACTGGAGCGCATTAAACGTAACAATAAAACAGAAGTGGTGCAACATATCCACCCACGATTTCTTAGTAGTATCGTGTTAATCTCATACCACACACGCACGACGGTCGCGATTTCATACGGTTTTTATCGTTTTTGTTTTCTTCGACTTTGCAAACGTTATTTCTCGCTAAGCCCTGTGCGACCACATCACCATGCTACATATATAATAGTGAAAACAAAGACAACAATATAAAATGATAATAGAACTATGTATACACTACACACGTAATGCTATTCCCATGGCCAATAATAGAAACCATCAGTGGGCGTGACCCTCGGCCGACCGGCCGGCTAGTAAATTGATTGACACATTGACATCGCGCGATCGTAATACTTTATTTGTGCACACATAACATTGCATATTTTGTATTGTACTGCACGCGTGCACTCGCCGTACACGACATCTCCTCCACGAAATGCATAATATGTACGTCCGCCACCGCGGGCTGAATTGCAATGCAATCCGGCGACCGCGGAGCAACGATGGGAAAAGGCGGCGGGACTCTTATACACGTCGATGCTCATATTATGTACATTTATTTTAATATTTTATTGAACTTGCCCAAGGGTAACGCGGCGGCAGCTCGCGCGATTCAACCTCAGCCTATGGACGAACGTTACAGTATTGCATGCACTATTGCGGTTTTCTATTGTACACGTATTATGGTTCGATATCGGCGTGTTGTGAACAGGTACATACCGTTCTACTAGGAGCACCGAAACCCATTTCCATGCAAGGCGGTTGATCTATAAGTACTTAGGCCGATCCATTTTATGTTAGCCAAGTTTTACGAGTTTTTGAGAAAAGGGGGTGTTTCCGGATCGGAGAAGCGATTGCCCCTGCTACTTCAGACTGACTTGGATGCCACTTACATATAATACGAATCGCAGTGGCGTGGTGAATATTTATGGAAAATAACGTGCAACATACTTTTCAGTACTCATCCAACTGCTTTCGAAATGGTACCCCGACCTAAAAAATGTATTAAGGTTGTGTATTTTATGGTTTTGTGCTCAGAAATGTATACTATGAGTTATCGATAATTTAAACGTACATTTCAGTAGGCACAGTTTAAAACAATTGATACTACTAATAAAATAAGTACCAGTAAGGTAAATTTAACTACATTTCAAACATATCACCTAGATGCGTGTTGAAAATCACATCGTTACGCGATTGAATTAAGAAATGACAAGAGTACTGAATAATATTTACAGCTTGTGTATAGGTTACCACACACGAGTAACACATTTGTCGAATAGAATTTGAAATGTAAGTTTTATTTTATTCATTTATTTCGAGTGCATTGTTTAATTATTGTGTTAAAAATTAAATAGTATATTACTATTATACATCGCACTTTAATACGTGGTGAGTATGTAATGAATTCGTAATCCGGTGACCAGTGAAGGAGAGGGAGTTGTACAATTTATACCACTGAATGCGGTAAGAGTAACATTTTTAACAAACGCATAAATGTTTTTAAATGATACGAAAAAATCCGCCCCTGATGGAATTCGCACGACAACGAATATAAATATTCCATCAACCATTTCCTACAAAGGGTTCCGGTTTAACAAGTGTTAGTACAATTTACGAATCCACGTCATAATTTGTGATACGTGTAACTATATCATCTAGTCGACTGCGAGATCAGTTTTCGTTCTACCAGAGGATCCCGCACGGTTTCACGCTTTAATATGGATCCCATCCCCTCAATGGACGCGGCGCCGACCAAGGTGTACAGACAGAGAATCCACTAGGTCTTATAACTTCTGAATATAGGCGAGGTCGTCTTGAATCGCGACATTTATGCGAAGTTCAAGCGGTATCGCTATTTAGGTCTTCTCGCCCCTGTACAGCTGCGTCGATGCGCGAAGGTAAATATGACGCAACGCTACGCACGCTTCGTTCCACTGACGCGGGTGCCGACGCTGCGGTCCGACGTTCGCGAACAGCTGAGTTTCACGGCGTACCTGTTGCGACCCGTCGGTCGGTTAGTAGGTAAACGGGTATAATGTCGTTGCAGCGTTGTGCGACTGGGCCAACGTCGCCGTAGTGCACCTGCACGGTTGCACGGTAAATGTTGTAACGTGCACGAAGTTTTACAACAATGCACGCGTGGTTTTTTTTTTCACGTAGTACCCGTACGAGTATAAAATATTTATGCATTTCGCGTTGTACCTCTCACTCCCCCCTCTCCGTACGTCGTCGTCGTCTTGCATGTACTTCGGACATTGTTTTCAACGTTAACGCCGTATTTATACACAGCCGATTGGTGCTGCGCGACTGCGACGTCATCGCTACGCTGTTCCGTGAGAAAAAATAAAAAACAAATAAAAGCCAGTCGCACACGCACGTGGCCGCATAGACTAGTTTCACACGTATACAATATACGTAAATGGGTACGTATATATATATATATATATTTATACACACGTACGTATAATTATTTTACACACTATTATTATGCAGTTGTTGCACAAGCCGTCGTCGACGCGATGCACACGGGGGACACAATGTTAGCGCGCGTGCGTGCACTTCTCGCGCACGGTCGTCGCGGAACGCGAATAATCATGGTACCGCATATCCATCGCCGTCGTCGTGTCCATGCACCTTGCGGCGCGCACTAACGCCACCGCGCGCGCACGAACACGGAGCGCGCGCGCGATCCACTTCCCTCGTCGTTACTATAGGCGGTGGTTCTTTGAAATTTTTCTTCGTCTTCTCCGGATGACCTTTAAAAGAAAAAAAAAAAAACCAGAATGATCGTGCACGTGTTTTCGCGTGCGTGTGCGCGCGCGTACGTGTAAAATACACCGATGCGCGTGTTGCGCTTCGTAACGACTTCGGCGTACGTTTGTAGGTGTGGCGGTATCCTGGCGCAGGTACGTGCTGCGTGTGGGCACACGATACGCGCGCGTACGTACAGGGTGTTCGATACGGACGCGGTCGCGTGCGGACTCGGGACGCCGTTTCACCGCGTTCGAGGTGCGCGTGCCGCACCCGGGAACATCCGATACCCGCGTTCGTGGATGACGCGCAATATACGCCGTAATAATTGAGCTATTGCTCTGCGAGCAGTAGGTATCACGTGAACGTAAACGATTCTGTGCTGTAATAGCCACTGGTTCTCGAAGCGGCATCGAAATGTGCATTATTCTCGAGTATCCACGCGCGAAAACATGCGTCACCGCTGCACCTTTAATTTTTTGTTTACCATCAGCACCGGAGTCGTATTATAACGCTGTACGTTGTCGACAAAACGTTAAACAACTACTGAGTGTACGTGTTCTCGTATCAAGACGAGACTAGGTTTCAAAACTAAACAAAGTGCGTTAGGTGTATCGCGGCTTTTAAATATACGTTTATTTCAATTCATATCATTGGAGATTTGGATTACGCGAACTTTATTTTAAGCGCATACTTACCCGTCACGACTCGTCATTAATTAGCTTCCGTGAAAAACTTTAATGACGAGCAATCAATTCTTAATAATTTATATGGAAAATTGATACAACACCAGCTGTTGCAAAGCCTTTAAAATATCTTATGGTTAAGAAAAATATAAATTACATTCAGAATTTATAAAAACCTTTCTTCTTATTTCATTAAATTTTAAACACAAAAATATTCAAAAATGATCCACCATAAAATCCTTAAGTAAGGCTAGTCGCTGACATGCAATTTTCAGTTGTGCGATAGTTGCGCAACAGTTTTATCATACCGCACTCACAAATGTAACTGTACTCTCGTGTCACATTATGATACATAGGATGTAATCGCGCAATCAAACGATTTGTGACAAAACACAAACTAATTAGTTGCACGTGAGCTCATCGTCATTTAACGCTGTGAAATTCACTAATGCGATTAAACTGTTGCGCAACTGAAAATTGCATGTCAGCGACTAGCCCTAAATCGACCATTCTTTAGTTTCTTTCGATCCAACTCCCAGGATACTATCTGACAATCCTATATGAAGACTCTAATGGACCTGTCCTGGAGGTGTAGTTTGTACATCGAATCAATGATTTTCGTTTGGAAAAACCTCATATTTTCTTTCCGTACGGTATTGTATAATAAACTATGATTAATTATAACAGATATTTCTGTTGAACGGGTATCACTTGTATGACAAAAAAAACATGGAGTCTATTTTACATTGGTCAAGAGACCTCTAATATATCTAAATATCAAACTGATATTACCTACTATCGAATGCTTCTCAGTTGTTCGACAATAATGCATATCTTGTTAACAAAATTAATTATTTCACCCTATTATAATATATTTGTAGAAATCTAATTTTAAGTCGAAATTGAACTCGAAAGTGTAGTGGCACGTTACACAATTTTACATCAAATATATTTTATCAAGTTGTATTTAATTAACACATTTATGATCCGATTTCTTGCCGATTTTCAGTAATAATCGAAGGTTAGAACGACAGAGGTAAATAAAAATAGGTTTATAATATATATTAGTACTTGTATTTTATCATTAAAGGTATGTATTATTATTTGATAAAAAGTTATTATTATTATCATATTTTAAAGAGATACACTCCAATGTATTTAAAAAAAAGTTGAAATAGGAAATTAAAATGTTGAATGATAATTTTAGTAATGGTAAAACCACGTCTTCACAAATGCGTAGGGATATAAATAATTGCGATAACAATTCACAGGATGTGATTATTGCATTAATACCAAAAAAATCCAGTATATTCGACTATATCTATTATCCATACGTCATAATCTATATTGGTTATTTTAATTTCAATAATAATATTAGAAACCTGAAATTATAATGATAATTTTTTTTCACAATACGTATATGTTATATAGAACATTAATCAGTTTAATAATACATTTTGAAAATTCGTTTACAATATTTGCGACATTTATTGCTTAAAAATCATATAACGCCCACATCCTTCAAAACATTTATTGATTTTGATAAAATATTTTGTCGCAAACGGATATTAAATAGTTTGAACAATTTGAACTAAATTAAGTTAGTATGAAAATATTTATAGTTATTATATCTTACTAGTTGAATTAACTATCCGTTTATATTAAAAACAATTGTGTTATACTGAAGTGTTGGAAGTATTAGGGTTTCTTAGTAAAAAATATTGAGAAAAATAGGTCCAACAATGTATGTTGCATTCTTGCATAAGTAAGACAGATTTGAGCTAGCATATATTGTAAAGCACTCATAAAAATATTGATCGATTTTAATAATTACATTTACTATCAAAATAGAATTATTATTTTAATTAGGTACGTACTACATTAATGTGTAGGTACAGGTTTTCAGTATTAAAGCGGAAAAAAATTATAGAAACTTCTATCAAACGGAATTCTAAGAACAAAAGTATTCGTTACGAAGTATTCAGTATAGGTTTTAATGTATATTATTATGCGATGTGTACATAATATGTTTTCATATAGTCGACAAACTGAGCGTAGCAAGTGTGTGATTTAAACGTAGAATAATATTATAAAAAAAAATATAGTACTGTAGTAGTAATACTAGCAACAGTAATACTACTGTTACGGTATAGTATAGTAGTTTTAGAATCTGATAGGATTAACGCAACCGAAAACTAGACACATCGCACACGAGATAGATACTTCGCAAATAAAAAATTATGACATCACACGATATGCAAATTTAGATTGGAAAATACGTAAGTTAGGTTATATATACAGAATGACTCTCTTAATGTATACTATACATTTTTTATTCGATTTAGTGTTAAAGGATTTCAAACTGATTAGAATACATTAATTGTGTAAGAAAATCAAAATAGTTTTTTTATTTTATCTTTTTTTGCTATGTCTTAAATGTATGCTTCCATTTCCCATCTTAATTTTAAATCAGAAATATTATCAAAAATGCATTATTATTGCATAGGTAAAAATGTTATTATATTTAAAACAATAAAAATGGAGTAACTAGGAAAATTTCCAAATATTTTACTATATATAGCTAGACCTGCAAAATCCAACTCCGTTTTAAACTTATGCTTAAATCGTTAAAAATAATTACTAAAAAGTAAAAAGAATGATCAAATAAAACAGAACTAAATAGTAAATATTTTCACATATAATATTATATATGTATATATACATATATAATTTTATATGTCTGGGACAAAAACTAACCAATAATATTTATTACCTAATATTCATAGCTATATGTATCCGTGTGGTTTTAGTTGTATTTTATGTTATATACCTTTTATTTTTTTTGAAGAGAGTGAGTATATTATTTACTAGCTATAGTTACTGTAGTAGCTACAATTACTACGTACGTTCTCTAGGTAGTGTATTGTCTATAAGTCACTCTTTGTCTTCGTATCCTAAATAAAAATTTCAATGTTCCTAATGAAAAATGTTATTGGCCATACCTGCACGAAATTTTCAGACACGCCTATGATACATACAATATATAGTACATTTGTTCAATAAAATTGTGAATGTTTACAAATTGTTGAGTGATTATAATATATTTGAAGGTTTACATCATCTAAAAATCTTAAAGTAAGAGTTAAATTATTTAAAAAATTGAAAAACTTTAGAAAACCACAGATAAAATGGCTCCTAAATTTCTTCACATTACATGAGAAATCGAAATACTAACGTAAAAATACAATTATAAGGTTATAATTTATAGAAAAATTATTTTCGTAATTTTAAAAATTTAGTAAGATATCGGGTTTGAGTCCTTTGTAAGTAATGTTATTTGTATAATTTATATAAATTTAAAAATAATGAAAAATCATTTCTTTCAAGAAAAAATCTTTAGCTAAAGCACTCGATGTAATTAACTACCAAAAAAACTGAATTTAAAATTATTTATTTTATCAAAGTAAATATAAACCCTTGGTGTATGATATTTTAAACTATTCCAATTTATTTCTAAATAAAAATGTATTTATAAAAAAAATCATTAAATCAATAAATTCTTGATTATATTGAGAAACACGCATTCATTAATTATCACGTAGTCAATTAAAATATAAATTGTAAAATATTTAGTTTTTTGAAGTCAACAGGTTTTAAATGTTTTTTTGCAGTTTTTTCGTTAAACTTTTAAATGATTATTTTTTGTTAATTTAATTTAAAATATGGATGTATAAAATATACACAGTATTAATATATAATTGAAATCTAGAGTATTGGCTACCTGAAGAATTAAACATTTTCCACTTAGAGGTAAGATAGTTTCCACTTGTCTAAGATATTATTACAGAAATTATTACAGATATTATGGCGTTAGTATAATAATTATATAATTAATGTATGATGGAAAAGAAAATTAACAACTTATGTCATAGTATCCAATGTGGTTTCTACTGTTAATATTTCAAGTTTATTTAGACTGCATCTTAATTCTTAGTAATATGTAATTCGAAAATCCAATACACAATTAACTTCCTGAGTGAATTAAGTATCTCATTCACGATATAGCAGGTAGGTGATATAAATTATAATACATAATATTGGTTTATA
Organism: Sipha flava; assembly: GCF_003268045.1. NCBI lineage: Eukaryota > Metazoa > Arthropoda > Insecta > Hemiptera > Aphididae > Sipha > Sipha flava. The sequence continues at coordinate 4,189,320 of NW_020273076.1, forward strand.
TTTATGGATTAAACGCTTCACCAGTAGTAATAATATAAAGTGACTCGTTATTTTTACTATCGGTGAATTGTTCATACCGGTGAAACTTAGCCGTTATCACTAAAAACAGGTGGGCGAATGGTCAAATAATTGTTTATCAATAAAATATTAACCAACATGATTATTTTAATATGTATCTATAGCTTGAGATAAAAATATAGGTATATTAAATTATATACATAATTATATAATAATATTATAATATACAAAAAAAAAATTATATTATTATTATTATTATTATTTATATTATTTTACAAAATAATTATTCTCATAGTTATATCATTGATTATAGAGCATTATCGTTTTTCCTCAATGGTAATATTGATAATATTTATTTATTGGTACAGTTCTCAAAAATTAATTTAATTTAAAAATTTATTTTGTCAACTAAGTAGGTACACAATTATCAAGCTATTTCAACATTAGTCGAGAATTCTTTGATTAACTCTGTAGGGTATATTGTATATTTAGAGCCAAATATAGGTGGTGGTAAGTGTATATAGTATTTGCTCGAAGCTCTGTTGTATAAGAGCGCTCTTAAGTTTGTGATGAATAAAAAAAAGTCACGAACATGCATGGTTACTTCCACCAACGTAAGATTGCTGCATTTTTATTAGCTTCGGTACTGTGTATAATGAATTTAGTGGACTTCAGCATATAATTACAAGTTCCAAATTATTATCAATAAAACATCTTCAAATATGCTTATAAATGATTATATATAACGTGCATATTTGTGAAAATTGAATGAATTATGTTTTTTTCTTCCTTGTAATCAACCATTGTGATTATACATTCAAAAAACTTTCATGTATATATAATGTAAATGTATGGAAATACAAGAACTTAATTAACAATTTAAAACCCATATCTCGTCTGTAAAATTGTTGAGCAAAGACTCAAGAATGGACATCTTCTCCCATCCACTTGCCCAATAATTTATAATATAATATATATGATATAATATATCAGTTACAGCAACAAATATATATTAAAAAAACCAATTAGTATATACTTTTATCAAATTTTGACTTTTGAAACATCTTTGAATTATTTGTATGTTTACATTTAAAATATAAGCTTTAATCTAATGTTATTATAGTAATATAAGTTTCGGTAAAAAAAAATCAATCATAAAATCTTATCACAATGTATTAAAAAATATAATATAACAATAAAAAAAACAGTTTATATACTGCTTATATATTCCAAAACAACCAACTATATTAGTGTTTCGTTAAAAAATAAGAAAGAAAGATATTACGTTTTTTAAAATATTGGTAGAAGTCCAGTCATTTTATAACACCACTGGTTATTCTCAATTCAATCACATACTACCAGCATGCCACTTTTGCAGGGTACTACTAATTAAACAAATTAATTTGTTCTTCTTTTTCATAATTTTACAATGAGCATATTTTATGTATAAATAAATAGTTTTTATATAGAAATAAATAAATACTTAGCCTAAAGTATTATTATATTTGTAATATACGACCTGTTTCAAATTAAAAATTCATCATTAGGTATATACTAAATTAATAAACTTTTTTCTTTCAATATTGTATGTACCTGATAATGAATTAATAATTCAAAACCGGTCGTACATTACAAGTACAAGAGTATAATACTAATACTAATAATAATACTCCAGACTCACCATTTATTTATATATTAATTTATGAGTATTAAATATTTACTTATTTTTATTTTATTTTTTATTATTTCATTTTATATTTTATGTATTGAAATTGTTTTGGAAAATATTTTGGTATTATATAATTCATATTTTATGAATAATTCAAAAGAGACAAATTGTGGAATAAATTTTACCTATTAATGGTAGGTACTCACAATCTTTATTTTTATCTTTTTACTGTTCACATAAAAAATATTTAAAACATTTTTTATAAAGAATATTTTGTCAAAGAAAAAGGTATACCTATATATAGGTATATCATAATAATATAAGATTAACATTTTGTTTATTGTTAAACTAGGTTACAATAAAAATTGTTATTTGCTACAAAATAATTGCATTCACTTTGTTTAAAACTAATCTACAATACATATTATACATCATAATTCATTGCTTCGTGCAATTAGTGCGGGATTAAATTCCTGGAGATGAAATAAGTAAATACGCAACCAAAAATTATAAATTATTTACATTTATTTAGTATAAGAATTATTACATTGGTGTAACTATAATTAATTTTAGATTTTTTCGACATTTATATTATGTTGACTTCGACGAATTAATTTTAAATTTATTGATTCCTAGATATAAGCCTAAAATTAATTTATCCAATAAATAATTAGTATAAATAATACAGTTAAGTCACGATAACTCGAATTTTTTTCCTGTTCTTAGGAAATTCCTATACACTCGATGCAATATTTGTCGCGATAGGTCAAAAGTAGAAATAGTTTAGCATAAATAAGACAAAATCAGTTATTACAAATATATCTTAAACTTTAAAATTAGAATAACCGTTTTACTAAGTTCAAATGAAACTATTACTATGTACATTTTGTAGTTATGTCTCTTAAACGTATAAATTTGTTACATTAACAATTGCTGAAAAAGTTTTAAAACATTTAGTCTAAGAAAAAATAAAACAAATATACTCTTGAAGAAGGCTATGATGGTGGCTCCGATTGGAAAATTATAGTTGATCACTATAAATTGGAATCAGAAATTACATGCCATACACTTACTAAAGTAGATACTAATGAACATACAACTGAAGTATTAAGTGATCAAGACTTTGTAGATGCAGTACAACCTATTCCTAAATTCTGACTCTGACGAAAATGAAGAAGAAGAAGATGAATGACCAGTAATTGCCTCACATATGGGAAATTGAAGACAATATTTTAAAACAACCCAAATGTTAAACTTTTAATTCAAATTATTTTTCTAAATTGTAAGCATTAAGCATTATACATATATTTTATTTTACAATGTAATCTTTTAATACGTTTGTAATTAACAAATACATAGGAAATGAGTTTTAAAACGTTATCTTCCAATTGTAATTGTAGTTAATAAATACACATATAATATCTAACTCGAATATGTTTGCATTTTTAAATAAATTCGAATCATATAACTCGCAAAAGTCGAATTAACTTTGACCTCCTTTGAAATTTAAGTTATCGAAACTCAATTGTAATTATAATTCTATTACAGTAGCATTTAATATATAAATATTTTACTTTATTTGTGTACATTTGAATCTCAGAAATTGAAAACGAAATTAACGAAATTAAAAAAAAAAATTACAGTTCATTCTAAATTTTTTTGACATACATATTATAACTATAATTTAATACATAAGTAGTACATTTAATCCTTTCATGAAATCGCGATATTATTGAATGCTTACCAAATAATTTATTATCTTTCTTTGAAATATTAAATACTGTGATTATAATAACTATATTATGTATATTATATATTAATATATATTAATATTAATTTTAATTTATTAATATTTATAAATATAATATTAATTTTCAAATTTTAATATAGTAGTATAAATATGAATATGAATCATTATTCTTCGTTAGACATAAAATGTTATTGCTATGCTTGCATTTCAATTTTAGTATACGAATAAAATTATAAATAAAGTTATTCGTTTTTTAATCTGATATTAAAACATAAACATAAATTCTGATTTAAATAATTTTAAAAAAGATGGTAAGGGTGGGGGAGTAGTTATATATTCAAAAAAATTTTATATTATTGTTGTTGTTATTGAAAATAATTTAGAATAAATTTAGCATTTGAAATTTTTCATGTTCATTAGGTCAGGTCACAAATTATATTTTTTCAAGGACGCAGAATAGTAGAGGGGCAACGCAATGGACGTCGTGATATGGACCAGGAACCGGTGAGCTTGATCAGTTAATCTTTTAGCTATAAAGTTAGCGATGATGAATAGTTACAGTGTGCTATAGCTAGGAAGAACTACATCAATTTTCTGGAATTAATACATGTGTGTTTATTTTTCTATAGGTGTTTAATTTAACAAAATACATTTTTAATTAATTTTGAATTGTTAATAATATATACAGTTTGAGTTGTAACATACATTTTCATTATTGTTTAAAAAAAAATATATTTTTAATACAACATTTTAACCAAAAACTGATTAATAACGGAATAATATTGATTTTAAATAACACTTATTTACACTACATATTTACAATATTATAAAAAATTATAAATGTAAGTACAATTTGATTTACAAATATATATAAATACGAGTATATATACGTTTTCAACATATAAGTTAAATATTACGCCAAAATAAAATTACATATTATTTATTTATGATTTATACTATAATATACACATATATCCTTGTATATAACGTGAACAAATTTCATTGACTTGCAAATTTAATTTTTCTATAATCAATTAATTTTAAAGTAAAACAAAAATTAATTATAGGTTTATATTGTATAATAGCTACTGAGTAAAAGTATCACATGTAATTATAGATATGATTACCAAATATATTATGTACTAGTATGTTATTTAAGCTTTTCTATCAGATTTTAAATATAATTAACCAATCTTTTCAGAATTTGAGTACTAATGTATTCGTACTCCAATATTTATTTTTATACTTAATAATATAAATGTTCTAAAACTATTGTTTAGGGTGTTAAATATATCCATCGAAATTACATATGTAGTCACAATTTCATAAGTCTGCTGAAAGACCCTGGATGACCCTGGTAATGAATGATCCTGGAATTTTGAAAAACTAGACTATATTAATCTGAGTCGTACAATCCTAGACTCTATAATTTTGAACCATAAATATCTGTTTTATAAGCATAGACAGACAACAAAATAAAATAAAAAAATACCAAGTTGCTTTTAACTAATCTCGCTATGTGAGGTTTCAAGTCTGTTTTTAAAGCGCTAACTTACCCTCAATAGTATCAAGCTTAGATCATCAGTTATTCAGGTATTAAGCTAATATTCTCCCCATGAAGAGTTCAAGAGTACCACACCTGAGGTGGTAAGTGAAGCGGCGGTTTTCTTCAATTTTTAAAATATTTATACAAACGTTGCAAACTATAAAAATATTAAAAATTGAAAAATAAAAAACGTTTTTAGAAAAATATATTATAAAGTTGTTTTATTGCCTACCCTTGTCACCTTAAAATGTGTCAGTACGGTTTAAATTTCTACATAGCAGGTTTAAAACGTAATTTCCGTCCAGAAATGTACCACTCAAATACGTAAATTTTAGATAATATCATGTATATATTATGTACATTTTAGGTAAATATGGTCCAGAATTATTTATTTAAGATTTATAGGAGTACGTAAGAAAAAAGCTACAACAATAATCAAACACAAGACAAATTTTAATTGATATCAAATGAAAAATGAAAAAATGAATGTATATTTCATAATTATATAAACTTTTTTTAGTTGTCTCAAGTTATAACGGTCTATTATTTATTGAGTTGTTGGCATATTATAATTTTTCACTCACATAAGAAACTAGTATTTTGTTGACAAGAATAAAAAACGATTTTAATTATGATTCCTACTTATTTAATTATATACTAAAATTACTAAGTACAAAATAAAAGATACCCGCACACGAATTGTTGTGAAACACACGAGCCGAATTGATTAATCTATGGGTTGTTGGTATTATTCAATTTGAATATTTTGACATTCATGATTATAACGGATTACCTAAAAATTGTTGAAAGTTTTCAAAATATTTTCATAAAAGGAGAATATGTGATTGATTTATATATTATAATTTTATGATGTGTAACATATTTAATGTAACATGTTGAATTTTATTTAAAATTAGGTAGTTGGTTAGAATATTATTTATAATTTTACAATCCTCATGTTTTCAAAATATTTACTCATAAACAAAGTAATACACTTTCATATACTCACATATTATATAACTATAATTAATAAATAAGTAACCTGAAAACCAGTTTATCCTTAAATTTGTACTGAACCTTAATTTAATCTTAATTTTAACTTTGATTTTTATACGCTTATCGGTAATAAGTAGCAGGACCTGATTGGCCCGGTGTGTTACCGAGTAAAGCAATTTTTGGCCGATCAAATCATGAGGGGCTGATAATCTAGCATAGGTTTAGACAACTATTTGAAAAATTTATATGTTCAATTATTTAATAACTAAATAAACTTATAACTCAAATAAAAATTAAATTTTCTATTAATTATTAACACATTCCATTCATTCCAATAGATCCAATAGATTTAATGTAGCTAAATAAATAACAAATTTATTTACGGTTTTTATACTAAAATTTATAATTCTGACACAGATTTAAATGAAAATTAACAATAGTTTAAATTATAACAACGTATAAATCTCACATTACTAAATAAGGGTAAAAATTTCAAGTCTGAATAACCCTAGAACAATCATTTTTAGAATTACAGTAAAAATACTGAAAATTCCTCACGTTTCACTATTGTTTTTTTAAAATATTGTAATTTGGTCAATTTTGGACTTAAGAAGGTGGTTAAGCTACCAAAATTCATTATAAAATTCCACGAAAAAAAAAATAAATTGTTAAAATACGTGGTTGCCTTTTAAGAAAAATAAATTTGAATGTACATGCGCCTGTCAAATTAAGTTAAACAAATTTGAAGATCATAAAAATGTGTATTTTATGTAATAAAAACCAACTAAGAAACAGAATTCAAATTGCAAGTCTCTACGCAAAGATATTAAGAGTTCTCAGTTAGCGTTTGCATACTATATATTATATAATATATTACCTATATAAGAATATGTAAATCTTTTAACATTCCAATTTAATTACTTCACTTTACAATAAACATATTATTATGAATTAATCATTGCCCATTGAATATTTATTCTGCTGTGTCGGATAATTTATGTACTTATATTTATGTATTCTATTCTGCAGGTTGATATTATAAGAATACCTTTGGTGAAATCAAACACATATGTATAGCAACATTATAAGTCTAAATTGGTTGAAATGATTACATTTTAATAACCTTTAAAAAATGAAGGGTTACTGGGAAAAACGATAAAAGTCAATATTCCTAAAATATTCAATATCGAAATTTTAAAGTTTCAGAACTCAAAAAAATCAAGAGATCAAGAACAAACTAATTTTTAAAAAATGCCATTCGCCATGATCTTTTTTCTATAACTCGATTCACATGTCGATTCGTTATGAAACTAACTAACAAGATAATATATTATCTGATTTTTTTTTTTTTACTATGATCGTTTTTTTCCGTAACCCTTAAAATGTTATTAACTTATATAATATAACATGGTGCTTTTCGAACTAAATATTAATTAGAAAATATTAATGCATCTATTGAAATATGTGATTAAAAAAAAAAAAAATTGAACCATCAATTTGTAAGTCGAAAAACTCGGTGGACTGAATTCGTTCAATCCGGCCCTGATAGATAGTATACGTAAAAATTACTTTCAAAGTATTAAAATAAAAATGTATTTTTGGAAATGTCTACAATAATTTATAAATATGTGGAAAATATAACAAGAAATCAAATTAAACTTGATGCATTATATTAGTAACGCAGATTTAATATTTAGTTTAGAAACTAATATCAGATAGTCACTTATTTCAAACAAAGAAAATAATCAAATGGAAACGTTTAAGAAGGTTAATGAGTGCCTACATGCATATATTATATTATTTTATAGTTAAATCTTATGAATTTTTTAAATTTGAATTTTAGAGAAGAAGAAGAATGTATTTATTTTTAAAAATAAATCTACAATAGACATTTTCAAATAGTGGACAATTTTTTCGTAAAAATATATAGTTGTACTAATTCAAAAACTCGTGTTTTGTATCTACCGAATCGCCTTTAATCTAATAAAAATAAATAAATATTTTCTAAAAATAATTATTTAATATGTATTTTTTTCAGGATGTGGGCGTTGAACGATGTTAATATTGTAAACTCGTACGAATCAAATGATTTTTGCGTGCCCGATGATTATACCCTATCGTCGCAGGTATAAAGTTTGAATTATTTGTAACGTTAACTCATTTTTATAATAAATAAGTTTAGATCGGGGGTCGACAACCTTTTTACTTCCGATGCTTATATTTTTTTTCCAGATTTTCATTGAGGGCCGCATTAAAAATATATGTAAACTAGATCAAAAATACAATATTGAATCTAATATTTTTATATATTTATTGGTGTAAAAAATCATATTATGAGTTCTATTGTTGGGTTTTCCTTATTAACTAATTTTGAAAAAATTTAAAAATAGTAAGTTGAGTGAGAGGGGTAAGCTTGTAGCTTATACTCATAAGAAAAAAATAACAGCTATGAATAGCAACGTTACCAAGTTTTTTTTAGGGGGGCCGATCATGTTTTAAACAGAGATAGTTGAATTAGATTCTTTTATAAGTTTTTCATACTGACACTGAGACTTTAAGTTTTGATTCCTGTACGGCTATAAAAATTTATATTTAGAAGGAACTTAATCATGCTAGTCTGTTGGTTATCTAATGACAATTCATTGCTTTAATAAGACACTTGTATACATTAAATATTTTTATACATATTATATTACAAAATATTAAAAAATCAATGTCTTTTGCTAATTTTAAAAAGTGGGTAAAAAGTAGTATTGTATTTTATGAATAATGAAATATAATACATCGACATTTTATAAAACTAAAAAAAAAAATTATTTAATAAATATAAATACATTATTAATCGAATAAAAATATTATTAATAATAATAATAGCAATACTCGTACATAATTTATATTAAATATTTAAAAAAAATTTTAAATAACTAAGAAAATTAACAACCAAAATACTAAAACATCAATTATAACCTTCGAGCCTTTCCGTTGTTAGCAAATATGTCCAATCGTCTAAAATGTCTATATCTCTATGAAAAATAATAATTAAATCTGGATCCTGATGTTCCATTCCTAGAGTAGGTTTTCGCAGCGACTTTCATAGTCCATAGAAATAATTTTTACATTACGGAGGGGGTCTGCGACACTTGATATTAATCAGGATTTGGAGTATGAAATTAGAATTTGAAATGTAATAAGAAATATTTGGATGACCGCAGGATGAAAGTAGCGAAGCCCACTGGCATCTGGTTTAGTAGATTATATGAATATGTGCATACATATTACGGGCACAGTAAAATATCGCATGGCCATCGCTATTGTTTTGCAGTGGGACTTCGATAACGGTTACACCAACTACAGCGAGAACGAAATAGACCTGGCTACCGTGTTGATGAACCTGAAAGAAGATTATCCGGCACACAGCAGCGACGAGGGGACGTATTATCCGACGACCAACGGTGGCGAGCAACAGCAGTGGCAGTTCGATCCGTCGGACCAACACCAGCACCATCACGGGCAGCAACGCGTCTTCACGATCTACGATTCACTGCAGGTCAACAGCAATCAGCACGTCCGTCCGACAGACGGAAACTATCTGCTGCCCGCCGTATTAGGTAGGTATGGTGCCGTATAGGAAATTGGTCATAGTCCAATAGGTATATTTAATACTCGTTATCGTGCTTTTAAATAATGAAAAACCTGCACGAATCACAAGTACGTAAATAAGTGATTTTTTTTATGGGGGGGAGGGTGCGACTAACCTCCTTCAAAATTATCGGAGTTTAAATAACGTGCATTAAAACGGTACATCATTGACTGAATGAGTAAATGTTAGTAAGACACTATTTCTCGGAACAAACATATCGTGACGGCCGACGAGACGTAATAGTATAGGCGTTAAGAAAAGAAAATTAAATGTTTATATCTTATATTATTTATACTTAGCTAAATTGTAATTCTAATGTGAGCGATTATTTTCACCAAATCAAGTGAGCTTTTCGGAGCTGTGTTATAGGTGACGTTTTATAAGCGCTGTGAGAGGTTAGAGAATTGATCCCCTCGCGTCCCCATCTACATCTTTAATCCCAGCAGTCGTTATTAGCTTCTACGAAAGTTAGGTCACCATAAGCGCAATTTCAGTTTTTGACTTGTAGGGGGGGGGAATTATCTATGTATAAATCAAAGTGACCTGTGGGGGGATCAATACTGTATAGGTAAATATTACCTGTATCATATATAACATAATATATTTAGAACTTTTATCTAAGCCCCTTTCTTACTTATTCATCTTTCCCACTACAATAATTTAACTGAAAAATACATATCCATAACACACATTTATAATTACTAGGTAATAAGTAAATTACAAATATTAAAAAAAAAATTATACATTATTTGATTATAGTTGTAATAATAATAATAAATTTCTAAAGAAAAAACAAATTTTGTATTTTAATCATTTAATTATTTTTTTAATAAGTTTTTTTGGAATAATTTTTTGGGAGACTAAGCCCCCCCCCTATTTAAGCATATGCGGCCCACAAAAATATTAGTAGTCATACTCCTTGCCAAAGAGATCATCCAACAAGTGTTGTCAAACATCTAGTAGAATTCCATAAGCAGATGAAACTATTTGTTTGTCAATAATAATTTACCCATTTCGCTGTACGACTGTACCAAAATATTGTCTATACTAAACGTAAGACCAGGGAAGGTGGCTCAAATCAACGATTTTATTAAAATAAATTCATACCGACCAATTTGACGACGACATCCACAACCACACACACACACACACACACACCACAAATTTTACATCCCTCTCGGACACTTTGTATTCAATACTCAGAAACAAATAGTACTATAATAACACACACCTTATGAACTGTGAAATGTCTTAAATATAATTTTGTGTTGGGTGGGTGTGGTAAAATTGTAGGTAGGTACCTATTATTGAACCACCAACTTGATAATTGTCACACGGTACAAATCATAGAATACCAGTTGTACGGACTAGTCATACGAACTTGCAATACCTGATATTCCACACACATTTATAGTATAGTGTATGGCGCGCTTAACCTTGCCTACCACTGAGAGAACTTACCTACTGTTAGTGCCAATATGGCCTTTTCAATTGTATGAGTGTGTATTTGTTTTCTTATCGATTCTTATCGCGCCTATTATCGTGCGGTCGACGATAGCAACAGCTTTCGTGGGGTGATCGCCCAGTACGCGCGTGAGATCGTTACTATCCGTGATTGTTGTAATGAATGTTACCATTTTCGCGCGATGCATAGCAGTGCGTTGTGTATCCGCAGCCATTGTCGGCGGCGGTGATAAGCCTCCATGTGCGACCGGCCGGGTACGTAATCGCATTGTTATCGTTGCGCGTAAATGTTCGTTATTCCAGGTTTTCAGAGTTTTTCAGTTATGTTTTAGTAAAGGTTAAAGTCATGTTCTCAGTGCCACAAAGTTCTCGTGTTTTTTGGTTTAGTGCGATGGCGCTAAGGCATTTTATTTTCATTGTGGTATTCGGCAGCCTTAGTCTTCGTGATGAATGTCGTCGATACCGTCTCTCTCTTTATTCATGTTCGTCGTGGTGTACACTTCAATTATATGCAAGTTTTATTTGTCTACAGCCATCTTGTGAAACCATGTTTTCTGTGTTTCTTGTTCTTTTTCGGCTGTATGGTAAGTGTCGTTCTGCGCAAATAGTATTGCCTTTCATATATAGTCACCGTGTTCCAGGGTGGTCACTTACCTACAGCCATTGTGATTAACGTGGTTTTCATTCGTATTGTCTTTGTCTGAGCTGTAGAACCTCCGTCTTCGTTGGTGACTGTGCTTGGGTGGTCGCACGTACCAAGCTCTGCGACTTATTTTCATTTATACACTGCGGGTGTGCCGTCATAGGCAATTGTCTAGTCACAGGGTTGGTGCGGTCGCGTGGATGCGATTGCATCCATGATGGATGCTGATTAGCCACTCAACATAGTCACATGTGAGTATTGGTTGACCATATTTGTTTTTCATTTCATTTGTGTAAGGGCCGACGGGCCTTGCCGTTTGTAGGCAAATTATATATATTTATTACCAGGGTTGGAATTTTATAGCACTTAAAATTGCATATATATTTGCTATAATATTATCTTAAAAATCGCTAAATAAGCTCTAAAAGTATGCATTAAAAACAATAAAAAAAAAAAGGAAATTTATAATTTAATAATTTTATACGAGCACACGAGACGAATGTGGACTGTATAAAGCGAATTTATACGCGTTCACTACTAGTACACTCGTTCGTTGATAATCAGCTATTAGTAGATTTAGTAGAAATTGACAAAAAAACCAACAAAATCAGTGTATAACAAAAATTAGAACCAAATAACTAAAACAAAATTATTGTATTATATTATATCTACCTATATATTATCGCTGTAATTGTACAGAGTTGCATCAGCGTAATCGGTCTATTTACTTAATCTATACATTTATAATTTAATTTAAAATTAAAATTAAAATTTTGAGTCTTGAAAATTCAATTAACAAAAATCAAAAAACATGTTTACCAAAATACAATTTCATAAAATATGCCCGATTTTGATTAAAACACAAGTAAAAGGCTAAAAAGTCTCAAAAATCCAAAAAAATCACTATACACTAAAAAACGCAAAATATGCAAAAAAAAAGCAAAATAAAATTTTTTTATTTGAGTTCTCTGTATCACGAAACACATTTTAGCTTACTCTACTATTTTTTAAGCATCTCATAAGAAATATGCAATAAAATCCCAACCCTGCTTTTTACTAGTTATATTATATTTTTCAATTTTTATTATTATATTCTAGTTATACCACTGTAGGGCCAAACTTATTGTTATTAAAATTATTGTATTATAGCCACCTTAAGGTACCCACACACTGCCGTGGTGGCGATATTAAAATTGCAGACCTGAACACATTGCGGAGATTTTTATCCAGTATAAACATAATATATTTATATATTACCATTGATTATAAATATTTATAATCAATGATATTACATACAATAATTGTTTAATTAATTAATTAATTCCTATGTCATTGATAAATTGACGATTTATCTATTTAATACGTTAGTAGGTACTATATTAAGTACTTATACTGTTGTACATATCATATTCATTATATATATATATATAATATTGTATTAATTATTTTTAATTAAGTTAAATAGTATATTAAACTATAACTTGAATAGTTTCAAGGAAATAATCGAAGTCTAGACTAATATACACCATATATATTAAATAGTATAGGTAATATTTAATAGTATAATAATATAGTCTAACAATTATAATAATTTATTGTCAAGACAAGAATCTAAAAATAATGCTGATAAGTATAGATTTAAAATATGTTCTATTGAATTTTGTGATACAAAAATATCGTAGAATAAAAAAAAAAATAAAAAAATTATAAATTAACAATAAAGAGAAAAACGGAATTAATACGGGACAAAATGCGTCCCGTATAACTTTTGTCGGGACAACGGGACACAAAGTGGAAAAACGGGACAATCCGTATAATACGGGACGTATGGTCACCCTATACTATTAGCAGTGGCGTAATTGTGGGGGGCAAGTGCCCCCTCTGACCATTTTTTGAGAAATAAAGGTATAATTTTGCCCCCCCCCACACCCCAGATAATCCAAGAGGATAAATAGCACCTTTTATTAATGAACTCTTATGGGTATTATTTAACAATATTGGTACCTAGTACATGCTACCTGCAATTTATGTTTATCTAATCCATAAAATGAGTTAAAAGACTTATGTAAAATCAAACAATTAGATTTAGTGGATAAAATACATACAATAAAAATATGTTTTAACTGGTGAGGGGGAAGGGTGTCAGGGTTTCTGTAATAATAAATATATTATATTGCCCCCCTAGGGTTTTTTCTCAGTTACGCCACTAACTATTAGCGTATATTTGATAAGTCAATTGAAAATGCCGCTGAGCGGCGGCGGTGAAATGGAACATGCTGTGGTTTTTATAAATATCGCAGCAGCGATATTTTACCACGGCCGAATTACCGCAGCAGTGTGCGGACTCCCATTACAATACGTGTGTACAAATTGAACGCCACCGCGGCAGTGTGTGGGGACCTTTAGACAAATTATTAAATAATAAATAAATAAAATAAAAAAAATAAATAAATTTTATCATTTACATTTAGTTACCATTTTTTATTTACACATTTTATATAGTTGTTTGCTTTGTGGCCACGTCCATATTATTTATTTTATTATTTATACATCATATTACATTGATTTATCTATCTATATTTGTTGTGCCAACCAGGCAACCTAAAACATTTTTTAATTATTATTACCTTTGTTTGTTATTATTATTATTACTAGGGACGGTAGCTTAATAATTGCCTATCCTCCCGACTGTTAAGGCTCATTAATTTATTATTTGTTAAAGCCTAACACGAGCCAAACATCTACACTAGTACAAATTATCATATTAAGTAATATTAAATATTCGATCTGTTTGGAACTACTTAAAGTAATGGAATCATTTTGGTTTACAGACGATAACGAGGAAAATTGTCATCTAAACGCATCGATCAAGAAAAAACGAGCTGGTCGACCGCGAGGAACGAAAGTCAAAAGGTCGAAAGCCGAACCCAAACTGAGTAGAATATGGGAATTCATCAGAGACTTGCTTTTAAATTCTCAATATTGCCCGACGTACATTTGCTGGGAAAACTATGAGGAAGGCCGTTTTAGATTCGTACAGAGCGACAAGGTTGCCAAATTGTGGGGTAAATTCAAACGCAACGAGAGAATGAACTACGAGAAGTTTAGTAGAGCTATGCGATACTATTACAAGACTGGTGTACTATTGCCCGTTCAGGGAAAAAGGCTTGTTTACAAATTTGGACCAAAAGCTACTGGCTGGCACACTAATAATCCAAATTTTAAATATACATTTTAAACAATGTCACATTTAATGTATATTAAACTACTAATAAGCTATATACATCTGTGTATAAGTGCATGATTATTAATTTTTCTTGGTAACACATACCTACTATGTAAGTTGTTACAGCTATTAATGAGAATTATTCTTCATAATTTGAATATTATGGAAAGAAAAAAAGTATACTTAAAATATTGAAAGTATAATTTGTAAAATGGGATTGTAGGCATTTACGAATTTAAAATATATTATACATTTTTTTTTTTATATTTCAAAACATTTAGTTATTGTTTTTATGTTATATATATATATTTTTTTATCTATAATTTACAAACCTACTTAGTATTAAATTTTTAAATATCTAATTTAAATAATTTTAAGGATAAAAAATACGAGTCATTTTTTTCAAACATTGTGTGATTATTAATTTTTTTATTGAACTCGTAGTTATAACTTTAATTATGTAAAAATGAATAAAGGCTGACAAAAATGTATTTTTAATAAATTATACATAGTCACAATTAATAAAATGTTAGTAAATTTTAGAGTGAAATATTATTTTCAATCGCTTAGTTTAAAATGCATGTAGTATTTGGATCTCATTTATATTATAGTTTAAAATAATTTAAAAATAGCAAAATATACATGTTTTATTGTTTTCTATAATATAAATGTTAAAAATATATATTATTATAATCATGCATTTAAAAAAATGTAATACTTAATAATTTATACAATAAAATAGGTTTATAAATATTTGTATTTTGTTTGGCTTACAAATTGTTCACTTGCGCATACATATTACGGTGAAAGATGAATATTGGTGAATGACGTCTTCTACCAAAATGATTCGATTATGTAGGTAAATGTAAAAAAACGGATTTTAAATTCATATTTACATATTTGATGTCATTTACCAATACTGGTGGTAAATTATGATAAATGTCAAATATTACACTGATTTTTTTAATATAGATACTACTTGTAATAATGATTTTTGTTGGTGGGTGATTAATTTTTTATTTTAGGTATTTATTTGAATTGGATAATAGGTTAATTAAAAATAATAAAATACGAGCATATTACAAATTTGATTTATTATCAGCCATCCAAGAAGGCAAAATTTTTTCAACATCCCTATTCGCGCGTTCAATTGACCCTTGGGTCTGGCTATGACGAGGCTTGCATGCACAATTTTTATGTCTCCCCTCATTTCATTTAAATTTGTTATAATATAATTTACCAACTCACGATCATTATCCAAGTGGAGTATAGCGGATGAACCAAATATTGTGTAAATATCTCATCAGATTTAAAGCAATTTCTTCGGTGCTTTTTGTCTTCAGAGATTTTATAATAATAAATTTTGTTAAATGATATTGATAATTCATTATATAGCGATAAATTTTATAATTTAGAGATTGCATGTCAATCAAATCAATTTACGTCCTTGAATTAAATGTGGAATGTAGAATTTGTTTTGTCATAAGCCCTCTTTTTGGATTTGATAGTTTTACTTGAAAATTACTGCATAAACCTAAATGTGCCATAACTTGCTCTGTTGTCACATTACAATATTTTGTTTTTAACACAGCCATCATCCAATTTCTACCACCTTGCCCTACTGCTAAATGTGCGATGTGAATTACTTCAAACAACTCGTCTACTGTGACGTAATATAAAACGTCAGATTCATTATCAACTATAGACAGGGCCAGATCTAGGGGGAGCGAACTGGGGCACTTGCCCCGGAAGTTTTGGTCGGGGGGCACCAAATTACAAAATAAGTTGTGTATATATATTAATAGTTTTTATTCATTTTATAATAAAAGTATTATATAAATTACAATTTCTATTTCCATTTGACTTTATGGTTATAACAACAATGGGAAAAACTCAAAAACCCAATGGATGTTATTTGTCTACTTAATATATTTTCTGCGACTCATTGTAGTATATTTTATTGCTAATAGGATATCTACAAACTATAAATTACGATAATCAGACAACACATGATGTTAAAACCCGTTTAACAATACTGATAAATTAATTTTTCTTCGACATGTAAAAACTATCAAATTATATTATTTTCATTTAATTTAAAATATTTTCAAATTAAATTCACACCCCAAAGAGCCTCTAAAAAAAATGTCTACAAAATTAAAATTAAATAAATTTGAATTTCTTTAAATTCATGATATCTATGAATTTTTATTACATTTTAATTAATAAATAGTACTCAGAACAAATGTAACTTAATTATTTCTATTGGTTAATCTATTTTTGATTTAGCAAAAAACAATTAGATTTTTACTTATGAAATAACGACAATGGACAAACTAAAATAAAAACTGCGTGAATAACAAGCGATTACTATATGATACGCTAAATTCAATAATCTTTCAGTACTTTACCTACTCCTATCAGTTCATTAATTAACAATTATTACATAATGTGATATATTTACCATCGTCATATCAGTGGCAACAAATATTCCTGGTTGTAATCGTTAATCACCATACCTGAATTTTCTATTTTTGGCCAGCTAGAAATGTAATTCCTCCCACTGTGTGCCGACGACATTTACCACGAAGGCTCTGGCCGCCGGACATCACAATTAAGATAAAAGACCTCAGTGCCACCACACAAAACTGAAAAAACACTCGAAATTAATGAACTTTGTGGAACTGAGAGCATGACTTTAACTTTTACTGGAGAACATAACCGACAATTTTTTCGAAAACGTGGAATAACAACCATTTTCGTGAGATGATAACAACGTGATACGTACTCGGCCAGTCACAACGGAGGCTTATCGCCGCTGACGGCAATGGCCCACAGACTTATATACTAACAGTAGTAGTATAGAACAGCGGTTCTTAAACTTTTTATTACGCGGACCCCCGATGAAGGACATTTTTAAATCTCGGACCACCTTATTAATTTTATTAGGAATTACCATTTTTTTATTAAAAAATATTTCATGTTACAATAACCAATATATTTAAAAGAAAGGTAAATAAAAATATAATATGTATAAAAATATTTTGTTTATTATTTTTGTTATATTTAATATTATTGCATTAACATTTTGTCTTACATAAAAAATTAATTATTGTTTTACTTTTATGATATTTGAAATTAATCTTATAATTTAAAATTATTATAGGTATACTTAATGTGAAGGATGATATTGCATTTCTGACATTAATTTTTCTATATTAGGCTCAATATTTGAAAGTTTTAATCGAAGTTCGGACTCTACGTTTTCCAAACGATTGCGAAACTTGTTTTTGACATATACAAGAGCGGAAAAGGCCTTTTCACATAAATAAGTTGTGGGGAACGGAATTAAAACTTTCAGAGCTTTACTTGATAATACTGGATAATCTTTTTGTACGTGCAACCAAAAATTTTCTAACGACTTTTGATTAAATTGTAATTTTAAACTACCATTTGTAGAAATTTCTATAAGATTATCTTCTTCCGGTGATGTCAGTCTATTAATTTGGGTTATATCATTTTCAAAAGGGTGTTTAATCCAGTTTCTATTTGTGTCTGAAACAGGAAATAATCGCGGAAGCTTCGTTGCAGATCTTCAATATGTTGTTTAATGTATTTGGAAACTTCTCCGGATAATTCTTCTTTGGTCAATTCAAGGAAATTATTGAAGTTTTGAAATGAATCGTAATTTTTCTTTGATAGACGAAGATTCCATAGTTCCAACTTTTTTATCATCGCTTCAATTTTATCTTCAACTTTAAAAATTGTAACATGGGACCCTTGAAGACTCAAGTTAAGTACATTTAAATGAGCAAATATATCTGAAAGGTACGCTAAACTAGCCAACCAAGAAAAATCATTTAAACGTTCACTTAACGTAATTGATGATTTATGTTCGATGAAAAATAATCTAACCTCATGTCTTAACTTAAACAAACGAGAGAGCACTTTACCCCGAGATAACCAACGAATTTCAGAATGTAATAGAAGTTGATAATGTTCACTATCCATGTCCTTTCAAAGTTGTTCAAAAAGTCTTGAATTTAATGATTTGGCTATTATAAAGTTCACAATTTTTACAGCTTCATCTAAAACTTCTTTTAATTGTGTTGGTATTTTCTTAGAGATAATAGCTTCACGATGAATACAGCAATGATGCCAAGTAACTGATGGTAAAATATTTCGAATACGTGCAATTAATCCAGAAATTTTTCCTGACATTGCTCGAGCACCATCTGTACTAACTCCTACACATTTTGTCCATTCAATTTCATTTAATATTATAAATTCATTTATTTTGGTAAATATTTCTTCTGTTGTTGTATGTATAACAGAGGTTACAAATAAAATGTCTTCGAAAAGCATGTATATTGTAATTTTATTGAATTTAGATTTTAACTTTTGATATTTGGTTAAAAATAAGACAGACAAAGATTTATTCTTCTTTTATTAAAATTAGTATCATATTTTCATGATATCATGATATAAAATTAAAAGCAGTCAGTGATTAATTGGAGCTTAAGTCATTTTTGACTGAAAATATTTATGTTGGTATTAAAAATAAATAAGTGTTTTAAACATTCGTAAAATATTGAAGAAATTTCGGGGGAGGGGGAGTCCAGACACCCTGGACCCTCCCCCAAATACGGTCTTGATTAATAGTATATTTCAATATAAAATGAATCGTTAAGTATGCTAAACCAGTTTCATACGCTCTGAACAATACATTCATTTTTAAAAAAAATTTATCTGCAATACTTAAAACATCTATTAAAATAGTTAGGTACTATAAATGATTTTTAATCATTTTATTATTAAATAATTATTTTTTTTGTTGTATTGAAAATTCCGAACAGGAATTGTACCTTTAAAATGTGTTAATTTAAAAAAAAAAAAAAAAAACAATTAACTGTCTATGCTAGTGGTTCTCGATATTTTTAGGACCATGACCCAATTTTCCTTCGAAAAATCTTTCGTGACTTGCATAGTTCCATTTTTAAAAATTAGTTAATAGTTAAGTAATTAAGTAAAATAAATATACTTAAGACTTATTACGACCTATTATGAATTATAATTTTATAACCCGTCGAAATTATTGGTACCATTATATTACTACAATAATATAATTATAATTTAACATACATTCCTTGGAATCTATATAATTCAAAAAGTTGTTCGTGACCCAACAAAAGTTGACTCATGACTTACAGTTTTAAAAATGCTGGTATAAGCTATTTATAAACCCAAAACTAACCAAAACTTATATGGATGTTAGGTAACTAATTTATAGTTTTTCAAGCTTTTATGAATAATAAAAATATAATATGTCATGTATTTATCTATAAATTTGTAATTATATTACAACATAACATCAATTGATGTAATCGTGAATCCATCATTGACAGTCGACACGTGCATCATAAATATTTTATTATAAAATAGAAATAAAAATATTTTTTTTACATCGGCAATAAGTTTTTCAATGTATAATCATTGATGACGACATGGTATAAGTATTTAAGTAGGTGTGTGTTTAAAACTATATAAATGCACTAATGGAAGTGCCTAACAATTTATTACTGAACAAAGAAAAGTTGTTGAATAGTTTTCTACAAATTTTGTAGGCACTTAAGTATTACATACGATTAATCTGTCCTATTATCGATCTCAACGTGAATTATCTCTATCTTTTCATAAGTTATTAACAAAATCTCAATTATTAAACGATTTTATGATTAGATATGTAAAATATTACAATTCAAAAAAGCTAAAAAATAATTGTCGTTTTAAAAATTAAAATATTGTAAAATAACCTAAGAGAAAACACAGATAATGTACTTTCGTACATTATCTGTATCATGTGGCGTCATTTTAATTAGAATTCATTTATCCAACTACATAATGATGAAGACATGAAATAGATACAAAATTTACTATACAGCAGAGTAAGTTCCTTGATTTTTTGAATACCTATGATTTTTAAAACTGATTTGATAATTAATTCTACCGTTCCGGTATACGATAAAAAACGTGCATGCAACGTTCTAAAAATACTGGTGCAGAAACCGTCCACCGATACATTTGAAACCGTATTATCATTATATCACAGTTGTGTGCAAGCCCCCATATAGATCTATGGACACGGCTATTAGTTGTACCGCACAAATAATAACGGAGGCGCACACTGGTCCGGTCCAGTTCGGTGTATGCAATGCCCACAAAAACCATTTGAACGATTTTACCGGCAACTTTACCGTATCGCGTACCGCAGCAGTGTGTTAGCACCTTAAGTCTATTATTCATTACCGTTTTTTTTTAGTGTTTCAATTTTTAATTATTTTTATTTTTTGAATCTTGTTGTTGTATTCTTCAAAACTAAAATATATTATCACCTCTCTTTATACTGCTGACAATTTTGTCAATTGCTGCTTTAAATTTGTTCTCAATACTTTAATATTAAAATTAAATAAAATTATAACACTATAATTTAATCTAACTTTTATTATATTTTGTTCACTGGTGACACAAATTCTTACAAATAATATAAAACACACACTCGTCGCATATACAACTCGCTATAATATGCCCGTCGATACTAACTAATAAACTAATAGATTATCTCATATTATTACTCGGGTTATCGACGTTATTGCTAGTTGGGGTTTTCGTTTATCTATCTACCGTCATGATATTTTTTACTAATGAAGCTTATTCCAGCGGTTCTTAACCATAGGGTCAAGACTCAATTTTGGGTCGCCAATAATTTTAAATGGGTCGGATAAAAATTTAAAACGTTAGTATAATATTTTTATTTATAAGTTTAATAAATAATAAATTAAACCTCGTGTACGTTGGTTATCAAGGAAAAAATTTTAACGAGATTTTGTGAATTAAGAACTGAAATAGAAGTATTTTTAAGAGAAAAAAATTCACTGTTATCCATCCATTTTCAAGATATAATTTGGTTGACAACAGTTGCGTATCTATCAGATATTTTTTCGTTATTAAATGAGTTAAATTTGAGTAGGCAAAGGCCATTAACTAATATTTTTACATGTTGTAATAAAGATATTAACTACAATCAAAACCAAATCAAGAAACAAGCTTGATGTTGAACCAATGATGCGTATTTCACTTACTAACTCCATAGAAGAACTCTAAATTGATTCATTGGTAAAGCAACATCAAGACCAAGGAAGTCATTAAATTGAAAATTATTTAAAAAACAATACAATATTATTAAAAGAAATATTTATTTTTAAATATAATGTAATTAATATTATGACTTATTATGAATACAAGTAATATGAGTAAAAAATGTTATTCGATTAAGAGTATCAAATAGTTATTTTTTATTCTGCCATTATTATTAAATATTTTTTTTTTTTTAGACACAATGGCAATAATAGACGGCCTATTTTCGTACACAATTATTATTATTATTAAATAAATTTCTTTATAAGATACAAATACATGATGTAAATATATACATTGATAAAGAATATATCTACTCCTGTAAGCCTAGGCTTGTGGTGGAGTAGAGCGTTAGCGAATAATCGTACATAAATTATAAGAAAAATAAATTTAAAATAATATTATACACAATTATAAAATAAAATAAAAATCTAAGAAAACATGATTAAGTACTTAAAAATAAAATATATTTTACATACTTAAATATAGACTAACAAACATCGTTATATGCGGATTTCTCTAAGAAATATTTAATTCTGAAAAAAGCGTATCAGTTATGATTTTTTTGTCATTTAATAAGCCATAATGAATGTTCTTTTTTGATAAAGTTGGCAACTGGTTAAAATATGTTGGACCTAAATAATTTACAAACGATTGCCCAAAGGATTTTTTTGTGTATTCCACAGGTAGGTTATATACTCTTTGTTCTCTGGACTTAAAAAAATCAAATGTATTGGTATTGTTCCTTATACATTTTTTAACCGTGAAAAGTAATGCAATTGATTTATACAATAGTTTGGCCGGAAGAATGCCTAAAATATTATAATTTAGTTTCGTTGAACCTTCTAAAGATTTTTTACCTAAAATTATTCTTACTACACTATTTTGATTTACTTGTAGTGGATTTAAATAATTATCCTTTATACCTCCCCATACTAAAAGCCCATACTGAAAAATGGATTGATAGAAGGCGAAATAAATCATACGCATCGTTTTCACCGGTAACAGATCTCTTAGTTATATGAAATGATGGATTGTGGAACGGAGCTTACCAACTAGATTGCAAATATGCAAATTCCATCTTAAATTTTCATCAAATATGATACCTAAATAACGGATCTTCGTTATTTCCTGTATTTGTTTACAGTTAATATTATTACACATTAAAAGATTATCACAGTTGTGAATAACCAAAGGAGGAACAGTATTAGTACATTTATTTATCGAGAAATTTATAAACATTAATTTCTCAAAATTCATGGATAAACCTCTATTTTTTATACATAAATAAGTTGAGTTAAGTCCTTTTGTGGCTTTATTGTGTACTCCATTACAAGATGAGTCTGCGAATAACAGACAAGTGTCATCAGCATAGGTCACTATGGTTCCATCTATCTTCAAATCACATACCTCATTTATATAGAGTATAAACAGAATAGGGCCTAGGACACTGCCCTGTGGAACACCATATTTAATAAATTTGCTATCACTTAGGACATTATTTAATTTCACATGCTGTTTTCTGTCCGAAAGGTAGCTTTGAAACCAAAGTAAAGTTCTATTATTTATACCAAAGCTGGGTAAGATCTGAAATATAATATTATGGTGTATAGTGTCAAAAGCCTTTGCAAGATCAAGGAATATAGCAATAGTTTTTAAACCACTATCCAATACGTGATATAAAAACTGTGTTACTTAATATAAAGCGTTTTCAGTGCTCAGCCCTGGTCTAAAACCATATTGATGCTTAGATAATAATTTATTTTTTTCCAAATAAGAAATTAATCTTGATTTAATAATTTTTTCGAATATTTTAGAAAAGTTCGTTAACATAGATATAGGTCTATAATGATACATAGACCTACAATCACCTCCTTTAAATAAAGGTTTAATAATTGCAGTTTTGAAGTTATCCGGGAAAAAGCTATTTTTAATACTCAGATTATAGATAAAAACCAATGGAATTATGATAAATTCAGATATATTTTTTAGTATTTTTACAGTAATCCTGTCGTATCCTGCAGCTGTATCGCCTTTAAAATTATTTATAATAAGGCGTACTTCTGGAGCATAAATTTCTTTATGAAAAATGTTATCAAATGAGTACAAACATGTTTTACGATTAGTTAAATCTAAATCTATTTTTGGAACATAATTAGAATTTTCGGCAAGTTTTTTACCAACATTTATAAAAAAATTATTAAACTGATTTGACGCCTCTTTGGTATTTTCTTCAATATTTAAAATATGGTTGTTTATATTTATAGAATCAATTGAATCTTTATTTTTAGAAGTTCTACCTGTTAAATCGTTAACCAATTTCCAAGTTAATTTTGGGTTTGAAGCTACACTACTGAATTTTTTTTCATAAAAATTTATTTTCGCAAGCTTGAATAGTTTCGTAAAATTATTTTTGTATTTTTTAAAATAGGATGCTAGTTTGACGTTATTTGGATTTTTTTTACATTTTAGTGATAGGTAGTGTTTATGACGAGCTGAACATAACAGACCTTTGGACATCCATTCTTTTAATCTTTTATTTTTAGAATTAACATATTTAGACGTCGTGGAGTTATTTATGGCATTTGTTATTGTATTTTGAAAGGCAGACAGTCTATTATTTACTGAGTTTGAGTTATATACACTTATCCATTTCTCTTTGCATAAAATATAATTAAGTTTGTCATAGTTTATAATTTTAATAGAATTTTCTACAATTTTAGTACTTACTGATACGGGTATAGAAACCATAATAGAACAGTGATCCGTGATTTCAGTTAGCAAAACACCTGCTTTTATATTTTTAATTGGAAAGTTATTGTTATGTTTAATGAATATATGGTCTAGACATGAGTGTTGTTGATGTTGCGGTAATCTAGTATATACAGTGTGTTCAACGATAAAGGTAACACGAATTATTTCGATCGCATGGCCTTGTATTCCATTCAGGTTTTTTTTTTTTTTTTTTTTTTTTTTAATGCATAAAGTACATAAATTTACATTTATTTTTAGTAATTTAAAAAATGTTCGGCGTCGGGAAAGTGGCGTCCCCATCGCCCAGTGCCCTTAATTGGGTGCTGCAATAGCCTCACTCTGGTCTTAGGTGATCGGAGTGGTCTGGCCCTCCAGGTTGGGGGTTGATCAGTAGGCCAACAACCCACTATCGTAAAAAACCTTTGTTCAGGAATCCAACTTTTTGCCTCGGGACAGAGTAACGGAATTAAGACTGGAAAACTGGAAATCGGCTCTACGTTTTGGAACATGGAATATACGGACTTTATATCAACCAGGAGCAGCCTTAACATTAGTTAAGGAATTTAATAAATATAGGTTAGAGATTTTAGCTATACAAGAAATAAGGTGGAGCGGACAAGGCTCTACAGAAATAGGGAACTCGATAATTTTCTTCGGTCAATGTGACAATCGCAGACAAGGAGGCACCGGCTTTATCGTTAAAAAGAATATAGCATCTGCAATTAAAGATTTCAAAGTAGTGAACTGCAGACTGACTATCCTCATAGTGGAGGGAAAATTCTTCAACCTTGCATTTGTCAATGTACACGCACCATCTGAAGATAAAAGCGATGAAGAAAAGGAGGAATTTTACACTTTGTTGGAATCTACTTTAGAGGGAATACCCAGAGATTGCATTATAATCTTATTAGGAGATTTTAATGCAAAGATTGGTAAAGAAGAGTGCGTTAAAACAACTACCGGGTCGAATAGTTTACATCAGCTATCAAATAACAACGGATTCAGACTAATCGAATTAGCTACAGGAAGGGGCTTAAAAATAAAAAGCACGTCATTTCCACATAAGGAAATACATAAAGGTACCTGGAGGTCCCCAGATGGCAGATACATTAACCAAATTGATCATGTATTGGTGAATGCGAGATTCAGCAATAGTGTACTAGATGTAAGGACCTTCCGCGGTGCGGAATGTGGATCTGATCACTTCCTAGTGGTAGGGAAACTTAAAGTGAAACTGAAGAAAGCAAAAAAGAGAAAAGAAGAACAAACAGAACTCTTTGATATACAAAAACTATGTGACCTTAAAATTGGTGAAGATTTCTGTAAGAATATATCAAACGAGCTTAATAATGAACATATAGATAACGGGAATGATGATATCGAAAGCTTATGGTCTGCTATAAAAAATGTGATCCGCGAAGCGAAAAAAAAAACAGTTGGGAAACGACGATTTATGAGGAATCCGTGGTTTAACCAGATATGCGAAAATGCCCTACAACGTAGGAAGCAAGCGAGGGAAGTTTGGTTAAAGGATATTAAAAATGAAGAAAAATTCTCTAGATATAAAACAAGACTAAAAGAAGCAACCAAAATTATAAGATGCGAGAAACGAAAATTTATCAACGACATAGTGAAAAGTGCGGACCAGGACTATAAAAACCATAGGACACGGGACCTATACAAAAAGATCAGCTCTGTAAGCAAGGATTTTAAACCAAAAGAAATGTTTTTAAGAAACGAAAATGATACTTTGTTAACGGATAGAGACGACATAGTTGAGGAATGGGCTCAATACTTCGACCAGCTGCTAAACTGTAGAGAACCTTCTAATCCATTCCTCTTTGAGAATAAAAAACCGAATAGGGAAGAGTATCCTGAACCTACGATAGAGGAAATTGCGAAACAAATAAAAACCCTAAAAAACCACAAGGCGCCCGGTGAAGACGGGATTACCGGAGAGCTACTTAAAAAAGGTGCGGAGAATCTTGTTAAATATATTCATCGTTTAATTAGTTTAATATGGCAAAAAGAAGAGATACCAAAGGAATGGAAAACAGCCTTAGTCTATCCCATCCATAAGAAAGGAGACAAACAAACATGCAATAATTATAGAGGGATTGCCCTGCTTAATGTAACGTATAAGATTTTATCTTACTGTATACTTGATAGAATCAAACCTTGGGCAGAAGAGATTATAGGGGACTACCAGGCCGGCTTCAGGCAAAACCGCTCCACGATAGATCAAATCTTCATTCTACGTCAGGTGTTACAAAAAACTTGGGAGTATGACAAAAGCGTACATATTGTTTTCATTGATTACAAAAAAGCATATGATTCAATACATAGAACGTCCATAATCAAGATTTTAGAAGAGTTTGGAATGCCTAGTAAGTTAATAAGCCTCGTCGAGTGCAGTATTAGTCACACTAACATAAAGGTAAAAGTAGGACAAACGTTATCGAAAACGGTTCAAGTGACAACTGGACTAAGGCAGGGTGACGCCATATCACCGGTTTTATTCAACATAGTATTAGAAAAAGTAGTTAGAGAAGCAGCCTTAGATAAGGAAGGAGTAAAACTAGGAGAAAACAACATTGGAATATTGGCATATGCAGACGATATAGTCTTGATGGCAGAAAGCAAAGATAAACTCAAAGAACAATCAAAACAACTCATAAATGCTGCTAAACGTGTAGGCCTAGAGATTAACGCAGAGAAAACTGAGTATATGGTCGTGCAAAGACATGAACAAAAAGGCTGTCGTAACGAGGTCCTGGAAGTCGAAAACTACAAATTCAAAAGAGTGCAGCAGTTCAAATACCTTGGCACACTAATTACACAGCAGAATGAAATAGGTACGGAAATAAAAGCAAGATTACAAGCTGCCAATAAATGTTATTTTGGCCTGACTAAGTTATTAAAATCTAGAGTAATCTCGAAAAATCTGAAGTCCCAAATATACCAGACACTTATCAAGCCAGTGGTGACATATGGGTCAGAAACTTGGACCATGAGGAAAAACGACGAAAATGCTCTTTTAGTGTTTGAAAGAAAGGTACTGAGAAAAATCTATGGACCATGTAAAGACGAACATACAGGTGAATGGAGAATACGTAAAAACAAGGAACTTCAGGATTTGTATCAAAGACCAAGCATTAAAGAAGATATCACCAAAAGAAGACTGAAGTGGGCAGGACATTCTTGGAGAAAAACAGGGTCATTGATAAAAATAGTACAAGAGAATGCACCAAAAGGAAAACGACCACTTGAAAGGCCGAGGTTACGCTGGGAAGATAGGATCAAAGAAGACATAGAGAAAGTGAGACCAGGATTGGATTGGAAGGAGTTAGCTTTAGATAGAGAAACTTGGAGACAAATCTGTTGGACGACATGGTCTTGAAGGCCGAAGTCATGGAAGAAGAAGAAGAATTTAAAAAATGTTTAAAAAAAAATTCTGCGCATGCGCAACAAAATAATTTTTTTTTAAATGGCACTCCCCATTTTTTAGTTCAAATTTGATTTAAGGGCATTTTTTTAAGCAACTTTGATCCCTAAAGTCTCGCTCTGTCTTCAAAAATTGACTAATTAAGAATAAGTTAAAGTTTCTATTAATAAAACTTGTATTTATCGTATTTTTCAATATTTTACTTATGGTTTTACAAATAAATTTGTGTTTTCATAAGATTTTTTTTAAATCAAGAGTACTGTTGTATCATGCATAAATGCATTATAACTATAACTATATTAACTAGGTTAAGTAAACATTAAACAATCATTTGCAATAGGTAAAATACATGTAGGTAATATGATGAAATATATGTAGTATAATACAAATTAACAATCAGTAAAATTTTAAGCATAGTCAGTAAGTATAATGTAACTAGGTTAGATTTAATATACATACTATCGTAAGTGATTTTGTAAGAAAGGATGATAAAAAGGACGGAAGGAGTCGTTCAGGGGGAGTCGCCTGAAAACGAGCGTTCTCGTCGTTCGTCCGGGCACTTTGTGTGTATGTCGATTGCTACGAGAAGTCGAAGTGGTAATAAAAGTGCTTATATTAATTAATGTTTTTGTTTTTTTGGTGTACGTCCTTAATTGTCGTATACGACAGTACTGTCATAAGTAAAAGTAATTTACATTATTTCTACCGAATTTTTAACTTAAATTTGTCATAAATAGTAGAATTTTGGTTAATTAACTAAACAAATTAACACATATTCATTCATTTTAATTCAGTTTTAAAACAAAATTATGATTTTGATAAAGAATTAAATTATCTAAGTTCAGCCTTTAAGCATCGTATTAATAACAAATTATATTGGTTTGACATTTCTACGAAAATAATCTTGTCTTTTATTGATTTTTATTGAATGCCTTAGATTAATATTAGATTAATATAGATTAATATTAATCCTCGTTCTTCCGTGTGACATTTGGCGAGTGAACTTAATGTATCCGTGGGAAAAATTCATTCAATTTTGAAAAAAAATAAGTATCATCCATATCGGCCAAACTTAGTTCAACATTTGGTACCTGGTGATTCAGAGAGAAGACTTACGTTTGTTGCATGGTTATTGGTACAAACTCAAGAGGAACAAAGATTTTTGGACTACATTTTTTGGATTGACGCATCCAAATTTACTAATAACGGTATTATTAACAAACAAAATAATCGATATTGGTCTGATAGTAATACATTTTGGACAAATGATACTCATTTTCAACACGTATGGGGAACAAATGTTTGGTGTGGACTTGTAGGTGGCAAATTACTTGGTCCTTATTTTTACGATGGTACGTTGACTGGTATTAGATACCTCGACTTCTTGTCAAACCAGTTATCCATTTTTATGGAAGATATTCCATTAAACATTCGCGCACATTTATTTTTTCAACAAGATGGAGCACCCGCGCATAACGCATTAATTGTACACAAATATTTAGAACAAGCTATCAATCATAGATGGGTACTCGTGGGCCAGTAGAATGGCCGCCAAGATCACCAAATTTAACACCTTTGGATTTTTTTTTGTGGGGACATCTGAAGATGGTTGTCTATTCTAATCCACCAAATGATCTTCAAGATTTGAAGAATAAAATAATTGTTGCAACAGAGGAAATAAATTAATTTTTAACAGAGGAACAAATACTTTCTTTTCTGCGACACACAAAGAAGTACTGCGACGGTGTGAAGTATGCGTTGCACATAATGGTAATAATTTTGAGCAATTTTTACTATAAATTTTAAAATATAATCAATACTAACGTGTACCTACATAATTTAATTTTTAAATAAAATCAAAATTTTAATTTAAAACTGAATTAAAATTATTGAATATGTGTTAATGTGTTTAATTAATTAATCAAAATTCTACTATTTACGACAAATTTAAGTTGAAAATTTGGTAGAAATAATGTAAATTACTTTTACTTATGACAGTGCACTTGATTTAAAAAAATCTTATGAAAACACAAATTTATTTGTAAAACCATAAGTAAAATATTGAAAAATACGATAAATACAAGTTTTATTAATCGAAACTTAAACTTATTCTTAGTTAGTCGATTTTGAAAATAGAGCGAGACTTTAGGGATCAAAGTTGCTTAAAAAAATGCACTTAAATCAAATATGAACTAAAAAATGGGGGTGCCATTTAAAAAAAAAATTATTTTGTTGCGCATGCGCAGAATTTTTTTTTTAAAAATTAAGATTTACTAAAAATAAATGTAAATTTATGTACTTTATGCATTAAAAAAAAACCTGAATGGAATACAAGGCCATGCGATCGAAATAATTCGTGTTACCTTTATCGTTGAACACACTGTATTTATGAGAGCAACGGGGGGGGGGGGGAGTAGGGCCCTTGCCCAGGGCCTCGCGCTTCGATTTTTAAGATATTATTTTAGGAATACCTAGACGCTATTCTTATAAAAGGGCCTCGCAAAAGCTAGCACCACCCCTTCCGGTGAATGTCTACATTTACAACATTTACCAATTTTTAGGTAAATTATGTCATTTACCGGGGAATGTCATCTTTTACCCAGTGGCGCATTTAAAGGGGGCGAAAGGGGCAAATGACGCGGGCGGCAAATTTTTAAGAGCGGCAAAATATTCTAACTTTTATTATTGATGTGTTCATGATTTTTTTAATTTTCACATCTTTTTCGGTATTGTTTAATATTTTAAAAAATATTTTGTGGAGCATCTAATAAGAAATTAAAAAAATTATACTATACCTAGTCATCTAGATAATAGTGAAATAGCAAAATAGGTATATTACATTTATTATTCGATAAGATATTATATTGTCGTTCAATATTTATAATAAAGACTCGGGTACACAGAACGCGATATTCACTTTAGGGCACATTTAAAAAGTTTACAAAAGGAGTAAAACTGTACCTAAAAGTGTTCAATGTATGTTAGCATTTATAAAAGAGAATAGTTTAGTTGAAGTATATCCTTATATTGATATTGCTCTAAGGATACTACTATGTATGTACACCTTCAAGTAATTGTTCAACGGAAAAATCATTTTCTACATTAAAAAAGGGTCAAAACTTATTTAAAAGATCAATAACGGGAAAAAATCGTCTTAATTAATTAACAAACCTCAACATTGAAGCTGATTTAACGAAAACTATTAATTTTAATGATGTTATTTAACATTTTTCTTCTCAAAAGTCAAGAAAAAAAGTATAAGCTATCAATTATTTTATTATATATAATTAATAATAAATATAATATATTTAATCTAATAAAAAAACCATGTATTGTTAATCATTGTGCATATAATAAATGTTAACTCCATTTTTTATATTTAATATATATATATATTTTAAGAAAGGAATATTCACTTTGAAAAAAAAAATTAGGTTAACGTTAGGTATTACTAAAAAATTATCTAATACAATATCGTAAAACAACTGATTTATAATTTGTTTCATAAAATTAACTTTTTTATTACTTAACTTTGAATTTATTTATATGTATTATTTTTTTTTTTTTTTTTTGATAAGGGGAAAGGGCGGAAAAATTATTTTGCCCCGGGGCGCGTATATATTAAATGTGCCACTGCTTTTACCACGTTT
The DNA here is from genome assembly GCF_003268045.1 of Sipha flava. Lineage (NCBI taxonomy): Eukaryota > Metazoa > Arthropoda > Insecta > Hemiptera > Aphididae > Sipha > Sipha flava. The sequence continues at coordinate 4,221,315 of NW_020273076.1, forward strand.
ACATCATTCACCGTAACATATACATAAATAATACATTAATAAACTGAAATTAAAAAGAAAATGCAATTTTGTTGCATTAGACTTAATCAGCATACACATTGCAGATATTAGATAAATTAATTGATGTCAGAGTAGCGTGCGATCTACCTGTAATCTACCCATTACTATCCAGTTCTTTACCGGTAAAAAAAGAGAGGTGTATCTATTTATATGCTTCAGTCAAATTTAGATCTGTATTGTTGGAAGGTGTGGCGGAAAAGTGAACCAGATTTGTTCATTGCTTTTTTAAATAATATGCATTCATTAATAGCGACTAAAACGAAATTTATATAATGTGGATGTGATTTTGAAATACGTGTGAGCCCATCTCCTTGTGCTCTATTTTGGGTAATGCTAAGCGGCTCACAAATCGCGTTCACCAAAAACAGGCTGGTAGATCGCACTCTACGCCAGAAATGAGCTGGTAGATCGCACGCTATACTGGCATTAATTAATTTTCATATTTTAGGTAGGTAAGTATTAGGTAATAGATTTGATGTATTGTAACAGATATTGTTTTTTAGTCAATTTTTCTATAGCTTATTCCAGAAGTTGGAAAATATCATCGCCGATAGCAGCATTTCTTTCTAGTAACAGTATCAACAACAGTAACTGTTACTTTCTCTGTTAATTTTATGTGAAGCAATAACAGTTTATAACAGTTACGGAAATTGATACTAAAGTTGCCATCACTACAGCATACTGAGATTTTTTAATTTCAACTAGTCTGAAGTAAGGTTAAGAATAAAACTATTATCATTCATATTTAACTAATGGTAATAATAATGTTGTAAAATGCCACAAGTATTTAAGAACAAAATGTGTAATCATTAGTATTTATGACTCACCAGATCTTCGAAATGTATACATGCATTCCACTCCGACAAAAGGAGTTCCGCAATAAAATTATTGTTTGAGATAATAGATAAAATATGTGTAAGGAAAATATTGAGCTCACAAACAAAACACAAAAAACAAACTTATGATTCCTTTATCGGAGTTCATCACTTATCGGTAGAAAAAAAAATGTTTGCCTTGTACTCAGCAGTTTGTTATCGCTCAATGATAATAGCAGTAAGCATAATTTTTTTTTACCTAGAAATGTTGTTTGGACTTCAATAAGTACAAAAATGTACCATATTATAATAAGAAACCCATTGAAATATAAAGGAGTATATTTTTCTATATAGGTAACTTTGAATGTAAAAACACATTTCTGGTTCACTTATTAGTAAATTCTGACATCCAAATATAATAACATTGATAATCATATAATTATTATTATTATTATTATTATGAGTAAATACGTAGATACAATTAATTCGGAGCATCCAAGTTAGGTCCCAAGTGCTAGGGGCTAATCGCAGGTAGTGTACTAATTGGTTACCAGGTTTTTATAAGTACTACATTATACTAACATTCTATGATCTATTTAGACCACAAGTATGGTTAAAAATGTTTTTTATAGTTTCTTTTCCATTAAAATATAAATTATTAAAATTATGTTGGTAAAAATACTAAAAATGTTATAAATCGAGTATAAAAATACATATTATAAAATATAATTATAGCCATATAGGTAAATGAAAAATATTAAAAATGTTAAAAATCAAGTATAAAAATACATTTTAACTACTTTTTTTACTACGAATATCCCAATAGTAATATTATATAAATAGGTATTAGTACTAAAAAAGCAACAAAAGAATAGCTTCGAAATGATACCAAATTCTAACTTAAAAAAATCAGATTGCATAACTGTTTTACTGATATAGCCACATTTAATATTTGACATCTTTCTATAAATCTGCCATACCATATTTGTAATGTACCTACTATTGTTACTAAAGAAAAAGTCCTATATCATTATATTTATTATGGTAGCTGAAGATTAGGCTAAAATAATGAAAAAAATTTATATTATTTACATTATTTTTATTGAATCAATATAATTTGTATGTCTAAAATATATTATATATATAGGTTAGGTTAGGTTTATATATAATATATAATATATATATATATATATAAACAGGTGTCTTTACTATTTAATAACTAAATCAAAAATCAGAAAACTAAATTAATTACAATACTCAAAAAATATATCAATAGAAATTATATTAAATTATATAAGATCATATATTAAATTAATATAAGTATATACTTTATTACACATACAATTTCTTACTATTTTTATTTCGTAAAAATATGTATAATATACAATTGTATCAAAGTTAGCTGAACAATTTAATTTTTAGTTTATAACAAGTTTATAACACCCACCAGTAAATATTAAAAGATGTTGTTTAACTTTTTCATCAAGGAAAAGACGAAACTGTGTCAAACTGCAATCTACACCAGTTCCTTGAGTAGCAAACATCATTAACATTTGATGAATTCTATCTAATGTCAATGAATTAAGATTTGGTAACATGCCCACAATATACAACCAAAACACCTGATGAATTCATAAAAAATGCAATGTATAATATGCAAAACATACATGTTTTATTGTTTTCTATAATTTAAATGTTAAAAATATATATAATTATAATCATGCGTTTAAAAAATTTAATACTTAACAATTTATACAATAAAATAGGTTTATAAATATTTGTATTTAGTTTAGCTTACAAATTGTTCACTTGCGCCTTAAGTTATCTAATCTAGCTTGCAAGTCTGCATCGGCATCATTGGGTTGTGGTACATTAGCCCCACCTCCACCGTCTTGAGCCACAACTGGTACTTTGCCTGTGGCAGCTATACTTATTGATCCAGATGCTGAGGGTAATCCTGATAGTTGATCTGTAAGCTGAAGACCTAACTCATCTAATACTTGTGTTACAATTTGATCTCTGAAAAAAAAATTTAATTTTTTATGAGTGAATGTTTTTCCTATATAAATTATAAAATATTCTCTTATTTCTTAAAAAAGCACAATATTCTTTTTTATTAAATATAAAATTTTTATAATTGTATAAATTGTATAAATCATGCATATTAACTACAATTAGTTATTCAGTCAATAATAAATACTGCAATAACACATAAAAATACTTATGAATGCTACTATAGTTAATAAAAATTAATTAATCTTACGTTTCTTCTTCATCTCCTTCATCTTCCATTGCATCATCCATAGCATCATTCATTACTTCTTCCTTCATGTCCATCACTTCTGACTGTTTTTCAAACTCTTGCAGTATCCTTTGAATTTGTGGTAAATTCAATTGCCTAAATATGAAAATTATCTATTAGTACTAATCCATTAATCCATTACACATTGCAATATTCTACACATATATTATTATATAAGAGCAAAGTGGAAAAAGATAGTTCATGTTTTAACTTCTAATGTTAAAAAGCAATCATATGTATAAAATGGTATATCATGAACATAGACATAACTAAATGGGAAACTTTAGGGAATTAGTTCCATCAATATTTTCTGAAACACTGTTTTTATTTAAAAATTTGAAAAGTTACCCAAAAACATATTAGGCACAAAAACAATAAAAAATTATTTGTGAGTTTATAATGTATACACAGGGAAAACCACAAGAAAAAATTACAAGGGATTTTTGAAAATATGTAAAATTTAAAATGTTGATAAAAAGCATGTTTTATTACCATTAAATAATATTTATGTATATATTTATATATTTTGTTTACAAGTTTTATAAGAAACTTTGAAATAACTATTGAATTTGTAGGCCAAGTAATTTTAGTATAAAATGTTTTCTGATAGGTAGGGGGGGCTTCACTCCTATCCTCCCTACATTTACACCTGTGTGTACAATATTGTGAAATAAGATTCCTAGTATGGATAAAATACCTTTCCCTAAATATTTGTGATACTCAACCCTCTTACTTAAGTACCTGGTTACCTTTTGATCATGAATTAAGAAAATTATTGTTTGGATTATTTAATATTAAGATAAATTTAACAAATTTACTTTTATTTAAACATAAAATCAATAACAAATAATATTATCTCAAAATAACAGCTATTAATTATTACTTATTTATAAGCATCATAATTATTAAAAACATAAAACATTTACCTGTTCATATTTTGCATGGCTTTAGTTACACCTCTCATTGCTTGCCCCATAGCATTTTGTGATTTAAGTGTTTGTATTTTTAATGATACTGCTTGTATATTAGCTTTCATTACCATAAATTTTTTCTGGTAACGTCTTGTTCTCACTAAATCTCTAGCCATGATTTTCACCGATTCCTAAATCCTCAAAATATTTAACTAATTTATTTAACAAATATCTTATACTAATACTTCTAAGATATGCTTTTAAAAGAATATAAATAATTTTTTCAAAGAACATTTTTAGTAATTATAGGTACTTAAACTTAATATTTTAATTAACCATACTTGACTCATAAGTTGGAATCATGTATTTAATATTAATAAAAGCATGAGCGCCTCCATGTCTTTCAAGAATTTCTAAAGTATTATTCACTAAGTCTCCAATATCTTCTTGTTGATATTGTGCATAATCAATACCATCTCCTGTGTTTTTGTTTAGATTCTTATATACATTTAGAGGAGGCAGTATTTGTCTATAATAAGGCACTAGAGCTTCTCCAACCATGTCAGCTGATGTCACTAATGTTTGTATCATTTTTAATGTAGCTATTACTACATCTGGATGACCTGTGTTAAGTGCTAATTTTATTGGAATGATTAGTTGGGGCACAACAGGTAGTATACGATCTGGTGTACCATTTTTTAACATATCTATGGCTCCACGCTCAGCCACTGCTCGATATGGGTATGCAATTTCACGTAATCCATCAAAAAATATTGGTAAATAATGGTGATAATCTATTTTTTCAAATGGTGTTTTCCACATAACTCGTCCACTATCAACGGATAACATAAAATCACCTCTATCGTAATATCGTCGAAATGCAGTATTTCCAATTGGTGTTTGACATGAGCGTGTTCGTGGGGGGCCAGCAACAACTGTATTTGGCTGACGTGATTGAGAGCTAAATGGTGGAACTATGCGCTTGGTTCGTGATTTTAATGATTTCATAACAGAATAAGAAATATTTAAATAATTAAATAACTGATTAAAAATATTTGAATAACACACTAATTTATACTATGAACTTTGTAGTTATCAAAAAAAATATTATAAAAAACATTAAAAATATTATCAATATTTCAAATTATGTACAATAAGGTAAGTTTAGAAGTAGCACTATTCTTTTAATGAATGTTATTTGGTTACTATGATACAGTTATTGATCAAATACAAAATAAGTCCAAATTATATAATAAGTGATAGTAAAATAAAATAACAAATGAATATTATAAACGTTTTTATTAGAAAGTAAGTATGATAAAATAAATAAATTGTTAAGTTTTTAATATAAATATGTACTTCTAAAATATTGATATAAAATATTAATTATACTTATTATAAATAATTTGTAAAATGTTTTTTTTAATGAAACTATATTGCAGATAAATTAAAACAAAGTACATAATATAGTAGATGTGATCCATTCTTATTCAGTTATAAAATTATAAGTTTTTTAAAATATACCATGAATAAATGGATATAATGTATCAAAAGCTATTAATTTCATACACTTGTAAAAACTTGTAATAACTTGTAAAATGAATAATATATAATTTCTCTGATGAATATTTGTAATTTATTATAAAATATTCAAATAGAAAGTACTCTGATCAACATGTTTTGGTCTACCATACTTGTTACATATCCTGGAATATCCCAACTTAGCATAAGAATCATTAGATTTTGGGAAGCAAAACTCAATAATTTCTCGAAAGATTAACAAGAAGAGTAAAAATTTAAAGGTTCTCTAAATTAAAGAAAACTATAGTTAATCATCAATAGTATTGAAATACATGAATCAAAATATTAACAAGATTAACACTAAAAATAATATATTAAATACTTACTAAATAAAACATAATTTTATATTAAATAGTTTATTATTTAAAGTGACATGATACTGTTAACAGGTTGAATAGATTAATTACATATACTAAAAACTATAATTTTCGTAAACTTAGTTTATTTTTAAAAAATTAAAAACACTTAACAATTTATTTACCATTTGTCCATCTTTAGCCATTTTCTTGATGTCCATGATTATTTTCTTTTCTTGCTGTTCCATTCTCATATTTTCACGGTCCAAATCACGCATAGCCTTGTTGAGTGCACGTTGATTCTTTCTTAACATCTCATCAGGCGTCATACGACGCCCAAATAACCATTCCATCGGCATACTATAATAAGTGTAGTATTATAATATATAATTATATATTAAATAAATATATTAGTATATAACTTTTTTTTAAAAAATACTAGTGATGGGAGTAAATAACAATAACAGTAACATTATCTATGTTTTATGAACAGTGATTTATAACAATTACTACTAAAGCAGTGGTTCTCAACCTTCTTTTGTTCACGGCACACTAATATACATCAAAAGTTTTCGCAGCATACTCATGCACTGGACAACAACAACAACTTTAGCCACGCCAAATCTAGTAGGGTTAAAACCGTGCAATGTACACTATACATTTTACTTAAACATTTATCTGCACAATTAATTGACATTTAACTGTCACAGTTTTATCAATCGGCCATTTTTCGCGGCACAATAGTGCACCAGTTGAGAACCACTGTACTAAAGTAACAAGAAAAGCTGTTCTTTGGAAGAAAAAATAACAGTTATTGTTATTATTGTTTTGACGTTTTTTTTTTTAACCCAAGGTTTTGGGTTAAGGGGATCAGTGGTGATCACCAATTTAGATAATAATATAGATAGTATCTATATAATTGTAGCGTACCTCCACACCATAGATATTAAACATATGGATACGGCATTCCTTTATACATTCTACATACACCGTTTAGGCCAACATAACGGAAAGAGAAACGATGGTTCTTACTCGCACACATCTTCTGTGTGACAAGGAAAGTAAAACTCTTGTAAGAGAGAGAAAACATAATATGTACAGATAATTGATAAGATATTATTATCATAGATATTAAACTATGTTTTATGTAATTTAATTTTATTATGTTTAATATCTATGGTTTAATATGATTATTATAGAACATTAAATAATAAAAAAAAAAAAGAAAGGTGATATATGATAAATATATGATTGTAAAAAATGGTTAAATGTTTAATATGTAATCTAAGTGACCAAACGATTGAACATGCTCAATGTAAAATCAGCTTTCATTCGTAAGTACTTTTCTTGTTTTAATAATGAATTTTAGTTGTCATCACCATTTTAGTTTTTAAATATAATTAAAGGAAGATTTGTAATCGTGATTATGATTATTAATTTACTAAAAATTGACTTTAATTAACTTTTTTTTTTTATTTACTGAAAATTTCTAAAAAGAATTAACTGTTCAGTATGTAGTAGTTGTATACAAAATAGTGAGACAGATAATTATTTAATAAACATAAAAAACCGAGGTTCCTTAGTAAAACCATCTAAAGATGTAGAGTTACTGTGCAAAGAAACTGAAAAATGTATTAGGCAGCATCAAGAAATTGTATTCAAACAAAAAATACAGTACAATTTTTGAAAATTAAGTAAAAAGAGCATTATATGAAATTGTTTTTAAAAATGAAGAAATTTATCAACATATAATCTGTCAGCAACAATTTAATAATCACAGAGATAAAATGATAAATTTAATAATTACATTCTACCTTCATATTCAACTACACCATGAAGGTAAACAATTTGAATCATGTCTCCGGAATAAATTTACCAAACTAGTATTATTTAATAATGAATAGCAAAATTATTTTATTTATGCTAAAAAAGTATTACCATCGCTTTTAATTGTACATTTTGTTTATATAATATAATATTGTTATAAAATAAAAAATGAAAATCATAATTTCATATTATGTTATCTTAAATATTTTGTTCTCTATAATCACCATTGATATTAAACTATTTAAATTAAACATATGTTTAATATCAATGGATGATAATCACTCTTGATAATTGTTACAATTTTATCAATTATGACATCTAGCAGTTAATAATAGTATGAATTATGTTAGCTTATAGATTTTTGTGTTATGCCGCATCCATTAGTTTAATACACAGACTTCTATACTACACTAGATAAGTAACTACTATATAATTTACATGGCTATGAGTGAATCTGATAAGGTGTACAGCCGTCCATTTTGTCGGTTGGCAACAAAATCTATTATTCTATATGCATCAAATACTTATTTCCTTGATATTTCTTTATTAAATCAGATTTAAATAATGTGAAAATTTAAGGATTAAACCAAATATAATTAAGGAAAAAGAAAACAATGTTTATCACAAATATATACATATTAGTTTATTATTAAAACATACACAGTATACAATCACATATTACTAAATAATACTAATTTGGTTAATTGTCGCCGTTTACTAACAATAGAAGACGTTTTTGATTTGGCAACATGATGCAGACGTATTTTTAAATAAGTAATTTCATGTGGCTAAATTTTCTTCGTTCAATCAACCATTTTTTTGCCCACTTTCTTCTTTTCTTCCGTCAATGTCAATGATAATGCTGTAAGGCAAATTCCCAATTTCTGTTGGTTGGATAACGGAGCCATAATAGATTGATTAAATATATTTAATGCACGGGTGAACACTCGTTTAAATCGTTAAAATCGTAAAATGTAAATTGTAAATCGTAAATTGTAAAAAAAAACTCGTAAAAAACACAAATTCGACATGCGAACACTACAAGTGAACACGAACTAGACTGACTAAATCGTGTGGTGGTCGTACTGTGTGTACGCAACATCTGATTTGGTCAGGTATCCTGTCGGCCCGTCCTAATCAGGTAGTGTGTAACGCGCTTAAGATATTGAAATTATAATCATAATGTTTGGTTGAAATTATTATTTTTGCAGATAAACCAGATATATGAGAAGTAAAATTGTTAGTTAATTTGATTAAAGAATTTTCAATATATTTAATTAATTTCTTAACATTTTTTTGAACTCTTTAAAAATGCACCTCCATTTTTCACTTCAGTCAATACAGAATAGACACGTTTATGACTATAGTTATGTTCACTTGATTGTTCTATAAGATTGTCTACACATGTTGAACAATCAATTATTTTAAGTAAATTTCTAACAATAAAACCAGTAATATAATAAAGAATATTATCCTTAATAATTCTCGATTGGTCAGTCTCACCTATCAAAAAATCTGAAAGATTTGATTCTTCTTCATATTCAATGTTTAATAAATCATCAGAATTTCTTTTTGACCAGCGTATTTCAAATATACTTTCAACATTACTATTGTGCATCTCAATACAGTTAGCAGCGTAAGATGAAGAGATGGAATTTTTAAAAAACCACTGTTTCATAGATGATTTAAATTCTACTACATTAGGGTTATTATTATTACCAAAACGCTGACGAATTTTAGAGAAAAATATCTCTAAATGGTCCTGAGAAAATTTATATCTTAAAAGATATTTGTACGAGTGAAAAACAATTTTCTATTAAATAATAAATAATCAATTGTTAAAGAATATTGAAGAATATTCAATATAATGCTGCACAGGACTAAATGTAACGTTTAATGTTTTGCCAACCGATAAAATGGCGGAAACTGATAAGCCAAGCTTCAGTAAATATCGACAGTACCTTATCTAGTTAGTATAGAAGTCCGTGTCTCAGCACGACCGTCCGAGGCGACACGGCCGTTTACGCGCGCCGAGCTCGCTCTCTCGTTCGACCGTTCACCCAAACAACACGTATGTAATTCGAGACCGCCTTTACGTCTCGTCTTGCGTCACACACGTGTTTTCCTTCCAACGATTAACGACTCACGCCAGTTCTCTTACCTTTTCATTATTTACGTGTTTTGCACCTATATCTTATTAAATACATACATTGTTTGTCATACAAAACGTGGTATTTTTATTATTTCTTACATATATATATATATTATATTGACGCCTTTACATTAATTTGTGCGGTGCGCGGATTGTACTCCGACGAGTCTTATCCTCGTACATCCCCGTTCTCGCCAAATCATCATTGATAAGAGATAAAAATGAAGTTTCCAAATTCATTGGTGCTAACGTCGAAAAAAAAAAATTCTTTCCAATCCAACCTCTACAGTGTCATTAACATAATAACAAAAAAATCCCTGAATTTCAAATTTATTTATTTTCAAAATCAAATTTATTTATTTTCAAATTCAAATTTCAAAACCAATATTTTTGATCTATGCTCCACACGCACCACCACAACACTGTCGTGAAGGTGGCGACACTGCCGTTGCCCCCATGCTCCGTCACTCGAGTGACTTCCATGAGCCCCTCGACCGAATCGACAACGAACCCAAAGCTCGTCATCGCCGACACTAGAGATGGGACTTATCGTTCATTAAATTGAACTAGTTCAGTTGTTCATCGTTCACTAAATTGAACTAGTTCATCTTTCATATATTTGACGATTCGTTCGTATGAATACATACTCAGTATCAAAGAATTGTTCATAAACGAACTAGTTCAATAATTATTACTCCATATCAATGAATCGTTCATGAACGATTAAGTACGTAGCGTATAGCATAGTATAAAAAGTACAAAGTGAACGGTGAACGAGTCGTTCATCAAAAGTGAACTAGTACGAAACCGGTCACTTGGGTGAATAGTTCAATTGAACTAGTGATTGAACAATTGAACTTCATGATCGACACTCTGTCTATTGCGCTACTTTCGCAAAGTTCGTCGCAAGAACACCCTCGACCGACAACCGACCCGACTTGACATCGGTTGTCTAACTTCTCTATCGTCGAGCAACTTTTTTTTATATTCTGCGTCGCATACCTGTCCCCGTACTCGACACCGTCGTACGCAACTATTGTACCGCCTAACTCAGACACACTTCGGTTGTACATAATATATATCTTTGTAAATAAAAACGGTTTGTCATACGACAAAACCCCGTGTTCACGTTATTGAACTGGTGACCTCGCTAAATACATATTGTTGGCGGTGAGGCCGCCACATAATTATAGACATAAGCGCACATAGGGGGGGTGCTCGGGGGTACTTAGCATCCCCTCGTTTAAAATTAGCATCCCCAGTTTCCTAGAATATTTATTTCAGTATTTCATCAATAAATTGTAAATTATTGTGATTTATTGGGTTGGACATTTTTTTTTCCACTATAGACAATAATATATAATATAGTTAACGAATACACGATTAAAACAGTATAATTGTATAATTGCACGTTTTACTGTTTCAGTTTTTTGTCTAACTATTAAACTATAAACAGCAATCAAAATATTATAGATAATCATATTATTTTACTTTATATTATCTACGGTTTACGGTTGGCTACGAAGTTATGTTCCATTTATAACTTTGATTATTACTTGGTTTTTAGTAATATTTAACCAGTGGGCTACGCAGAATTGTATGCGAAATGACAAATATTATTACCAATCATACAAACTATATGATTTATTACTATTTAAATTTTATATACTAGTTCATATTTTTGATACATCAGGTTATTTTGAATATATCGACAGTTAGTTTATCTGCAAAAATGCTGGTCATAAAGAATAGTCTACTAGCTAACTTTGAATTCGAAGACTTGAAAAATCAATATAATAAAAGTTAGTTTCCAAACGCTTATAAACTTTTTCAAGTGGTAATGACAATTCCAATTTCTTCTTTAACGTGTGAACGCTCCTTTTCAGCTATGCGTAGATTTAAAAATTGGTTACGCACTAGTATAGACCAAGAAAGATTTATTAAGCTATTTACACTTAGCATTGAGAGAGATCTTACCAATAAAATAGATGGGAATATTATATTGAAAAATTTGCATTATCAAACAAGAAATTAATTCTTGTTTAATATATTATTATAACTTATAATATAATTACTTTTAAATATTCATTAATAAAAATTAAAAATTATGGCAACGCAGTTGATTATAGTATTAGGGGGTGTAGGGGGTAAAGCCCCCCCACGGACCTGTGTATTTTAAATTATTCCAGCATCCCCTGTGTGTACGCGAAACCTCAATGGTCGGACAGAGGTAATCCGACGGCTTCGCCACACTCGAAATAAACCCGACTACAACGTCAATCCGTAAAAAAGGAATGAGGGACAGAGGTAGCCTCAAATTAAGTCAAGGACATAAATTATGATACCGTTAATTTATATTAAAATAAATATCCCATAATAATAACAAAAATAATAATTACACACTTGATGGGCGCCCAAGAATTAAAATACTCAAATGAACATATAAATTATCAATTATACGAATAATAATAATAATAATTATAATAAAGATATGAATAAAAGAATTAACAATAATTATTGTGAACAATACACGAGTTAGGTCACGGTACGTGTCACCGGTTTCGATCATAAATACCTCGATCGGTCTTATGGTCTGTGTGGTTGCGCCCACGCGACCGTGCACACAGCACGTGCGACAGCCATCAAGACCGACAGATGTTGACGACTTCGGAAGCTCACTGGACGCGACCAACCTCGACGACGATGACACTGCCGATGGCTTGAATGGCGATGTGGAAAGGACAAGCCACGCACACGAAGATGACGGACCACGGCAAAAGGGATAATACGCTCGGCGGTGATACGCACGACGGTAACATGCACGACGGCAAAGGAAAAGTCACACACCCGGCGGTAACATGCACGACGGCAAAGGAAAAGTCACACACCCGGCGGTAACATGCACGACGGCAAAAGAAAAGTCACACACCCGGTGGGAATGCGCACCACCAGCTCGCTCGGTTGCAAGTGTCGCCCCGGAGCGTGATGCCAGCGCGACGAAGCGCGCCGACCGCAAGTTCGCGAACATTCCATAATTGGCACGCTATCGGGGGGAACCGGTTGTCGTGGCCAGACACAAGTACAATAGCTTATTCGAACATCCTGAATTCACACACAATGTGCGCCTATGATTATAGATTAGATAATATCTATATTATTATCTATAGCCGTGGTGGTGGTGGTATATATATGGAGTATATATGGAGTTAGGTATAGGCAATATTTAAAAAATGCGTGACTTGTGACCACGGATATTGATAATAATATAATATTAATTATTATTATATTATATTAATATTTTTAACAATTTGGATTCAGAAGGAATATGGGAACGAGGGAAGCAATATTGGCGTTAAGGATAATCATTCAAAAAATGATTAGGAAAGACAAACAAACATTTATAGCTTTCGTTGATATTGAAAGAGCATTTGATAACGTAAACTAGAAGGTCATGTTTAAAATGATGAAAATATTGGGGATAAAATACACAGATAGGAAACTTCTGTACAACCTATACAAGGATGAATTCGCAGTTATAAGGATCCAAGATGAGGAAGAAGAAGTAAAAATAAACAGAAGAGTTAGACAAGGTTGTACATTATCCTCAATTATATTCAACGCATATATTCAAGAAGCAATAGATATGATAAAGGAAAATGGCAAACTTGGGATAAAGATTAATGGACAAAAAATAAGTATGTGACGTTTTGCCGATGACATAGCTTTAATTGCTGAGAGCAAGGAAGATCTGGCTCAACTAATTAATGCTATAGATAAAACATTCGAAAAAGAGCTGGAATTGAGAATAAATATGAAGAAAACAAAAGTACTGGTATGTGAAAGGGAAAATAATACAAAAATACAGATAAAAGTACGAAATCAAACAATAGAACAAGTAGATGAATTTACATACCTGGGAAGCACAATCAGCAAGGATGGAAGAAACAGAAGTGAAATTATAAAACGTATCTGTCAAGCTAAAATAGCCTTTAACAAAAAGAAAACTATATTTACATCAAGAAGCATCAGTCTGAAAATAAGAAAGAACCTATTAAAGACGTATGTATGGAGCATTGCCCTGTACGGGTGTGAAACCTGGACAATAACAATGGAGGAAAAAAGAAGACTTGAGGCGTTTGAAATGTGGTGCTATAGAAGGATGTTAAGGATAAGCTGGATGGACAGAGTAACCCACGTAGAAGTACCGGAAAGATTATCAGATGGAAAGTTACTATGGAATAACATAGTCAGAAGGCGGAACGAATAAATAGGCTATATCATGAGACACGAAGGATTGTTGAAATTGATAATAGAAGGAATAATAGAAGGAAATAACCGTAGGGGTAGACCAAGATTGGAATTCATTCAACAGATAATAAAGGACCAAGGATGTGACTCATATGTGGAAATGAAAAGGAAGGCGGATAAGAGAGAAGACTGGAAGATGGCTGCAAACCAATCTACGGATTGAAACCATAGAGAGAGAGATATTAATATTTATATAATAAGATAATATATAATAACAATATTATCTATATACCTGTGCTTGTGACCATGTGCGCAGTGAATGGTTATTAGTATGTGTACGTGTCCCGCACTATACTACACCATGTACTTTATACCTGTTTTACTTCTTATCTGCTAATTGACAAATAACTACCAAAATGTATAGTTATACACAATAATAATCATTACGTATAAAATAACAATACGCACATAATGTTCTGCCTTCTACATTATGTCTTATGATCGTTCATCGTCTATTCTTCATTATTTCTATAACACTATTTTTACATATCTTTACTCATCAACATTTTGTTATTTTTCAATTTCACTGATTTAATCTTTAAAAATTTGAAAATTTATTTATTATAAAAATACGAGTTTTCTGTTTTAAAGTATAATGAATTAAATATTAAATAATAAACGCATTTAGCATAGCCACATTTAATGTTTGATACCCAGTGGTGCCGAAGTCCATGTTTATGTATGGCAGCTGCCATATATATAAACATTTGTGGGGGGGGGGGTGACTCCAGAGGAAAATAAAATGATGACAATTAATAGAAATAGGATCACAAATTATTAAGTAGTATTGCCCACTGCGAGTATTTGGTATTACATATACATTATTTCGTTGATCAATCAACACCAAATAGTTCATAATAATACGATCTTATTCTAAGTCTTATTCATTAAGCAGAAATAAAATATTTTGTATTCATTGTATGCTTTTTGGAACCAATTTGCATAGTAATTTAGAAAAATCTTGGACCAAAGAAGGGCTTAATAAATGGAAAAATTGTTCATTTGCTATTCAAAGACATGAATCAACTCCAGATCATGTAACATCATCTTTAAAATGTAAGTTACGTCAAAACAATGTGCCAATTTTGCCTTCAATTGAAAATAATAGAAAAACTCAGATAGCAATGAATAGACAAGTTTTATTAGAGCTTATAGACATTGTAATATACATGGAACGTCATAACCTGGCATTTCGTGGGCATTATGAGGATTGGTCTTCAAATTCTCGAGGTAATTTTAAGGACTTGGTTATGTTAATGTCTAAAAATTCCGGACCATTAGCGGAATACATTAACTGTATTCAACAAAATGGAAAACGTGAAACATCTTTTATTTCATGGCAAAGACAAAATCAGTTGATTGAAGCTATTGCCGAAGATATTTAATTTCAAATAAGATAATTTATTAAAGCTGTAAGAATGTTTAGCATATCGATTGATACTACATTTGATGCATCTCGTAATGAACAAATATCATTTATTATACGGTAAATAAATACAATTATTATATGTTTATATATGTTTATATATGTTTTGTTATGTTCTATTAATATGTTTTGTTTAATTTATGTTTTTTTAGATATGCTGTTTTTTATATTAGAAGTGACTGGTGAGGTTCATGAAAGACTATTAGCAGTAAAGGAATCACCAATTACATCTGGAAAAAAATTATATGACATTTTTGTAAATGTAATGGAAGCTGAAAATTTGAATTGGAAAGAAGAGCTGGTTGGTCAGTCATATGATGGAGCTAGTAACATGCGTGGTAACTATTATGGCCTCCAAGTTCATATTAAAGAAGAAAGCCCACAAGCATTATTTGTGTGGTGTCACTCCCATCGTTTGGCTTTGGTAGTAAAACAAGCAGTATCGTGTAACTCCAACGCAGTTGATTTATTTGGCAATTTAGAAACTCTCTATGTTTTTCTTTGGTGTTCAAAGAAAAGAGCAGCGATTTTCAGAGAAATTCAAATTGAATGTGATAATATGGAAGGTAAATATAATCCATTGCATGCTGTTAAGAGAGTAAGTACAACATGTTGGAGTTCTCATGCGGCAGCATTACATGTAGTTTAAAATTCCACAATGCAGTTTTAAAAACATTAAATAAAATTAAAGATTCTGAAAGATCTGCTGATGTAGTAGTTGGTGCGAGTTGTAGTGGTTTGATATCATACCTTACATCCCAACGTTTTCTTCTAACAGCATTATTATTCAAAACTATATTTCAAATACTTGAACCTGTCACCCACCAATTGCAGTCCCAAGATATGGATATGCTTATGGCCACAAATATTTTAAATAATGTGATTCATCAAATCAAAGAACTTAGAAATGATGATTCGTTTAAAAGATTACTAAAAAGGACTGATGAGTTTGCTGAAAATAGTATTGTTGACTTTTTACCTCTTGTATCTAGTCGACCCAAACGTGTTCCAAGAAAATCAGGTGTATATATTTTTCAAAATAAATATCAATTATTAATTTAATTTATCAAGAAAGTATGATTGTTCTAAATTTCAAAATGTAATATTAATTTCAGGTGAACACTGTCAGGATGAAATTATATCATGCCCCATGACAAAATTTAGAATTGATACATACAATGTCATAATGGATATTCTTTTAGCAGAGTTAAGTGGACGTTTTGAAAGCACCAATATAGGGCCTCTAAAAGACTTATCCCTTCTTTCATTTAGACGTATTCGAGAAGTTCAAAATAATTCACACATTGTACCTTGTGATGCCTTTGACGCTTTGTGTACCATCTACTCACAAATCGATAAAAACTCATTATTGACAGAATATATTGAATTTTGTAAAAGTTTTACTGAAATAGTAAACAGTATTTTACTTCCTAAGTATCCTAACTAAAATTTAATAGTCCAAGATTATGAAGATTCGCTAGAGTTAAACGCATATAGTTATGATAGTGCGGAAGAAGATTCTGCAAAAGTTGTTTATCATAACATAGCAAGTGCGAGGGAATTATTTAAATTATTTTGTTTGGCTAAATTAGCTAATATTTTTCCAAATTTATATTTAGTTTAAAATTATCTATCACATTACCTGTAACAAGCTGTAGCTTAGAGCGAACATTTTCTAAATTAAAACTTATAAAAACAAAGTTAAGAACAACTATGTTACAAGATCGTCTCGATAGTTTAATGAAAATATCATGTGAGCAAGATATAATTATTAATAATGAAAATGTAATTTATTTATTTGCAGCTAAAAGTAGTGTTCTAACTAAATGTTTGATTTATTAATAAATATTTAATACTTATAATAATATTGTTATGAAAGAATATAATTATTATTAATATTGTATATAATATAATATAAAAGGTTGCGTTTTGACATTTTGTTTGTATTTTTGTATTTTGTAGTAGGTATCATAGCAATTAGCAGGTAATTAAATATAATTATTATATATTATTATATTATATTATATTATATATTATTATTAATATTATTATTATATATTTTATATTTATATTAATATTTACATACGAATTAGTTGGAAAAGAAAAGAGAGTTAATCAAAAATAAAAGTGGGTGGAAAATTGTTTGACAGGTTTCAAATTTAATAAGTGGGTTATGTGATTGTGTGTGTTGTGGTGGGGGTGGGTGGGTGGTGGTCGGAGATCAATGCCATACATGTAATTTTGTACTTCGGCGCCACTGTTGATACCTATCTATAAATCTACCATACCATATTTGTAATGTACTATCCAGGGACGCAATTTTAATGAAAAATCTAGGGGTGCTGAAGCCCTTCTATCTTTTTCATGTTCCTTAATGGTTATAGTCACCCGCGACCCGTACAATTCAACAGTTAATAAAATATTTTGTAAATATTTGAATATTTCTAAATTTAAATTTTTGCTTTGATTTTATATTTTTATTGCGCATATAACGTCTGTAAACGCAAATGATTCTTTCACAAAACTTTTAGATTCTAAGTGAAGCGAAGAATATTATGGTTTTATAATGATGTTTGTATTATATTTTTTTAACACTTTCGCATAGAAATACTGGTTCATAAGTTTTTTCTATCAATTTTTTAGATTTTAAATTGACATGCGGTGGTAATTTAGATAGGTACCTAATTTTTTTTAAATCTCAATAGTTTTTCTATGCATGAGGAAAAAACTGTCCTGAAACGGTAAATAAGACTTTCATTTTTCAGATTTTAGTTATTTAATCATAATTCCAAAATTAATGTGGCTAGAAACTTGAAACTTTTACCTCGTATTAAAGATTTTTTTTTCATTATTTTAGAACATTTTCAAATAGAGATTTTGATTTAAATATAGAACTTTAAAAATACCTAATTTTTTGAAAGTCTTTATGTAATAAAATTTTTATTTTTGGATATTAAGTGAAAATTTAATATCAGCTACTAACTCATATACGAGTAGTTATTTACCAATACTAAAAATTTTTTTTAAAAATCATTGGTCTGAGTTTTATTTCATAAGCGTTTAAATAAATGTTTATACCTAAAAATGTTACGGATTTTACTGTTTTTATATACATTTTCAACATTAAATGTTTATTAAAAAAAATTTGGTTCATCCAATCATAATGAAACTTTGAATACAGATAAATATTTGGTTAGAAAAAAAAAATTAATAAGATTGTAAAAAATAAAATGTTAAACAGGTTGATAAAAAAAATAACCTACTAATATTTAAATTAAAAATTGTAAAATATACTCATAAATGGTTAGTTTTTATACTGCACCTTTACTCAGTCATTCAATATGATGGTTTAAGCATAGGGATTTCAAAATTTGGTAATCCTATTACTATTATCTAGTTCGAGGACCGAAAAAAAGAAGGACGAATTTCCATCATCATTATTTGAATAATAAATTTATATATTTATATAATAAAACTCGGTTTTTCTATACATAATGAGTAATAAGTATTTAAATGTAAATTAACATGAACACATTTGGGGGGTGCTAATTTCAAAAATGGGGGTATTAAGCACACCCAAGCCCCCCTAAATTGTGTCTATGGTACTATCGTTACAGAAAAAAAGTTCTATATTATTATATATGTTATGTATTTATTATGGTAGCTGAAGACTAGGCTTAAAAATAATGAAAACAATTTATACTATTTAAATTATTTTTATTGAATTAATATAATTTGTAGGTCTAAAATATATTATATATATATATATATATATATATATATATATAAATATTTATATGTAATATATTATTAATCAGAAAACTAAATTAATTACAACTTTCAAAAAATATATCGATAGGAATTATATTAAATTATATAAGATCATATGTAAAATTAGTGTTTAATATATGTATACATTTGATTACACATACAATTTTTTACTAACTATTTTTACTTCATAAAAAAATACATAATATACAATTGTATTCAAGTTAGTTGAACAATTTAATTATTTAGCAAGTTTATAACGACCACCAGTAAATATTAAAAGATGTTGTTTAACTTTTTCATCAAGGAAAAGACGAAGCTGTGTCAGACTGCAATCTACACCAGTTCCTTGAGTAGCAAACATCTTTAACATTTGATGAATTCTATCTAATGGCAATGAATCAAGATTCGTTAACATGCCCACAATATATGACCAAAACACCTGATGAATTTATAAAATAGATATTATAATGAAGTTTATTATACATATTGAATTTTTTGTATAATTTAATTACCTGCAATTCTTCTTCTCTTTGATCTTGAGCAGATGCCACAGCACTTTCCATTTCATCATCATCATCTCCATATACAAATTCAGAATTACGACTCACAACACTATTTCTATTACCTTTCCCTGATAAGCTTGTAGTTGGAATACCATCTTCCACAAAAATAAATTTATCAAAGGATTTCTCTCTTAACAAACCCTGAAAAAAATAATTTAAGTTAATTGTGACATAATAATAAAGTTAAAATATAATAAAGAAATTATTATACTTGATTTTGCCAAAATCCAATACGACGTCTTAATGTTGTTGCTGGTACACACATTTTTATACTTAGATCATTAATAGTCCATTCCTCTAAAAGTAAAAAAAGAATGATTTAAAAATCAACATTAGTCAAAAAGATAGTCAATATATGTAATATATCTTTTAATGTTTATTAAATTATCAATGAAATTAAATATATATCAATTTTGTTATTATCCAAGCACTCGAAAAGATTATTTTAAATTATCCAGTTAATGTAGAAAAAATCAAATCAAATTATTTTGTCATAGATATTACCAAAGTTATTTTATTAAGCTTACTGGTGCTAAGTTAACATTTTAATTACAATGTAATATGCCATATATTACTGCAACTACAGATTACTCATAATATAAATACACTGACAGATTAACAAAAATGTGCTTAATCTATGAATTTGACACAAAACACAATATTAATCAATAATCTTGGATAATATAAATACTAAATAAGCTATTATAGAAAAAGATAATGATGTGTATACATAGAAATTAAATAATAAATTATTTTAACATGAAAAAATAAAATTTTATAATTTAAATAATCAATATGTTACATACCTTGCTCTTGAAAATGCCATATAATAGTAGCATGAATTGGTGAAACAGTAAAATTTAGTATCTTATCTCTTAATTGTAAATCTATATTTATTATTCCAAGATTAGGCTTCCAATTTAAAGTTCGATTACCCTATGAATAATATTTTTAATCAAGTACAAATAAATAAGCAACACAATTATTATGATTAGTTTTAATTGTTTTATAGAATTTTTTATTTTAGATTATAATTTTATAACTTTGACTAACTTTAAATGATTCAAAAGCCTTTGTATAATTATCCAAATGCTTTTGAATAACTGGAGGTAATTCTACATTAAAATTGTCCTTGAAGTTAGGCCAGAATTGATTAGATACAATAATTGCTCTAACTGGAAATTCTAGTTCATTATTTAAATTATTTGATGATAAATTTGAAGTTGGATCAGAATATAAATGATGATTTATGCGTTTTGAGTCATAAACATCTTTTAGCATAACAGAACAGGAATGTAACAATGAATCTCCAAATCTAAAAATACATTTATTTATAATTTTTAGCAAACATTTTTCATAGGATAAATTTGATTAAAAAAAAAATTAATAACCACCTTAATTTTAATAACTCTAGATATCTGATCTCATCACCAATATTATCCATAAATTGTGTAAGAAGACGGTCTGCTAATAAAGCTCTATATTCATTAACAAACAATTCTCGGGTACCATAAATATCAACAAGCATTGATACAGTATCAGAATTACGAAAACGTTTGGATGATTTAGCTAGAAACATAAACATAAATACATTTTATGTAAACTATGAATTAGTTCTATTCGGTGATCAATTTACATGGGTTAGCATCTACTGGATCTGGCATCCATTTAGTCCAATCCGTCATATTTTCTTCTTCATAAATATCGTCTTCATCTAATACATTTTCATTTCTTACCAATTCATCAGTTAAGTAATGACCTTCTTCAGTAAGAGTGGTCATTACACAACGAACAGTATCCTTACGACTCCTCAAATATGCTCTAACAATATTAAAAAATAATGTACTTTCAGCTACTATAAGTATTTTCAAATTTCAATTAATTTTTTTTTTTACCGTATAGGTTGTGTAACTTCTTGCAATAGTGCCCCACAAGGATCAATTTTTCTTAGTACTTTAATTGCAGCAGTGTAAGCTGTTATAATGTCAATTGTATTCACAGCTGGATGCAGTAATCTACTATGTAGAGCATTTTGTAATTTTTTACAAAGTTCTGATTTCAAATTAGTCTTATGAAGAGTGAATGATAAATCAATAACAGCCGGTTCAGAATCAGGATATTCTACAAAACAAAAATATGCATAAAACTATTTAAAATAAATAAAATCATAGATTTCATAGTTAATGTTAATCTAGGACAAATTTGTTTACCAATTATAATGTTAAATAATTGATCAATTCTTGTTCTAGTATACGATTCATAAAGTAGATGTTTTAGCTTTTTCATAAATACTTCTATATTAGTATCTTCTAAATTTAAAGTTGTACTACACTTTGGTTTATATATATATTTCATCCAATCATAAACATTTGTATCAATCCACTTAAATAAATAAATTTAAATTATACTTTGAAGAATAATAAAATAATCATAACTTACTTTTTCTAAAGTTGATACTTGATGTTCTCCAAAATTTTCTTTAGTTATTTCTAGAACTTCGGTTTCAATTTTTTGATGAATTAAATCTATGATTACATCACCTGCCAATGGCTCTAAAATACCAATAGTTATCAATTGCCTGTCAACAAATAATATTGAGACAAAGTTTATATTTAAATATCAATGTTAAAACAAAATAAATTATTATAATTTAAAATAAATCAATAAATAAATGTAATATTAAGAATTTAAGCAACTAATTTTTGATTAGTTTATTTCAAGATATATTTTAGATTTATAATTTAAAAAAAATTATTTAAGTTATTAAAATAAGTAGAAAAATGATTAGAAAAATAAAATAATAAAAAAAAACCAATATCAATAAATTATTATTACCAGTTGGTTAAATGGAAAGATTCTAAAATGTAATCACATTTACAATCAACTATTTCAAAATTGCAACCATTGCAACATGAAGCTCCTTCTTTAGAAGTATTTTTTTTATCTGAAAATTAAAATTTTAAATAAATAATAATTTTGATTATATTTAAAAGTAAAATTACAATGCAGATTCATAACTTGATAAACTTACATAATTACTATAATTATTTGAATAAAAATAATAAAGAAAAGTAATTGATTAATATGATTTTACAATCAATTTAAATTTAAAATAATAATTTGTCAATTTAGGTAAAACATGAGATGATAATACATACCTCCGACAATGTCATCTTTACTAAATACTTTTAGAGCAGCTCTGTAAAATTGATAAATGATTGAATTATAATCACTAGGAAGCTGAGAATGTAATAACGCACAAATTTGGGCATTTAAATTTTTTAACAAATTTATTCTATTATTATTTTCAAATAGCATCTGAAGACGATTTATGGTATCAACATATGATTGAGCTAAATTAAATAACTCATCAATTGCAGTTTTAAATTTTTCAAAACCAATATAATCTTCAAAAATTTGTTCTTGAGTTTTAAGACCACTTAACTCAACCACATTATTAGGCATAAAATACAGCCAAAATTCATTAACCTTTGCCATTAAGTCTTGTTTGATTTTATTCATGACCATTCCATGAACAAAACTTATTAGTTTATTCTCCACAATAATATTTTTTATGACAACAAATTGTTCATCATCACATTGTTCAAAATGCTGTAGACAGAATAAACTTAATTTTAAAAATTTCAGGAATAAATTTTTGTACAAGAATAACATAAGTACCTAATGCAAAATAATTTAATTACAAATTATCATAATTTTTAAATGTCTTTCAATTCATATTTATTGCACTACTAACCTGTTCGTCTTTGGACAATATTGGAAATGCTATTATAATATCGTTCCAGTATGACTTTTTATCCATCTCTAAACAAAAAGCCTAACGTCGAAATTTAAAAAGGAACCACATACATTTAATAAAAATTTTTATTTAGTACAAGGTACCATAAAAATACTTAGAAACTATAGTATAAATTTATTTTTTAAGTTCTTCCAGATGAGTATTTCACATTGGTTTTACACTACCCATGAACTCTAATAAATAAGAAAGATAATATAGTGCTGATAAGGTTTCCAGTTTATCAATTTATACGATAACAGGAAGCCGGGAAACAAGAATGATCCCACAGAGGGTTATAATTTATTTCATATAAATAGCATTTGTTAAATACATAGTTCGTGGTGCACTCTACTTATTATGCTTATTTAGCATTTGATATGACTTAGCGACTTGCGATCTATTATAATATATAATAAATTGTCGTCTACAATATATTTTATAAACAATATAAGTATAAAATATTGTTTATAAATTAATATCATTAGTATAATTTATTTGTAATTTTTATTTTACTATTTGAGAAGTTCTGTTTACAAATATGAACTATCATGCAGCTAAATGTCTGCAAATATGTCTATATTTATTGTATTATATTAAAAAGAGTTCATCATTAAGTATGGTTAATTAAATTATAATTGTTTTCAATAAAAATTCTAATTGCAAAGATTCACAGTACCTACCTAGATATAAGTCACTATTGGTACAATACTTATGATCTAGTGCAGTAGCGTCATTTCAGTTTTTGAGAGGTGGAAACAAAAGTTTTGACCTGTCCATAATATAACAAAAAAAAAAAAAAAACTGCTCGCTAAAAAATTATATTAATAAAACACTCAGTTAACTCAGTGTTCTCAGTATTTTTTATTGGAGAGAGAGCCCAAGTAACAATCGCCAATGTATAAGGTTAATAAATATTGGTTTTTCATTAAAATTTAAATATTGAAAATTAAATATTGTATGGTTGAAAGATAATATTAAAAAAAAAAAAAAATTATTAATTAATAATTATTTTATAATTATAATATTAATTATTAATTTAAAATTATTTTAAATCAAAAATGTATAACTAATATTAGTCCATAATAGGTCCAAAAATCTTCCTTAAAATTTTGAAAAGAAAGTTTTAAGGAAGATTTTGGACCTATGATGGACAGAGAAATAAGAGAGTGGAAAATGAGAAAAAAATGAGGAACTGGAAAGGATGTTCCGGAAAGAAAATATATTAAGCGTAATCAGAAGCCGAAGACTTCAATGGGCTGGACATGCTATGCGAAGCCAGAACCATCTCATAAGGATGATCATGGACGAGAACCCAGTAAGCAGGAGACCACTGGAAAGGCCACGATTGTGGTGGGGAAGATGTGATAAGAAAATACATGAAAAGACTGAACGGAGGACGGGATTGGAAAACAAGAGCGGTGGATAGGGAAGGTTGGAGGATTGGATGTGTGATGGGATGGTCTTGATGGCCGGAAAACCCATGAAAAAGAATAATCAAAAATAATGCGTATTTATTTTGACAAGTATTGTGTCATATTATATCATGTAGCATTAAAAAAAGTACCTATTTATAAACAATATAATATGCGATAGCCATTAGCATTGTTGCTCCGCGCAATTTATGATTATCTTTACGGTTTCCAGATAAAGTTCTCTAAAAAAGTATGTACAATAATAAATATTGTACATAATCATTTTTATCGCTGATAAAAATGATTTTCTTGTAACGAGTGACGACAATACGTTGTCTATTGACTGTAGGTACATATTTTTACTGTACGTATACATTTGTACATGCAATTTAAAATATTTTCTTTTAACAATTCATCAGGGAATTGTTAAAGACAACAATCATAGGGTGCTGCGCATATTTTTTAGTATACATATATATCTATACATCATTTTCTTATTTGGTGAGTGTTTTTCTATTTTAAATAATTGTATAATTATTTTTATTATAAAGTAGATAAATTATTTCAGTACAATAGAAAATTAAAAATACTTACCAATGCCTAACCTGATTTCAACTTTTGAATGTACGTAACCTACGTGTGAATTCATTGACATATTATATAGGCTATTAACAAAGCGGATTCTTAATTTTCAATAAAGCAAACTTTAAAATTAATGATTTATTTTTAAAATTCTGTGTAATTATTGCATTAATTTGTATCAGACTCAAAGCTTTTTTGGTCTGTGCCAAAACGTTTTTTTGTTGTTTATTGCTATATATTTTTTTGGCCATTTCATCATTATTATTGTCTTGTAAAAATGTATTATTTTCATACACTGTTTGGTGGCGCAAATAGAAAAACATTTTAAGAAGAGTTCAGGCCACCAGCAGATTTTCTTTTAAAATAAATATACATAATTTTAATCAGGGTTGAAACGTTTAATACGGTATAGTATAAAACACGTATTATAAGTACGTATAAAACGTATAAAACATATAATATAGAACACAAAATTATATACGTTTTATACTGTATAAAAATTCATTTATAATATTTAAAGTTCAAATTAAACTTATTAAACTAACTATAAAATAAGGAAACATACATTATAAATAAACAATTGTGGTGCTATTATATATTAATAATTATCAGTATCTTATCGCAGACATATTTATAGTAAATCCATTGTACTTGGAACTTGTGATATTTATAACATTTTCAATATTTTTTTTTGTTGTTATTCGATTGAACACAAAAAATTAAAATAGGTTTCTGCCTTCTGGTATAGTATATTTTTTATATTTTATTATTACATTTCATTAGTCTGTGTCTTGTTATCGTCGCGTTCGCACGTTATTGTGTTATACACAAACACAATTTTGAATATAATTCAATATAATTTTATTATTTTGTAAGTAATTTAAAAATTCAAATAAACAAATATGACTGTTCGTCCAACACATAGTGGATGGGATGTTAATTATATACGGCACAAAGAAGAAGCAAAAGGTAAAAAACGTTAATTAGTGTATCTAATAATTACTTAAAAAATAAAATAATATAAAATCTAATATATATATATATTATTAATTCATAGGTAAACAATTAGCAAAATATTTACTTTGTTCAAAAATATTGTCCAATACGAGTAAATCACGTTTACTGATGCACCGTAATACTTGCAATACTTCAAAATTATTCAAAATAGTTACAACAGGAATTAAAAAATCTACTCATTCTACTGCTACTAAGATTATCCGTAATGAAGAACCGCCAGTATTAAAAATAATGGGTAGAGCATCTTCTCCTATCTTACCAGTAGCGTCAAGTTCAACATCTGAAACTCAAACTCAAGGTAAACGTAAACATATAAATATATTTGAATCGGATTCAGAACCAGATAATCCATTTAATAATGCAAATTCATCTACTACTATGCCTAATTTAAGTTTAAATACATCCAATGTATGCTTATCGATTCCATTAGAAGCTGACAATGATGTTCAACTCGCAAGTTCTTCACGTGAAAAACAATTAGAAATGTCTAATTCTAATGATACTATGATACTTACTCCTAAAAGTTTTACCTCAAAAAATTCTGATACATTCGTTACACTAAAAAATAAAAATAAACAGCAGGATACTATTCAACGTTACCATGATAAAATAACAAATGCTGAAATTGATTTAGTTAACTTTAAATTGGGAAAATTGTTTTTTGGATGCAATATTCCATTTTCTGTAGTCGAATCGGTACATTTTAAAGATTTTTGCCAATCATTAAGACTCGCATATAATTCACCATCACGAACTACCCTATCAACTCGCGTTTAAATGAAGTACACGATAGTTTTTGTGCAGCTATAAAATTCATTCAAATTCAGCTCTTCTAATAGATAGTTGGAAAAATGAGGCAGCTAATATAAAAAAATGTTGCTTGTTTACTGCATAGTTCTAATGGCGAAGCACTTTTCTTAGAGTCTTTTGATTTAACCGGTATTAAAGAAACTGCAATAGGACTTTCTAATATAGTGTACAAATGTATATCTTTAGCTTTAGAAAAACACAGCACTTATATTTACACAGTAATTAGTGATAATGCGGCAAATATGATAAAAATGAGTAAACTTTATGAGTATAAAATTTAATAGGAAAAGACTTATTTTTTATGTATACAAATAGTCCATACTATTAACTTGGCAACTGCAAATTTTACTTAAGAATATGAATATAAAAATATATTATATTGATATATTCTGTCTGTAGCAATATTTTTTATTATTTTCTTTTTAGATGGTACCGATTCAAAAGAGTGGAAAATGAAAACAGCAAACAAAAAGATATTTTAAATTTTTATAATTTATAATTTATATATTATACATAATTTTTAACTACCTAATATGTTTTTGGTTTTTAGTTTTTACTAAGTATAAAATAGTAAGTATTTTTAATTTTTTAAGAGTGAATTTTAAAATCAAAACATATTATACGTTTTAGTCATTTTATACGTTTTATACGCGTATATTATCAACCCTGATTTTAATAGTATTTGTATTTCTATAATTCGGTTTAAAATGCAGTACATAATTCATACATATCATAACATACATACAAAGTTTCCTTAATAAATAAATAAATAAATTATGTTCCTAATAATAATAATCATCATCACAGTTACGATATTGATGATCTTTAAAACAACATAAAAATACGCTAAAAAAGAGCACCTAGCATCTGCATATTTAACATTTATAAATCACACAATGAAAATCTATTAACTACCCGCAACACTGATTTTAGAAAACCCCACACGGATTGACTCCTTATACAAGATGGTTCATCTCCACAATTCAAGATTTATTTTGGAAATAATGTCTTAATAAACATAACATCGTCAACTAATTGCTTTATAAGTGGTCGTATTCATTGTAGTGATCTTTTAATTATGAAAGTATTAAACGTTTGTTAAAAATAATATTTACTTTCTGTTTGTTTTTGTTACTGAATCATTAAGAATTTACAGATGTACCAAAAGCTTCGACACCGGAAAAAAAAAGAAAAAATGGTTGATCTCCGTCATCATCCATAAAAAACGAAAGGTAATATTTATAATAATTATTAACTAAATGATTGGACTTGAACTTGAACTTAAATTTATTTTGACACTTAATGCAGTCGGACTTGTTTCATTATAGTCTAGAAAGACCTAATTTTACTTACGGTAAACAAATAGTTAATAAAACAAAACTAGTTAATAATACTCACAATGAAGTAATTGTACGATTGCGTACCTCAATGATTAGTATCTCCATCTGATTGCTATGACTATATGATCTGCTTTCGACCACCAGTTGTGGTTTAGCATATATTAAACTTCCATATTGTGAATGTGGTAATTCAATGATTAGATTCATTCCCGGCATTTTTGGCCTAACGCTGGCCTCATCACGGTGCGTTTCTTGGACACATAATATGTCGCCCCTCTGTGACTTATAAAGTGAAACAACTTTGGGGGACATAGTAAGAGCCTGCACGTGGCGTCCCCTGCATCGCGATATATGACTCCTTACCAGGATAAAATATTGCGAACTAATCTTACCAACACCAATGCTAGAATGCCTAGGCATTCAAAATCGAAAAGGCCCTTTTTAGGACCACCTCCGCCAGCAATTAATGTGATAACACAAAATATCGAAGGCTTTTCTGTGACTTAAATATTTATCACACTAAACGAATGGTGACCAGTCACCATTAAAAGTTACTGTGACAATGAAGTAGCTGTCACCATTGTCGCAGTGACCAAATTTAGTCACCGTTAACCATCACTACTACAATCAACTTTGTGATTTGTGTTACTAGTAAATTCGTTGATTTTCCGTTATCATTTGTTATTTTTAAACTAATCCCAAAATAAATATAAGCCCATGACTTGACAATATGATTTTTTTAAATTATTACACCAGCTGCATATTACATAATGCATATACATGAAATTGAAATAATAAATATACAAAAGGAAAATTGATTTTTTGATAATCGATATATAGTTCAATACATTTAGAATATAGATATCGAAATTTCCATGAAAAAGTTCGCGATAACGATATCGTTGAAGAATTCTAATAAACATATTACCTTCAAGTTGAGAATTTAAATAAATAATCATTCTTTAAAACAGATATCCATGAATTTTATTAGTATATGAAAAATTATATTGACAACCAGTGCTCGAATTGGGAAAAATTTAATAGAGGAGCTCAGTCCATCGATTCGAAAACTGCGTTCCACGTGCGCAAATATTTTCGCTTCGTCCCTCACCACTACCCTCCGCCAACCTTACATATATTTTGAATACCACATTTCAGCTAAACAAATATTTTAATTCCAAATATAATATATTTTGATAGCAATACCATGTTGGCATCCTACATGTTACAATAGAAAATATAAATAAAATAATAATTAACATAATTGTAGGCGATAAGGCAGTTTCATGAATCGAATGATATAATCATATATTTGATTTTTTTTTATCTAGTTTTACTCTTTATTGCAGGCCAAGGCCGAAGATTAGTTGTAGTGCGGTCATTTATTTTTTTCCGAAATGCAGATATCGTCGTTCGCTAATATTAATAACAAACCGTACAATGTATAAAGTATAATACACCAAATTCACTGACATTGCTATTTATATTTTTCCAGAAATGACGTCGTAGTCCCTTATCGTAATCACCATATAATCTTTAATTATGAAAATAGTTTTGATATAATAAAATCGTAAAATTCGTTTTTAAATTTACGTAAATTGAAATTCACATAAAAATTATTTTGGACATCAATTAGGATGAACGTGGCGTCCCCTCGTTCCGGTGAAAAAATATAATTGGGGTACGCAAAAAAAAAAAAAATAGTAGAGGAACTCCGTCCCCCTGCGCACCCCCCAATTCGAGCACTGTTGACAATTTGAATCTATGATTTAAGTTATCAATGATGTTTTTATCTTAAATTATATTTTGATCTAAATAACTCTGATAATTCTGAACTACCCCAGTCTTAAAACAATACTTTGTGCCTTAAATCTATAGGTTTGTTACAGAATTAATATCCATTAACATTTTTGTTAAAAATTAATAACTTCCTTAACATAATAATGTTTTTTCAACAATTAATACAAAATAAATTATTGGGTTATTGTTATCAAGGCTGGTAAAAGGATAGGGCAAGGGTGGCTAAAGCCCTAGGACCGGTTGTCTCAGCCTTTTTTAAAACATATATAATCTCATTCCCTGTAGCATAAGATGTAAATTTGAATTTATTGTTTTTTGTACTTAGTATGTACAAGTAAAATGTATATCTAGCCAAACATGTGTAATTAAAGAATGCCTGGAACTGAATAGCCCCAAGGCCCTCAAAAGTTTTTGTTGACTTTGGTTGTTATAGTTGTTCTAAAAAAATAATGACTACTATCTTTTTATTTTATCTAATATTTATAATGTATTGTTATTTTTTATATCTTTATTGTTATATTAAAAGTAAAGCTAAATATATTTAAAAACTTTAAATTTATAGATATAAAATAGCTTTTTTTGTTGATATTATCTATTTATATATTTTCTAAATGATTCTATTGATTCTTGTTTTAATTTTCTATTACAAAAAAATACTGAAGGAATAGTTTTACAAGCAAGTTATCTTACAGAAAACAATTATTGAAAATAAAGCAACATTTATCTATTCATAACTAAGACATTGTATTTTGTAATATGTACATACTTTTAAAATAACATTGTTTTTCTTTAAACTCTAATAAATATTAATTAATTTTTTTTTACTAATTCTTCAATTTTCTTGAATACATTGTCTGCAGATTGATCAGCAAGTTGTACACTTCGTTCTCGTCCAAATTCTGAAAAAATTTTAAAATACATCACTACAAATATTTTATACAATTTTATAATAATATCTCAATTAAGACTATTTAAAAATAACTAATTAGTATTTACTTTGAATAAAATATTCTTGAGTTAATTAAAATAAGTAAATTACATTTACTATTATAATTTAATATTATTTTTAGTCAGCAAGAAACAACATAATTAAGAAATAAAATTAGTTTACTACATAGTTGACCTTTAATTATCCTTCTTACAATTCACATATATTATAAATAATTAATATTTACCATAGCGAGCAAAAACTTTTGGTTCTACTCCACTGCACTCACGGACTAATATGGGAAACTGTGGATTCGATTTTTTCAGTGGAATATAGTATTTTTCAATGAATTGCCTGTAAATATGTTGGCGTTTTGATTAAAAGTACCAATATTTTGATGCATCATTAAAACACTAACCTTACTCCTTTGCTAGAGGTGGACGACTGACATAGGTGCAATCGTAGTTCTTTTAGATGACTACCGAATTTGATTGCAGACATGATTTGAAATAATTTAAATAAAATGTCAAAAATAGTTTTCTGAGAGCAAACCTCAAAATATGAGTCCAAGATAAATTGTAAAATGATAAGACTTATCAGTAATAAATACTATTGGTTATCTGTTATGTCGTTCAGATAGATAAGTACCACGGTTTAAGATAGAAAGGTTGCACATCGGGGTATACTATGCAATGTTAGACTGCGGTGTACACAGATATAGATAACAATTGCTAACTAGTATAAAGGTATAGTATAAAGTCATAGAGTAAAGAATGTATAAAGTTGACAAGCAACCCTGGAAACGCCTATTTCGCGCTATGTTACTTGTGGGCTATGGTATTTTATCAATTCTTATCGTTGTGATAAGACCACAGATAAAAACATAAAAATAAACATTATCAGAACTCTTATTTCTCAATTAGTTAAAAATAATAATTTGTTTATGTATGAAGCATAAGCGCAAATCACCCAAAAACATTAGGGGGGCTTAAGCATCTACAATTTTTGAGGAAACAGACCAAACTCGTGAGGGGCTTTGCTCCTCACACACTCCAATAGTACTATACCATATATCAGTGGTGGCCAAACTACGGCCCGCGGGCCAACTGCGGCCCGCCATCATTTAATATCTGGCCCGCGAAAGTCTTCTATATTACAGTACTTATTTGTATAACTGTAATATTTTGCATTTACGTAAAAAAAAATTTAGAATTCAATTGTTTTATGGTCCGCGATTAAAAAAAAGTTGTTTTTTATGGCCCGAGGAAAAAAAAGTTTGGCCACCACTGCCATATATTATATAAATAAAAATATAAAATACAAATCAAACAAATACAACAAAACATTTTATATAAAAGATATATATATTTTTTTTATTATTTATAGACTTAGCCTAATACTGATTGAAGGAACATACCTCAAGTTCCTTGTCTGTATTCCACGTTTTTTTGTTGAAATATAAAAATAACGTATTCATTTTTTTTTTTTTTTTTTAATGTATATATTTATGTTTATTTAATTTATACAAATATTGTGTACACTGTACAATAATAATATAATTATAATTTTTATAGCAAAAAAAAAATAAAACACTAAATGTGAACAACGAATAATTGAACAATCTCGAACTAATAGCGTAGACTCGTGGTTGGGTAATGCCCAATGATTAGAACCGTTCTAGTATTATGATTTATAATACCCAATAATAAAAACTATTTATTATTTATAATTAGGGTCCGGATTTTTATGCATTTACATATTTGTAATGAGTGTATGCAGTTCAACGGGAGTAAGAAATGTGAACGATTTGTGTAGCAGAGAATCTATAGAAAAAAGTTTATTTTGCATATAAATGCATATTTTAAGGTTGAGAGCATATTTGAAGAATTCGGCATAATAAAGCATATTTTGGTACATAATAGTTATTTTATTTATATTTCACTATAGAAACTAGATTTATGAGTTTATGAAGTATTGTGGGGAAATATTTAATTTGTATTAAAACCATATCTTGCTTATCGAAACACATCGATCGACAACAATGAAGACCAGTTATATATAAATTTCCTTCATACAATTATATTTTTAGCATGATTATTATTATCGTGATTTTAAGTCTTATATTGGATAAACACGCTGCATCGTGGCTCTTGTTTTACATTTAGTTGGTATTTAATCGTCACGCGTCGTACTGTAGTCGCCAGTCGGTAATCGCCTATAAATATAATTTCGTAATCCGCATTCCGTATATAAACAAATTTCTTTAATAATTTTTTTTACACTCGTAAATTTTAAAATGCCGAAAAGTCGTAGTAATATTTAAATTTTAATAAAACAATGGATTGCATTGTATAATAAAACAGACCACACAATTTTTACTACGGACGGTTCTGTAGTGTTTTGTCAATTGTGTGACAAAAAAATCGTTTGCACCAAAAAATTTCAAATACAACAACACGTTGATACTGCTTTGCATAAAAGTGCTTTAAATCGTAAAGCAAATGATAACAAAAAACAATTATTTGTATTGGACGCAAAACCGTCATTTTTGACGAAAAATGCAAAAAATGCAAAATAAAAATGGTTCCATTGAACTATACATAACATAAATCACATTTATGTACGACAAGCTTCATATAAACGCATTAGAAAAAAAGATGCAAATGCATCAAGTTCCGGGCCCTAGTGATAACCGATAATACAAGCAAAAAGTTCTCAAACAATATTTATATATCATTTTTATTTTCGTCTACTGAAAAGGTATTATAGTTCTATAAATGGAATTTTATATGTAACAAATTTATATGAAATTCCTTTTCTTTTTGTCTCATATTGCATACTTAAAACAGCTTATATTATAATTATAGTTTAATTTATTTATAATGTTAGTAAAGTATTTATACTTTTTACGGCTTTAGCTGGTCTGATTCGACTCGTATATTTGGCTTACTTGCCGATTATTCGATCATCGTGTATATTATTATTTATCATCGCCTTTGCTCCTACACAACTTAGCTACTCAGGCAAAAACAGGTGCGGAATGCGACATATAATAATATTAGACTTATTATTTAAACTTAAATATATATGTTATACATATTATGAGGCGACACCAGTGACAAACTAACAAGCAACAGCAATAGTGATGGATATTATTATTATTATTTATTAGAAACATTTATATGTTATATTATTATTATCCAACGTGAAGAGTATGGACTGCCGCCGATGCGGCGCCGCGGTCACGCTGTTATTTATCAATAAACCGATAGAAGGCACGATTATAAAGAAATAATCGTGATGGTAGATAATAATAATTAGAGTACGGCCGTTTGCACACAGTCCGATAAAATCGGACGATATTATCGGTGATTGTGTCGGATACATCAATAATACGTTATTTTAAATCAATCGTTTACACACTAGTTCCGATCCGATAAAATATCTATTTTTAATTAACCGATATCGTTGTGCATGTCGGACAAACGACCAAAATCGAACGATACTTTATCGGTCCGGTTTTAATGATTACTAAAAATAAATGGTTCGTTTGCACACTCGTCGATATTGTCGGAATAATGAAATAAAATGTAGTTTTAATTCCTCGCATGTATCTAATAGGAACTTTCAATATTTAAGTATTTTAAATTTTGAAAAATGAGTTACTTTCCCTACGACGTGCCAACTCTAATTGAATTAGTAGAATCAAGACCATGTCTTTGGGATAAAACAACAAATGAATATAAAGACAGAAATCTTAAAAAAAACAATGGGAAGAAGTGTACATGTTTCTTGAAAACAAATTTGAAGATAAAACGCCTAAAGAACAACTAGAAATTGGTAATATTATTTTCAGTTATTTTCTTAGCTTTAATATTATTAAAAATATGTTTATTGAATGTTAATATAAATGTTTTAAGAATGTTCCTTCTATTATATTTTGTTCATTTGTCATGGTAGTCCTCCAGCTGGACTCGTAAAATATTCGCCAATTGGTCACGTGCATGATTTGCACTTCTGCCTCCTCTATTATGAACTGGTACATGTTGCAATTCTATAAGCCCCTGATTTTCGCTGATAGTGAGCTCTTCTTCTAAATAAAATCCAACATGTTGACGAACAATGTTGTGTAAAACTACACACGCCTTAACAATATCTTTTGCAAACTTTTTAGAAACATTCATTTTTAGAAACAATCTGTGCATAATCCTCCATTTATTTGTTAATATGCCGAATGCACATTCTTCGTACCTCCTCGCTCGAGTCAAGCGATAGTTAAATACACGTTTTTCAACGCTAAGATTATTTCCTCCGTAAGGCCGAAGTAAATTTTCAGACAACGCGAATGCTTCATCACCTACTAGCGCGTATAGTAAAATATCATTAGTGATTATCGGTTCAGGATCTGGTATATTCAACTTTTTTTTGTTCTAAAAGTTTCCAAAAAATAGTTTCTTTAAATATCGAAGTGTCACAGTCTTTACCAAAAGCTCCGATATCGACGTATATAAACTTATAATTTGAATCAACAATTGAAGGCAATTTGAAGGCACAAATTAAACAAGTTATGATTTTTTATTTTATTTTGATTTTTTTTTAAATTAGAAGGACTAATTTTTTTTTTTTATTTAGTTTATAATAGATTTTAGATTTTGTAATTAAATTAATTAAGTAGTTTGAAATAATACATACATTACGAAGTTTGAATTAAAAAAATGTATAATTTGTATGGTAATTTATTTAAATTAATATTCAAATGTCTTAAGTGATATTTTATATTTACCTAAGTGTTACAGCCAACATCTCTTTTGGTGGAACGCATAATCGCATTTGGGTATCATTTCGGCGGATAACATCAGATATTTTGTCTAGTATTAAGGTAAAAGTAGAAAAGCTCATGCGGAAATAATTAAAATATTTTGTTCATCATCAATTAGTTTTTGAAATAGTGTATAAAAAGTACCTTCAACATATCTTGCTGTTAAAATAGGGTGCACCCAAAAAGTCCTCTTGCGTTTTTTTGCTAATAATTCACATTTTTGTTTAATGTGTAATACCGCTAAGAGGGCGATTTTCTTTTTAGAATTCATTTTAAATTATTAAACACTAGAAATGGTAAGAAATGTCTGACAGATACAAGCCTAATAACCGTAATAATATGATTTTTATTCTTTTATCGGACCGATAATTTTGACTAATGTGCAAAATATATCCGATATTATTATCGTTACCGATTTTATCGTCCGATATTATCGGACTGTGTGCAAACAGCCTACCGGTTGCATATTAACAAATGCGTACCGGTTTGCGCGATTTTTATTACTAGCAACGCGCTCCGACGGAATTTTCTTATAATTCACTAGGATATTCCCTCTTAAGAGTGTTGGATATAATTTATTTTTAGACACAGATATTGATAATAGCATTGATTATAAATTGTATTAGTATTAATTTATAGTTAATTTATATTAATTATTATTATTATATTATATATTATTATTATTATTATTATTTTTATATTAATTTATAATTAATAGTAATAGTATTATTTATAATCAATGATAATAGTTTTAGTTTATATCTGTGTTTTTAGATCATATTTACACCATATTTGTTTTTTTTTTTTGTACAAGTTACTTTCTAATATTGTTTATTATTAATTAATAACTATAAATAATTTTCATTTATAATTATAAAAAACCTTATTTTTTAAACAAGCATATTTAAATTTCATTTTAATTAATGATATTATATATAATTAATACTTGTTATTTAATTTATTTTGCACTATAGGTGATAGTCGTCGCCCCAGTTTAAGACTGTAATAACTCAAAAAAAACTTTTATTGAGGTATCGATGCTTTAGTTCAAGACAGCAATTACTCAAAAATATTGAGAATTGAGTTATTTACGTGATATTATTTGCAAAGTTACGACGATTTCGATTCTATAACGAATAACTTTTATTTGCATTATTCGCCTCTAGAGGTCTTTTATTTCATTCTAAAACTAGTAGTTTCATAATTTCAGTTATTGCAGTCTTGAATTGAGGTGTCGATATGTATGATTTGATTTGAAATACCCGCCAAATAATAAATATATTTGGTATCACATTAAACATGTTATGATAACACTACAGAGCCCACAAACAACATGTTCTTTTTTTATTAATTCCATTGATATAATTAATTTCTTATTAAATAGATTAAACATTGTACGCCGACAGGTTACATATGTGTATTTCATATAGTGCCTAGTGTAAAGAACATCATACGAAACCCTAAGTATTGAAAAAATGTAATTTGTTTTGTTTTGATAAAATAGTGTGATAATAATATGCACCACTAGTGTCGGGCATTACACCTGTCTATCACCTAAATTTCGAACATATCTATTTATACAGCCACTCATGATTTGTGTATTGTCTGTGTACATTGGGAAATATCTGGTCAATGAGAGCATCTTGCGAATCAATGATTGTGCAGAAATTGTTCGGTAATTGTATGCATCCCGTTTCATCTGTAGTAACTTTCCCATCACCAATATCTAATAATTATTTTGAGAACTTTCCGCACGCAGCATTTTTTGATTGAATCGCAAGTATCGTAATTGTTCGCTTTCTATTTTTACATACATGTCGACCATGAATTGTTGACCAATCTCACGAAATTTTCGAAAGAAAGTTCATGGGGAGAAGATTAAGAGGACGCCCTAGAATTTCCTACTTCCAAGATCTGATGCTGTTGATGAACATAAGCTCATACTCACAGCTAAAGAACTTAGCAACCAACAGGAAGACATAGC
Organism: Sipha flava; assembly: GCF_003268045.1. Taxonomy (NCBI): domain Eukaryota; kingdom Metazoa; phylum Arthropoda; class Insecta; order Hemiptera; family Aphididae; genus Sipha; species Sipha flava. The sequence goes on from NW_020273076.1 coordinate 4,259,818, forward strand.
TATCACAACAAGGCGCTGCCTTTAGATTAAAAAAAAAAAAAAATAGCATGACAATATGGAACGTTTTATAACGTTCTATTCAACTTTATAACATCAATAATCTTGTTACTACGACTTCTCGATAGTCGATTATATAATACTTATTTTTTGTGGTATCACAATATGAAATAAAAGTTTAACAAACAGTTTAATTTGTAATTTAAATATTTTACTCATAAACCTAACTTAATCTTACTTTCTTATCTCTACCAAACACCTGCAGAAAATGCTTATTTTTTCCAAATTCACAACCCCCCCCCACCCGAAAAACCAATCCTGGTTGTGCCTCTGTGGGCAGTTATAATGATGAATGCAGTTCTAGCAGCAGCAGTTTTCAGGTCCATTTAAGTATTAATTTACTTCCTTTAACTTTAACTTGTTAACTAATAAACAACAACTTTTATTAACTCCCCAACAGATGGATGTGGACTCATAAATATTATTTCGGTTTTGATGTGCCACACTGTTGACAACATGTATCCAAGCACACGTATCTGTATCCAACAAATTTGTTGCCAACACTTGGTCTGTAAATATGGACCCTCTATTGAACATTATTCTGAAGTTAAATCAGCTATTAAATTAGTGAAATATAATTAAGTATTAGTACATAAAAATCTGCAATGTTTTTGTACTCAATTTGCAGCCATTCTGAGGTATTAACAATAATACATACTTGATAGGAACGGCGTAGAAAAATGGAACAACTATAAAATGAAAAATTTAAGTATTTCATTTTTGCCATAAATTTAGAAGCACATAATTAAAAGTTATACTTCAATTTTATCACATATTTTACATACACAAATAATAACTGGTATCATTATTTTCATTAAGTGAAAACTAGACAACTACAGAATATTAAAATTATACCCAGAAATCAGAATTACATTTTTTTTACTCTCAAAATAATTTTTAAATTTAATACTAATAGTTCCTATGACATCCAATTGAAGAATTACCTTATAGTATTTCCAAGTGGCAGATCAAACATTAATTAAAAAAAAATTACCAACAAAAAGTAAAAATTAAATATTATCTCGGATTAGGTATGTAAAATAATCATAAGCTTAATATCTTTTAGTTATTTTTCACATTAATAGAATATTTTAAAATAAAACAATGAGTTCATTTTAGTAATTAAATCTAAATATTTTTGTATCAGTCTAATATTATTTTTTTATAATTAGATTTATTTCATATTTTAAGTAAAAATACTTTGGAATTAAAGTTAATGGCAGATGTATGACAAGGCTTTGGATTAGAAATTCTTGCGGAAGTAGTATAGAATTAAATTTATTTGATTAGTATATGTTTTGATCAATCAAACTATTGAAAAATATCAAATTAAATACTTAAATGTCCTTGTATTTATATAAATTGTAAAAATATACAGGCATAAAAAATGCATAGCTTAATTATACATACTTGACACAATTTTATGATCAATACAAAAATAGTCATTAGGTATTTCTTAATTATTACATTCATATTTTCCAATTTTAATTACATTATATATTAGAACTAACTTAAATTTGACGGTAAAATATTATTATAATATTGTTATGATGACAGGACATTTAAATTTACAAAATATAACAATATTAACACAAAAATCATAATCAATAATGAAATATTAAATATAAAAAAAACCTTATTTTATAATTTTAATAAATATTTAATTTATATAATACATTTAATACTGTTTTTTTTTGAAATCTTGAAAATACATTAATTAGAAAGAGCTAAATTATCAAATTATTATATACTTTTAAGGTAGTAAATCATCTGTGAATATATAGAATCAGCCATAAAACGATAATTTAACATTTTTCAATTTTGAGCGGTAAAAAATGGTATATAGGATACAAAACTTGTCATTTAAATAAAGACAAGCCCTCTCTAGAATGCACAATATAAAGAAAAATAAAAGCTTTTGTATCAATCAAGTTTTCCTAGATAATAACCAATGTGATCTTGATCTTTGGGTTCTACTACTGCTTACAGTTGAGGATGATGATGATGATGAATTTGAACGTAGATTATGAGAAACAGAACCAGTTGATAAACATGAGCTTAAACTAGAAGTAGACACTTGGCCTCCATTTAAAAACATGTCCATTACACAAGGCCTGTGGTTGTTCTTATCAAATGGTTCTAAAGATAAAAAATTAGAATATTTTATCAAATAAGTATTTATATTAAACTACATTTATAAAATTAAGAAATAACTTAAGAATAATTTAATTTTAAAGTAATAAATCCTATTTTGAATATATTAAAACTAAAAATATTTAATATAAAACAATATATTTTGTCTATTATTCTAAATAGCTTGTCTTGGAAATAAAAACAAAAATATTAAAAATGTATGTTATTATTGAGAAAGGATTATGGTTATAGATATAATATTATATAATGATATGTTTACTATTTGCCACTATAATATTATATTATATTATAAATAATGTATACATTATAGATACACTGAATTAACTAAGCATTAATATAGAATTATGAGTAATGTTAATCAGGGTTAAATTTCAGTAGAAAAATCATACATTTTGTGAGGAGCTCTGAGCTACTACAATTTCAACCACTTAATTATAAATACAGAAAACCATAAGTTAAATATTTCTTATTTCTAATTTTTTCTCTTAGTTAATTCTTACCAAACAGTGGAGTTTCATCATAAAGAGACCCTTGCCTTTCAGGCTTAATAAACGAATGCCTGTTTGTTTCCAATAACTGCACTTCCATGACATTTTCAGCTGCTTTCTTCCACCTTAAAAATATACTAAGGTTAGAGATTACATAAGAGGTTATAATTTATAAATCTGATATACTTGTTGTGTTCTTTAGTATGTTGTACTAAATATTTCAACCAATTTCCTTTTTTTTCACCGTTATCTACTGAAAATGTAAGTGAAACAGTTCGTTTTTCCGATTCATTAGATAATTCAATTTCATTATTTTTCTTTATTGCTCGAATTACTGTGTTCTAAATAGAATATCAATTAATATTAGTTACTTTATTTTTAATCCAATTATAATTCATATTTTACCTTATCAACTTTAAATGTTTTTTTAGGTGGTTGTAAATTGGCTTCTTCTTCTGATGACCATATAGATAGTTCAAATGCTTGAAGACTTGCCCATGAGGGGGATAACTCATCTCGTAACTTAACATATCCTGAATATACTGGAGATGATATACATTGGGGTTGAGCAGCCAAACGACAGCAAAAATGTCCAAATAAAGGAAGCTGATTATTACGGTTTCCTATATTTATATATATATAAAAAATATTGATTATTATTTTTTAAAATACACACTACATTTTTATACCACAGACTGTATTAAATATATATTATGTAATATACTCACGAGTGCTTTCAATTTTCATATCATGAGTATGTACTCTATCATCCACTTCTTCTAAGGTTAATTTAGCTGATGCCATTAATTCAAAATTAGGACCACTAAAAATGTATAATACCGTTTATATTATTAAGTTTCACATAATGCAATTTTATAATCACTTTTAATCTTAATTTTTTTAATTTTACTAGACTTCATAACTTACATTTTACTACTATTTAATTCATCTCTTAATGTAGCAGCTAATTTTTTACCAACTGTACGACTAATAGAACTATGTAATGTGTTCTTAATTTTTCGTGGTGTGCTTGCTATTGAAAAATCATCACGTAGTACATGAGCGTACACTTCTAAATCAAGTTTAAAGTCTGGCCCAATATTTTCACTACAAATAAAACAAAGATTCAACATTATTATTTATTACATCACTTATAAATGTATACATTTTCATTACTTACAAAAGCAATACATCATTAAATGTAACATCAGTCATAGATCTATCCACTGGAAACATAAGACTGGTATCATACAGTTGCGTTCCAATTTTGGCCAAGCAGAATACTGCAAATCGTCGGTAGTCGCCTTTATTTTTGAAATGGTCGGTGTCCCGCCACATCAATGGAAGTCGTAAATCTGATAATGATACTCGTGCTTTACCGCCATTCCAGCCAATTCTAAAATAAATAAGACATTTGTGTTTACAATATCAAAAGAATTTATTAATTTATGAATATTAATTTACAGTGGAGGCTCTCGACTCTTTCTATGTAATTCAGCAATATATGCAGTCATCCTCTCATTGGATGTCAATAAACTTTTGGCGGCCTGTAGTGATTGCGTTTGATGTTTGCAGGCGGCAAGAAGTCGAGTTGTGCCCTCACGCATTTTCATTTCAAACTCTATTTTTTGTTCTAATTCATAATCCTATAAAAATTAACGTAACATTTTTACTGTATGCATAATAAATAAAACGTATTCTTATTTCTTATCCATATAACAAAACGCCAATGAGTAGATAATTAATCGCTTAAAAAGAGAGGGTCATAAAAAATCTCAAACATTAGTGATTAGTTTTTAAAAAAAGAGCTATTAAAGTAGTAACTCAAAAGATTTATGTCAAAATTTTATTATAGGTGGTATGGGTATGTATATTAATAGTAACTTTGTAGTATATTAGTTTTAACTTATTGAAAACAAGTATCGAGTTACAAAAAATCAATATCTCACCCTTCAGGTTAAACTATAAAAATAAAATATAAACTATACTTTAATGAATTGTACTATGATATTTGAAAGCATAAATAAGTAAATAGAAGATGAATAAAAAAAAATAGAAATATTTTAACTGTTCGTAATGAGAGGGAGAGAGGTGTATCAGGAACATTAGGAAACACACATTCACGATATATATTTAAATGTAGTCATGCAGGTATTGATGTTGAGTGGTCCAACATAGCGTTGGTAAGTGGAAAAGTCTATTGCTAAAGGTCAAAAGACAATGGACAAATGGCCGGAGTCAAATCCAATTGTATTTTTATACACATAAAATAAAAAGGTCAAAGTAGGATGTTAGCTATTAACGCTAAAGCTATTTCAATATAATTTAAATTCATATCTAATGGACATGTACTAGCCACTAAGTATATACAAAAACTAATACTGAAATACTTATGATTGCAGTTAAACATTTTCGTAAACGTTTACATTACAACTTGAAAAAATGTGTTTATTAGACAGTAAATATGTTTTTAAATGCTCTAGGTAATTATAGTATTTATTTTTTTATTTTTTTTTATTTTACTTTTAAAATAACTATTCAACTAAAGAATTACATAAATATATAGACATAAATAGGTTACATGATATAGGACATAATAATAAAAGATAATAACATCTATATAATAATAATAAGTGCATGAAGTCACATAGAACGGCTGGGGTTCTCGATTGTACGCAGTTGATTTGGTTGGCTGAGGGTAAAAGGAAAAGTGTTTTTAATTCCTTGTTTACTAAATTTAGTGGTGAGTTTTTTATTGACTTGATTAGCAGCGGTTCTAAACATTCTATGACCGTAGAATATTAAAGGAATAATTTGTGTTTCGTGAAACCCCATTGTCTCGGACTCCTTTTTAACCCCAATTTTGCAATTATTTATTGAAAAACTATACTTCAAAATTTTTTTAAAGATTATTTATGATTATTATTCTTTATTACAAGTACAACTTTTAATATTCATATAAATCTTACGTAACCCATAGGTTCCGCGAAACACACTTTGGAAATCGTTGCTTTATAGGATGCTGTATGATTCCAGCACTAAGAGCGCACTCGGCTGGTAAAGTGTGATCTTTGGAACTTAAATCTAAGGAGGGTTTTTCGTTACATTAGATATAACCATAGTTATAGTAGCAGTGTTTATATGTATATCCATACGATTGACAGTTGTAACATTACGGTGGGCTGATGTAAAGTTTTTTAATGATCACATACGTATTTAGTAATGATTATAGATATCGTTGGTGTTATTTTGAAATACAAGATCTACAAAAATAACGGAAGGGAAAAATGGTTTTTTTTTGACAATATGTACATACTTTTTTTAATGATTTTTTCCGAACAGGGCCGCAGTAATTTGAGTACTTACAGTAGAATAATGTAGATTTATGAACAAAATATTATGTGGACAAAAGCACTGAAGTAGAAAATAATAGAAATTGGTATCTTTTGCCATTTTCTTTTAAGTAAGCCAAAATTGTGTTATAATTAATAACACCGGTGGGTCGCATAATAATATATGAAGGTGAAGACTTAAAATCTCCGAAAACTCCGTTTGGAGTTGTGATCTTTGTTGGTGTGTCATTGAAGACGGAGAAATTAGAAATAAAGGTGATATAAATAACCGTTGTTTTAGACTTGACTTTGTGTTCGATACTAGTCATATTACCTAGTTCATCAGTTAAGATGATTGGTGGCGAAAAAAAAACATATTAATTAAAGTCTTTAGAAGTGAGAAGGGTAAATCAGTTTGGGGGTCATTCTTACCAGGTGAATTGACGAGTTGGAATGGATACGTTTGAATAGTATTGGCGTACGAGGGAAACCGAAACTGGTTTCCTGGCTCATAATTACAGAAATAATGACACCGAGCCCGTATTTAAAAGTATAATTGCGAAATAAAAGCGATAGCGAAGAGAAAATTCAATAAACGTGTGCATACGTAGGACGTTTGTAACGAAATGGAGTAATTAGAACCGATATTATAAACTTGCATAATCATAAATGTGTCAATTTTTCATTAGCTTATTTCAATAAAACAAGTATAAGATGTGTCTTGAATTATATTAATATAAATAGTCTGGCTCAGTTATTATATCTATTATTTATAGATTCAGCTTTGAGCATCGTCAAAACTAAAAATGAACACTCGGATAACATAAAAGACATATAACATGTACACTATTATATCGTACAATTTTACTAAGTGACAATTTATATTATAAAAATACGAGTGAGATCATTATTCTATTATATAAAGTTACTCGGATCCCGAAATACTATATTTTTAATAATTAATAATTAAGTATAATATTTATTTCTAATAGTTATAATTTGTAAATTACAATTAAATTATAACTGATATACCTATACGTATAATTTTATATACTTATATTAAATATATAAAAATTCGAGAAATTTAAATACTTAGGATCATTTGTACAAAAGGACGGGTGTTTTGGCATATATGTAAAGCATAGGATTAAAAATGGTTGGATGAAATGGTGAAAAGCGTCGGGCATTTTATGCGATAAGAGAATTCCAATGAGGCTGAAAAGTAAATTTTACAGGAGTGTAGTGAGACCAACTATGCTATATAGCTTAGAATGCTGGGCGGTTGGCAGAAAAATAGAACTGAGTATGAATGTTGCGAAAATGAGAATGCTTAGATAGATAAGTGGAGTGAAAAGAGAAGATAGAATAAGGAAAAAATATGTGAGAGGTAGTATTGGTGTAACATCTATAGTGGATAAGATGAGAGAAAATATACTGAGATGGTTTGGGCATGTGATGAGACGAGAGGAAACAAATGTAGTAAGAATTGTTATGAAAATGGACTTTGAGACGTTAAGAGGAAAACCAAAAAAGAAATGGTTAGATATAATTGAAAATTATATGAGGGCCGTTGGTGTGTGTGTAGGGGCTGTAGAAAATCGAGATGAAAGGAAGTTAAGACAAGGGTGGCTAACCCCAAAATAGATGGGAAGAAGGCGAAGGAGAAAAAGATATGTATTTATATTATTATGATTATATGTGTAATTATAATGGTACACAAATGTTCATCATAACTGTATAATTTATACTATAATATATAATATAGAAACACGGGAAAATACAATTGAAAATATTAAGGTTTAAATGTAATTATATTCTCAATTATAAGTAATACAAATTAATTTCTAAGACTAAGTTGAATCGCACGTTCATTTATTTGCAAAAAATATCAAAACTGAAAAATATAAAAAGATGTTCTTTAAATTATACCCTTCAGATCAAAAGGAACATCCTGTAAAGGTAGGGTGGTCCAAAAATAAAGAGAATATATGGGTACAGGAAATAAAAGCGCCGACGCCAATATCCTGTACTGCCGAGGCACGTGTCTATATAATAACGTCTGTGGGCTCATTGTATAATCCGTATAGTGACGATTAAAACTCAAAACACGTGTGTTACATCTCTACTTTCAAAAAAAAAAAAAAAAAAATGGTAGGGCGATATTAATAATGTGAAATATATTTCATTGTGGAACAAAAAAATAATACCCGTAAAATATTCAAAATTATTTATTTATATATATATATAGATATTCATGTTTTTCATAACAATAACTTCAGACAAAATACGCTACTAAAGCAATACATTATTAAAAATAATTGATAATATTGTTTTTTACCATCATATATAAACGACACCAAAAAAATAATTTATTCATTGCGAATTTCATCTGTTAATCAGATTCTTTTTTTTTTTTAAAAAAACCGCATGCGTTAAAGACAACATTGAAATTTTAATTTTAGGTATTCATATTTAATAAATTTTAAATTTTTTTTTTTAAAAAAAAAACAATAATAATATCATCATATATATATAATCACTTATAAATATTTTATTAAATTTCATAATAACTTTCAAATTTAATATCCACTACTTTAATAATCTACTTTTCCGTACATCACACAGTATTTTGGTATGGAGCAAGTTTTTTGTTTAAATATTGTGGTTATACTAAAGATATCAAATATTTTATACATAACATTATAAATAAAGTTATTTTATTTTACATGCGTAAATATAGATATTTTAATTGCTAATATTATTATAAATTATAATAATATTTAAAAAATTTAGGTTTTTCAAAAAAACCTTAATAACTAAAATAATTCGCATACATTTAAAATCAAGTATTTGTAATACTATATGTGTATATAAGGAAATAACAAATCATTTTCTTAAAACACAGTAGTAACGGATAATTAATTTATTAAAGATAATAAACTTATAAGAATTATAACTATTGCAATAATTTGATTTTTAGTACTTAAATTTCAATAATTGGATTTCTGAAAGATTATTAAGTTGAACTATTTTTAAAAGCGCATAAAAAATATAATACTTTTTTTCTGCAATAATAACAAATAGATGTAGAAAATATCAATTTAAGTATTAGCCTGTTAAAAAATGACATACATACGAGTTATTAGTTATAAATGGCAGTATATAATTATATAAATTATATAAAAACCGGTAAATTAAACAAATACTATCAATCATTAACTTAAATATATAGATAATAACAACAAAAATAGTACAATCTAAGTTACGTATCATGCACAACCACACGGTTGTAAGAAGTCTTTTCCTATAAGCGACACGAACTATTATCAATGGTGTATTACTTTCATATTGATATGAAATATCAATATAATATATGTATGATATATAAATATGATATATGTAATCATATTGATAACATACATATACTGCATTTTTTTTATGATGTACAGAAAATTGGAATTTATCATAAGAAACGAATATAAATAACACATATACCTTATTATACTATTTGTTTGCCTACGGAGAAGACATATCATTCCATATATGTTTTCCTATTGGGTCTATTTGATGTCTACTACTAAAGTAGTGACTGGGCAATATGCCATGATATGACTCACCGTTGTAGGTCGTCTTTAATTATTAAGTGCGTGAATGAATGTTAATAAAAATAATGAAACTGAGATAATTTGAGAAAAGTCGGCACAATTTACATTGGATACAATTTTTTTATAATAAAAACCCGCTCAATCCGGCAAATTTGATTATATCATACCAATTATGAAGATTTATAATTCAACCATGTACTTTATATACTAATTGACTAATAGTTATTTTGTAAGTAGTTAAATCGAACAAAAGAAAAAAGGGAAAAGGTATATTTTTTTTTTTAAATATTGACGGTTGGTAAAAATAAAACTAATACTTAATAATATTTCTTAAAATAATTACATTTTAGTTAAATTAAATAAATAAGTGTAATTAATACGTATCTTTATTGATTTAAAACATCAGACGAAATTTGGTATAATATGATATAAATATATTAAACGTGGGCGAATACAACCACATTGGCCCTTTGTATGATTCAAAGCGTATAAATAAATAATAATTTCTAGATGATTAATTAATTTTATATGAATACGACAATATTGTTGTAAAATTAGAGAAAGTTAAGATTAATAAAAAGAAAAAAAATCTTGTAAATATGAGTTATAAAGTTTATAGTTCAAACCTTATACATTATTCAACTATCAATTAAAATAATATAAGTAAGTATATAAGTATACAAGTATGACATTACTAGTAGTATAATGTTTAGTGTTATACCCACTGTGCAATGGAATATTTCGGCGATATTCCTACAACATTATTTTGAAATATGAAATGTTACATTTTATGTTACATTCACGTAATTGTGATATGTCCTGCTTATGTGACGACAATAAAACTTCAATAGTAATGTTGATACCATGATTTTTGTAACATCTTATGAATGTTCCAAATAATATTATATGAAAAAAAAATAATAAAAAAAATAATCTTCATATATCGAGAATCGATCTTTGTAACTATCATTTCATGTTACATAGTTAATCTAATCACCTACGCACTAACCTACCTATGTATAGCATAAGTATTTAAATATAAGTGTAGGCTAGTATGACTTTTCATTATTATGGGGACGAATTTTAAATATATTGTGTCATTAGAATATTTCTGTATAATTGAACTAACTTATTATAACATATTTTATGATTTATTTTTATTTTTATTTAATAATGATTAGTCATTTATTTGTATGCTGAATATAATACTCTTATATTATACCTTTTTTTTTTTTAAAAGTATTTACTTATTTTCTTCTTTTTTTTTATTGCCTTTAGCTTTAAGATATTATTATCTACTTATTTTCAGTTAAAAGAATACATGTAAAAATATTTTTTTCGTCAAGTTATATTCTTATAAATACAATCTACTTACAATGTACTTAGGTAATTTTAGAAGGAATCAAATTAAATTTCAATTTATATGCAAAATAAAAATTAGCTTCTTCCTATTATTGCACAGTGGGCCAGAATATGAAAATAGTTGGTCAAAACCCATAATAAAACTTATTATTAATAATTGATTTCTTTATGATATTTGATTATCTCCGAGTTTATAGATTATAAAATAAGTACCCGTTTCGCAATCAGCGCTCTGATTACATATATCCTCAACACATTTATGATTATTTTAGTCTATTCTCTTTTCATTTGATTCTACAGTTTGCCGTCTGTTATTTGTTGAGTATTTGGCTGTAAAAAGTTTAATTTAAACAATATATTTTTATTTTTTTGTTTTCATTGATTCGTCGAAGGTTAGCACGTAAGTTTTATTCATCAAAATAATTTAGTGACTTTTTATTATTAAATACATAGGCTATAAAAATCTTCATTTCTGAATTATATACTAGTGCTCTTTATTTAATAGAGTTTGAATTTTAAGTCTGAGCAGCTCTTGTCACTAAAACTTAATGAATGTATTTTAAATTTAATTATTTAAAAATCGGTAAAAATTGTTTTTGCCTTAAGTTGCCTATTTATAAGTTATACCCTTTTTAAGTCGTAGTCGATGTTTTGTAGGTATATCTGAATTATTATGGAAACTCGTAGCGATCTATTTGAATATATGCAAACAATTAAAGGTAACAGTAGCTTAAATTTTCAAAACGTGCAAAATAACTTAAATAAACTATTTGGATGTGAACATTATACTGACGATAACTTGGATTGTATTAAACAAACCATATATCGTACTAGCAGTGAAATATTTAAACGATGGAAAAAAAGTAATAGGACCAAGGAAATTTTTTATAGAAATAATGCTGAATGGTTAAATAAACCAATTTACGATGTATCCAAATACACCACTACTAACAATGATGAATTATTACCTTCTACGTCTAAAGGGGGTCGCCCAGAAATACCTTTTGAATTGTGTAGTGAAAGATCAAAGCGTAGAAAAACGGAAGTTATTCGAACACAAATTTCTAAATCCAAATTGACATATGCTACTTCTATGACTTTACGATTATCGGGAGAAGAGGACGCGGCCAAACTTTTAAAATAATCTACTACTACTACTCCTACTAGGGTATCTAAAATAAGGAAGTATTGGGAAAATAAAAATAAAAAAATAAATACCACTCGCATGAGCGAAGATAAAGCATTATCTTTATTAGTAAATGCTAAATTAACTAAACATCAGTATCAACTTATTAGGTTAAATGCCAAAGAAAACAATTCTGATATGTACCCACCTTATAATTTAATAAGGGAAGCAAAAACACGATGCTATCCCCCTAAAGAAGCGTTTAAAATTACTGAGTCTCTTGCTGAAATCGATCTTCAAGAACTCCTTGATCACACAGTTGTTCGTATAATACAATGTCAGTGGACTGTAGTTGATAGTTTTTCGGACGAAAATATAATTTCAATGATTTTGATTACAAAATGGGGTTTTGATGGCAGTACAGGACATGGAGAATATAAACAAATATGTACCGAAGATTTTAGTGATTCACAAATACTGCTAACATCATTGGTGCCTATTCAGTTATTTGTGAATAAACCTGATTTAAACAAACAAATTATATGGCAAAATCCACGGCCATCGTCTACAAGATATTGTAGACCCATTCGTATTCAGTTTAAAAAAGAAACGACAGAATCAAGTTTTAATGAAATGAAATATATCGAAAATCAAATTAAAGAATTAAAACCAACAAAACTATCAATAAATAATTATAATATAGATATTGCGCATGATATGCAACTTACAATGATCGATGGGAAAGTTTGTAATGCGGTTACATCCACTACTTCAGCACAAAGATGTTATATTTGTAAGGCTACACCAATAGAAATGAACAAAATCGAAAAAGTTATAAATAAAGAGATAGACCCAACAGCACTTCCTTTTGGCCTCTCAACTTTGCACGCTTGGATTAGATTTTTTGAATATTTTTTACATGTTTCTTATCGTCTAGATATAAAAAAGTGGCAAGTAAGAGGTGAAGACAAAGGCAAATTTTTATCTAGAAAAAAAATGATACAAGAAAAATTTAAAACCATTATGGGATTAAAAGTTGATTATGTTAGATCAGGTGGTGAAGGAACATCCAATGATGGGAACACTTCTCGACGATTTTTTGATGACCCTTCAATAGCAGCTGAAATAACTGGAATAAAGGAGAGCCTTATTATACGTTGTGCAACAATTCTCAAAGCTATGTCATCTGGTTATGAAATAAATGAAAAAATATTCAGTGAATACGCAATTGAAACTGCTAAATTGTTGGTAAAAGAATATCCTTGGTACTACATGCCAGCTTCTGTACATAAGATATTATTACATGGATCATCCGTCATTCCTGCTGCTTTACTTCCTATTGGCCAAATGTCTGAAGAAGCACAAGAAGCTCGCAATAAAGACCTTAAAAATATTCGAGAAAATTATACTAGAAAATGTTCTAGGATTAAAACAAATGTGGACCTGTTACATGGACTATTAGTGTCATCTGATCCGCTCATTTCTAGTCTCAGAAAATTACCCCCCAAAAAAATGTCATCATTTTCAACAGAAGTATTACAACTGCTGACTGCAATTGAACCAACATACGATTTGGTGGAAAATAGTTCAAGTGACGAAAATTAAAAAAAATTTAGTTACTATTGTATTTTGTATGTCTTAATATTAATGGTAGTTTATAATTTATAATGTTGTTATGTCAAAGAGTAATTTTTAATTTTAACAAATTAATGAATATTTGTCTTGTTTATTGTAAGAAATTAATCATTATTCAATAAGTTTCACTCTTCAATAAATAATAGGATTTAAAAAATATTTATTTCAAAATAATCCAATACAGGACCCAAACACTGTTAAGTTATAAATATTATTAAAATGAATAAAAATGTATATACAATGTAATAAACCACTTTAAATTTCAATTTGTGTATTTAAATAGCAAAAAAAATTAAAAATTAAATTGTTTTATTGAGTATATAGTTTTGGCCAACTATTTTCATATTCTGGCCCACTGTGTATTGGTATGATTTTTTAACGAAAAAAATGAATATTTATATTTTTTTTAAAAGAATCTTAGTATAAAATTAAACGTTAGTTTAATTTCCCCAAAAGTTACATTGAATAATGACACAAAAACCACCAATTTTATACCATAATGTAGATTTAAATTAAAATTAAACATTAAAAATAAAACTTATCATTTTGATAAATATTTATTAATTATATTTTCATCTAATTTTGAATTTATTATGTTTTGTAAATTTTAAATTAAACTAAGTTATGTGCTCCAGTTTAGAAACAAAAAAATCCGCAGTATTTTTTACTATCAAGTAATAACAAATTAAATAAATTAAAATTAAAATTGTATACATAAAAGTATATTCTATTAGACATAATTTAATTTTTCATAAAAATTATTATTATTTTTTGTGGTTTTATTATGTAATAATCATTCTTAACAAATATTTTATTGGCATAACATAATAATGAATTTTTCAGATTTAATACCAGTTATTACGATTCCAGATTTCCAGTTTTCAATATTACAGGAAAAACATAATAATTGACCACATGTTTTAAAGTTTGACATACACATAATACATATTTTAAAGAATACTTTCTGTTTAATATTTTATTATATTCTGTATTCTTTGATTGAACACAACGAAAAACATGTTTTACAAACATGGTTAACACCAGATTACAAGAAAAGAAAAACTTGTTAAACAAAAATTGTTTTGTACCCAATTTTGTGTAGAATTTTAGACTAACAATTCGATAATCAATTATATAGCGGTAAAACTTCCAAAAAATGATAAATCCGTTATAAATACATAAACGCTTCACTTGGGTTCCCCATATAAAATCAAAACGTGTCTCTAATATAAAATGTTTATATTAAATTTTTATAAAGCTACAATTAGACCCGTCTGGTTTTATGGGATTCAAATTTGGGGTCCCGCAAAACCTTCAGATATACGCCCACTCCAAGCTTTCCAATCTATTTGTCTGAAAATGCTAACAGAAGCCCCTTGGTTTTTTACCAAAGAATCTCTCCATAAAGATCTCCAAATTTCCACAGTCACAGAACTTTCCAAAATATATTATAAAAGATTCCACGTCGAACTATCGAACCATCCCAACCTCCTCATAAAAAATATGTCTTCTTTCTCCCTTCTCGGTAATGTTCAACGACGTCTAAAATGTAATTGACAAAGAGATTTACTAAATTTAATTTAAAAAAAAAATAAAATGTTATGGTAAAATTCTGAGGTGTCGTTAGTGAACGGCTCCCTCCTCAAATCATTTAAGTGTATTTATTTTTATCTTTTCTAGCTAACAAATTTACTCATTGTTTTAATTAACAGTTTGTAAACAACTTGTATTAAAAAAAAAAAAAAATACATATACAGATTGACATTGAATAACTATTGGAATGAACATATATTTAATAACAGCTTGTTCCGACTAAATAATATTGGATATGTTTTACAATAGAAAATAATTATTATTAATGCCAATTATACAGTATTAGGCCGAATAATAACTTTGAATCATAAATTTTATCATATATAACTCTTTGAAAAGTGCGTAGCAGGAACAAGCCGGCATTATACCGAAGAGGATTCCGGTCACGAGAGTTTATTGCGAGGTAGCGGGCGCGTCCGGGAAAAATCGGCGATGCATTGTCCAGCTGAAACCTTCCCATTGTGCATGCGTGGTGATGATGATACATCGTGGTGAGCAATGCGTGTGATCGTATGTTACAAATATAATGACAAAGCATAAATAATAATGATCTGTTGAATTATAACGGTTATATTTTTTTTTTATTTAGCGAACTGCCAATGTTGACACGCATATCGAATTTATTCCACTGGACGACGCATGGTGAACTCGTCGAAGAAACAAAGATCACTAAACGAAATGTGTATAGATATTAAGAAAGTTCTATAACTTGGTACATAATAAACATACACACTTATGTTATGATGTTTATAAATAAGATATTTTTATTAAGAAATAATAGTTTGACCTTTTTATAATGTATAATGATATCGATAGGTAGGATATTTTTTTAATCTATACAAAAAAACAATAGGCTATGAATAGTAAATATCCATATCTAATTAAATAAAATAACTGATTTATCATGCAAAGAAACATCATTTAGGAAATCATGAATATAATTTAGATACGCTTACAATTTAATTTATATGTACTCATTTTTTTAGTTTTAACATTTATACAAAAACAACTAATAAAGAATAATATTTATATATATATATATATATATATATATTGTCTTGATGAAAATCTGGTATTCTAACTTTTAAACTCATGAGTCATGATTAATCAAATACTGTTGCTAACACAAATTGATAAAAGTACTTGAATAGTTGAGTAAGTAAATATTAGGTAATAATGTAGTAGATCTATCATAGTTATAAAATAATTCAGTATAGTAAATTCTTAGTAATGCGACAATGTTAAATTTATAATTAGCTAAAAACGATTAAAATCAGAAAAAATCATTACGATTGATTTAATAGAATTTTTTGTAATTAATAAATCAATTATCTTATCAAATAAAAAATCATCTTAAAATATTTTGTAAACGATTTACCAGAAACGTATACTAAAAATATTTTCATGAAAAGGATTTTAAAATAGAGGTAGAAAGTAAGCTAGTTGTAAATACGATTTAGCATATCAATAAATCTATATAAATAATTTCCTAAAGAAAATGATTCTTAATCCCCGAAATCTAAATTCTTACACATAGTCGATGGACTTTTTAGTATTCTTTCGAACGTGTTAACATTATGTAATCAACAGTATCGATGATCAACAAAATTAAAATTGAGTATACTTATCAGTTGTATTTGCGATTTTGATGGATATTAGTTATCTATTATTATATAAGCTACTCGTACTTATATTTACTATAACTCGACACAAATTTACATGAAGTATAAGTATATACGACTAACATATAATTATAATATTAATTGTCATTTATTGAGTTGTGAGTAAGAAGTTGTAAAATTTAATTTCAATATAAAAATGGTATACTATTTATTCAAAGTATATGAAATACAGAAAATAATTAAAATTTAAAGGTAAATGTTAATTGTGTACTTGGTAGAACTCGTGATTGTTAACCTTTTTAATGAAAGATATTTTTAAATAAACCATTTTAGCGAAAACATCGTAAATTATAAGATACGTACTTTATATAATATTTTCATCAACTTTTTTATATATTAAAGCATTATTTTCGAACTAATATCATTAAAAAAAGTAATTTAAATAAATTTGTCAATCAAATTTTTAGTTTTTAAAATAATTTTATAGAACTTAAAAAGTTTACACAATTTTTCTCCGCGGTTCTTTTTGGATCTTACCTTAAGATTATGAGCTATTTGTTTTATATAAAACATTTCCATGTCTTGTATTACATTAGGTTTTCCAGTGTTTTGATTACTAGTAGTTTCCAAATAAGCGGAATTTCGCCGTTTATCTTTCAGTGTTAATGCAGCCAATGGAGGAAAACATGAGTTCATGGTCAATCGAATTTGAATACTGCAAAAGGGATACAATAAAAATGTTTATGGAATTTAACATTTTGGCAGAAACAAAGGTTGAAAAAAAAAATGTTAAATCCTGTGGATCCGTTCCAAATCAGCAGTGTCTCTCTATTTTGGTCGTTGTTGGGTTATTTTAATGACTAACATATTATATTATATTGGTTAAATGTGCAGTGAATAGTATAAACATAAATAAAACACTACATTGAATTATCGGAGGTAAAAATTAGATCGTGAACAACGAAAGGGTGTTATTCTTTGATCACAAAGAGTACACACCGAGTTCATTATGCATTCTACAATAAACGCTTATCGAGGATTTATAATCATTTTTCATCATTATTGTATGATTTTATAAAAATGAATCCTAAAATGTTGGATTGTACATCATCACAAC
Source organism: Sipha flava (assembly GCF_003268045.1). Taxonomy (NCBI): domain Eukaryota; kingdom Metazoa; phylum Arthropoda; class Insecta; order Hemiptera; family Aphididae; genus Sipha; species Sipha flava. The sequence goes on from NW_020273076.1 coordinate 4,277,909, forward strand.
ATCAACATTATAATTCAAAAAGCAGTTCTGTGAGATTCGGCGAATATTTTTTAATATTTTTTATATATTTTTCTTAAGCTTTTACAGTCCATTTAGGACGCAAGCTGCGTTTTTTAACATTATTTGTTAAAATTTATAAGCGGCGACGAACCACCATTTTCGGAAAATCATTATGAATATTAACATATATTTTAAATATACAGTAAATGCCGCTTATTAGGAACAGGGATAATTGATACAATCGCGTTATCAAAACAAAAAGTCTAGGAACGAATGGGCCATATAATAAAACATGGTAAATTAATTGGATTATTCAAACAACACTTCAGTTATTTGAAACAATAAAGGCCAAGGTCATCAAAAAATTCCGGTTCTTTGGTTATAACCAATGTATTGTAATTACAATTTACTTTATCTTATGTTATTGCGATCAAAACCAGTCGAATTCTCAGAAGAAGAGTACAAAGATGGGATCGATGTGAACTCACACCTCGATGTTGCAGAGGTTCCAGTAGAAGATCAGTAATGCGATAATGAATCCTCAAACAATTTAACATGCTGGCACTGACGATGAAGAAGAAAAAAAGTGAGGCATTCCCATAAAGTAAAGAAATTATAGAAGTTCTACGATTGTCGTAAGTGTCTTCAGAAAAGCAGTCCTGCACCGAGCGGATGAAGAAGGATTTGAGCAACATTATTCTTACGAAACCATGATCATCAAATTATTCGATGCAAAACAACAGACAACGACAAAGACATAATTTTTTTTTTTCTCACAGTATTATGTATTCGATAATTTTTTTCGAATTATAAATTATTTTCGTAATAAATAAAACCAATCGCTTATTAAAAACAATTGGTTAATTGACACATTTCACCATGGTCCAAAAGTATTCCTAATAAACGGCTTCTACTGTTTATTAAATAACATTAAACTCACAAATATTCGAAAAAATTATAATTTTTAGTAAGTTTTAAATTTAAAATTTAATATTTTTTTGAAATTCATAGTTCCTAATTGTTAACAAACGTATATACCTACTATTATTTGAAAAACCGAAAAAAGGTTCTAGAATAATGAATTTATAAAACAATACAATGTTAATTTAATATTATAAAAAATGAATTAAGGTTATACAATAAAGAGTATTATATAAATAAACATATAGTCCTCATATAATCCTTATATAATTTCTCGTAATGTAATACTATGGACGTATAAAATATTGATTGTAATATAAATAATGTAATATATAACATAATGAAGTACTCGTGGACTAAATGAATACTCATAGAATGAGTATTTAAAGATATTAAATCTATCCAATTCAACAAATAACGTTTTGATTATATATATATATATATGCTATTAAACTTAGTAAACTTTAGCTAAATAAACAAAAAATGTTTTATGTTAATATTATTTACTTATTAAATAGAGGTAGGAAAGTAAAATGTCGTAATGTCAGTTATTTTTCAAACAATAATACATATTGTTGACATTTTTGAATGACCTACATCATTACTTTTTCGTTTGTTTAAATAATTTTTGATTTTCATATAACTTAATATTTTTGAACATACTCATACATAGGTTATTTCATAATTTTTCTATTTTGGAATAAATCACTTTTAGTTTGTAAAGATTTAGGTTGATAAGTTGTTACTTTTACACGTAATTAATCAAAACAGGCCTCAATATAAGGGGAATGGATCTTCCAGAAACAATACATGTATCCAATATCTTGATCCAGCGTCCTTCTTGTATAACTCATAAATTATTATTATGACTTACATGACTTTCTAATGTATTTATAAAAACTACTAACGATAATTTGAATATCATAAAAACAGTTTAAAAAGAATGGTTACTGTATTCATAAATTTGTTTAAAATATATAAATTCTAAAATGAAGTATAGTTTAACATACAATTTTCATTGTGCTTTAAATAAAAAACTTTTATTAAATCAATAAAAAATTTAATTTTATTTAGAATTTTTGAAGTTCTATTTTATAAGAGTTAAAATGAATTTTTAAATTAATATAAACACAATTATTTTAATTATAAATAATGGATTCTTCAATTTTACAAGACTATAGACGTAAATATATACCACTAAATAACATAATGATTAATAAAATATTTGAGATAAAGTTTATTTTAAATTAAATTGATAAAGTTTAAAAGTTGACTTAGTATTGATTATATTAGTAATGAAGACCCATAAGCCAATTGGCAAATCATATACTGAGAACAGGCACGTACACAAGGGGGGCTTTTGGGGAATTATACCCCTCCCGAAATTCAGGAAAATTGTTATTATGTTTATATATCGTAAAAGTATTTATAGATTATATAATTATAATAATGTACAACCTAAAACCCCACTTAAAATATTTTTTTTGTGTACGCACCTAAGAAACATCCCAATGGTAAATTGCAATAAAATTATCAACATTATATAAGACCATCATCATTTTAATAAGTAAATTTTAAATAAAATTTCAACAAGTTTAAGACACATTATAATGTATAATGTACATAAATAATATACGAAATATAAGAATCTTCTAAATGTATAAGAATTTTAACGGTTGAATTTTTTTTTTAATATTTAATTTCACATTGTCAAAAGTAGTTAATTTATGTTTTTAAATTAATAAATTAAAAATATTGTTCTAAAGCTAGAATTATGAGTATACCTAAAATATGAATGAAACAAAAGTGTTTAAAAGCCTTTGATTGATATAAATTGTTTGTTGGATTCAAATAATAACTACTAGCAATTGTAAAGAAACGATAATGAACTTCTAAATATATAAATCTAACATGATTGCTATAGCAATTTTTATGTTATTGTTAGTCTTAGCTTCACGCACCATCAAAATGTCACGCGAAAACCGGTTCCACACCTTTCACACAGAACTGAGAATTAAATATTAACGAAAAAGTTAACAACAATCAAATGGGTATTGTAAGATTACTTATAACAATTTTATCATTATTATAAAGGATACATGTTTATTTTTCGTTTATTAAGTTAAAAGTTGAACACATTTTTAATTTTTAGTTTATAATTTTAAACTGAAATAATTAATTAATCGGACTTCACAAAATGAAAGATTAATTATATTGGTAAATGGCCCAATAATTTATTATTTAAAAACAATGGTATTGAACCAAAAAAAGTGTATTAATAAATTACTAGTATCAATAAATTTATAAAATAAAAATAAAAACAATTCATTTGAAGCATATAAACTTTTACTTTCCCAGTTCCTAAATCTTATATCAACCAATAAAATGTTTATGAGTCATTATAAATGATAAGCTGATGATACTGATAAACGTGTATTATCTTAAGTTGATACTATTAAACTAATAAATCTACGTGAGTTCTAAATGTTCAAGTGCATTTATATAATATGAAGTACATAATAACTCAAGAAAGTAACAAACTAAGATTTCAAAAAAAAAATGTAAATGTAACTATAAATTTTGAAATAAAATATGATTTATTTTAATAATAACTACACCCCGAAGTGAGTAATTTTAATTCAATTTTTCCATAAATGTACGTACATTTAAGCAATTCGAAAAAATACTTGTGTACACAAGTTAATAATCTTGAATGATAGAAGAATTAATAAACTAGTAAATATAATATCAAACCCGAGAAGTTTTAATGAAAAAAATTAATATGAAAATAATAATTTTGTTTTTAATAATAAAATTAAAATTAAATAACAGTAAATCGTTTAAACTAATTCATCAGTGGGTGTGGAATATGGGGAGTAATACAAGCAATATTAGTTGGGTAGAAACACTTTATGTAGACAATTTAAACGGCAATATCGCACATGGCGAATAATAAAATAAAAGACACTGCTGAAGTTGGTATGAACGAGAACCAAATAGAAAAAATGTATAGCTTACACAATCCTCAGGACATCAAGATAATAAGTGGTCCAATTTAGAATACAGTGATGCAGACTCCAATAACGATTCACGACAATATTTACAACAACAAAACAAGACAAGTGACGCGGAACACACACGCACAACTACGCGCGAGCTACTATTGGATGGTGTGGGTTATTTTTGTTTGGTACACAGCGCGCGCAGTCTGCCGGCAACCACTAGCGACTTTTTTACGACGTGAGTTTTGTAGAATAATGAAGGGGACCCAAATAACGATGTGACCGGAATTGATAATAATCCAACGAGAAAATAACATATTTACGATATGAATGTTTTGATATATCAAATAACAAAGGCGATTCATGTACAGAGAATGTTTACTAAATGTTTATAGTCAATATATGCAATATGCAATATAGAGTATACCAATTTAAATTACATAATGATTTTAAATAGTATAATCAACGCTACTAGTAACTACAAACTCAGTCGCTAGCCGTGTACAATTTTGGTCACAGAGAACGCTAGTTAAAGTCTCTGTTGATTACGAACACATTGCATTAATGTAAAATATAGGGTGATGTACTATATGTAGCGCAAGACATTTGCCGATATAACATATTTAATATTATATCTGACTCACGTTAAAAAAATGTAATTATATCGAAATTCAAATGTAAACAAAAAAAAATATAATATGTATATATACATGCATTATATGCAATTAAATTTTCCAGATTCAAAAAAATTTGAACGTAATTTTTGTTACATATATCTTCTACGTAAACTTAAATGAAAATATCAAAACTCGTTTATAAGTGCAACGTAAATCGCTTGGCTATACTTCATTTACCAAGAGGATGCACCGCACATAATTTCCTCTGTTCCTTAAATCGATCCTGTAATCGTGACCCATAGATTGTGGTAGGAACAAACACGTTTAGATTATCAACCATGCATCCCAATTCCCTAGGAAAAAAATCCGCCAAATTATTGTTTTGCTCTTATAGCTAATACTTAATAAAGAGACTGCTGACATTTGGCAAATGTCGGTATTTGTTTTGTATTGACCTTAAATGTGTCTTACGGTCATATTTCGACTATTTCGTAGAACCCAAACACATGTGAGCATCAATAAACTATATTTCCAAAACTTAGGTTGTATAATATTACAAAATGTGTTAAGTATTATTATTAATATAAAGTAACAACATATATAAGATATTTGGACATTTTAAATTCTTTAAACGACTCATAGGTTTTACTCTTTTTTCAAATTGTATAGTATAATGTATCTTTTACAAAAATGTTTCTATTAAATTTAATAATCTGAGCTATAAAAAATCACAACAGTGTAATAATTAACTGTTTAAAATAAATTATGAAAAAAATTTTTTAGTGATAGAAAATGGATGATTTTTATTTTAATTATATTTGAACATAAACATATAATTTATTATAAAGTTTATTTTAATAAATTACAAAAAAACTTTGACACTCTTGTTTTGCCTAGAGAATTTAGAGATATAAGATGTAAGATATAAGATGTTCGTATAATTTTTTTGTTATATATAAAATTAAAATAAGTGTTTTTTTTTTAATAAATACGATTCAACACATATTGACATATTAGGCACAAATAAATTTGTTTTTATTCTTAACGATATAATAAAATGAAATTGGTAAATTTAGTATATTAAATTAGAAATAACCTCTGCCATAAGTTAATATAACTTTTTAGTTACCTATGGGTAATATACAATCCCTATTGTCCTCCCCATTTGTTTATCTTTATAAATCCAGTTTTGTTGCCAATGGCAAAATATAATATTAATGTTCATAAATGTTTAGACTATAATTATAGTATTTCATATTATTAAACTGGACGCTAAAGGTTTTTCAGCTTACATGACGAACTTGAGTAATGACAAAATGTAAAATTAAATTAGGAATAAAATGTATAAATATGTAATACGAATACTTAATAATACAACAAAATCTAGAGTAATTTATAATGATTACAACTGAAGTTTTGTGTCGTATAAGTTAAAGTTCTAGCAATTAACTGAAATAATATTAAATTTAAGCCGTAATCATTACTTAGCAAATAATTTATGTTTTCTATTAATGAAACTGTATTTAAAATAATTTTTTTTTTAGTACTTATTCAAAAAAGTAAATTTAAAATATTTTACTTAAAAAAAAAATATAATTTTTGAAAACCAATATAAGAAAAAAATAATGTTAAAATATTTGATATGGATAATATTATCAGAGTTAATATAAATTGGCTTGATTATATACAGTATTTTGACGTAATTATGAAACATTTTGATAGTCACAAAATAAAAATTAAACCTACTGCATAGTAACTACATACTAACTTGTAATATTTGTAAGCCGCAATCAGTTGTTTTATATAATATACATATAGTGGATGATTTGTATTTGTATTTTTAAAGCTTAAGAAAAATCTTATTTCAAACTTAAATATCACTGTAAATATAATAATACGTCAGAAATTTCAAACAATTAAACAACCACAACAATTATAAAAACCCGGATGCAACAAAAAAAAAATTCTTAACAAAAAACAGTGCGAGGGGAATATTAGAATAAAAAGATTTTATAAGAATATACTATTCAATATGCATAGCCTACTCAAAAATTATCACAATAGAAAGAATATAAAAATAAGAAATACATACTAATGGTATTTAAAGATATGTATATTATTCAATTAATAGAAAACAAATATTTTCTCTAAGAATTGTAATGATTAACATAATTTAAGTTCTAACTTAAAGATCAACAATAAAAATAATTTTAAACAAGTATTAATAGTAAGAACACATTATGTAATAATTTATAGCATTACATTATTATAATTTGCGTAATAGAAATTTTTTTATCAATTTAAATAACATACAAGAGAAATTTACTTAATTACGTCAAAAAGACAGAATCACATTAATAATTAATGACAATTATTGTTTTAATGAAAAAAATTCCAATAAGGTAAATTCAAAATTATTTTCTAAACTAAATTATTTTCGGTATACATATGTTTGATTTTATGAAATTACCCTACCTTATGATGCAGATATACTATATCTGAAATTTCCAAACTTAAAATAGAAAACTTAAAAAAAAATAAAAACGGCATTGTAAAATTAATATATTATTCACTTCGTATAGAATTTAAAATAATTAGCACGCATCTATTGTTTGACAAATATAAAGACAACATTTAAAAATAAAGACATCGAGGTGTGCTAATGCAGGAAAAATAATTTCAAAATTGCATTACATACTAGATTGAATATTCTAATTGGATTACAAACGTTAAAACGTTATAACAGTTGCGACATTCATCAAATTGAATAACAATAACATTTTCGATGTTGTCATACACAACAGTTGAATAATCAATAATGTATATTTTATATGTTTTATAACTAATCTTAGTGTTGAAATTTATTAACATACTAATATGGTATTAAAAATAATTATATTTAAAAAATCACATAAAACAAAATTTATTGATGCAATTAATACAATATTAATTAGTTACTTAAAAAAATAATGTACAATAATTTTAAAGTATTATTTAATTCCATTTAAATATTATTTTTATCACAATTTATCAATATTAATATAAAGTTCAGAAGAGATACCTATGTGAATTTAAACTATTATTTATATTGTATAGGATATTATGTATTTAAATTATTTACATTTTAAACACTGATTTATAGACATTTAATTCATGTAAATCAATACAAGTAATTAGTTATTAATATTTAAAAATACTTTAAATATATTTTAAATTTATAAAACTAGTATGGTAGTTCTTAAATATAGTTTTAAAATTCACACAGAAGTTTCTTTGCTAACCACAGGCGGTCAGTGGACTCTAATATAAATTGTCATAGACTATCACTCGGCTAATGCTACTATTGTCTGTATAGATCATATTATTATCTAACACATAAAAGAATTTGAAGATGAAAACTCTGTTCGGAAAAGAGAAAACGCACACGTGTCGTTCACACTAGTCAAGATTATACCCAAGGACATTTCTTAAAAATTTAATTTTCTTCACTTAATAAATTCTTATAACATTAACTGATATGGATACAATTATTTATTCCTTACATAGTTTTCATAACATTTTCGATCAATAAATTTAAAGTTTTTTTTTCACAAAATTGCATTAACAAATATAAATTAAAACAATATTAAATAACAAATAAGTTATTAAAATAAGTTTTGATTTAAGAGCAAGTTTTTTTCGCCCTTTTTTTATTAGCTTTTATTAATAAATCTAAAAAAAACAAACTTATTAATGCGGATAAATTTTTGAAAAAAAAACGTACTTAAGTAATGTACTAGTTAGTCAAAAATTATGTAATAATGTCAAACGCTGCATTCAGTTCATAATCCACTTAACACAGAAATAATTAATGGAGAAAAATATTTATTTAACGTAACAAAGTAGAAAATATAGACCATATAATAAATAAATTAAAAAATAGAGTACGGAAAATAATGTAAAATAAAATTGTAGAGTAGTAAAAATAATTGATCGTAATGTAACTGTAAGAATACCGATCAAATTGTTTACCATTTTCTAATTTTTTCTGTATATTGAATTAATTGTACATAGTTATCTATCCTAAATCAGATACATATCTCGGTAGAAAAATAAATCATTGTGCGATTTATTATATGTTATTTAGTTGAGCCATTACGATTTATCTATTTTTAATTGAAAATAAGTACGGATATAATTTTTTTAGAAAATATAATTTTCCTATTAAAAAATGTCACTATTAGTCTACAAAATAGTGTTTTTGTTAATTGATTGATGAATTGGTGTAAAAAAAAGAAATGTATAAATACAATTTAACATTGGATGTTAGTATTATTCTTTATTGGTGCGTTCGTTAACTTTTACTAGGTATATGCATACAAATAACAATTTTTTTTTTGTTATTTTATGAACTTAAAATTTAAGTTTAAATTATATTTTAATAAGATATAGTTATTAAAAAATCAGAATAAAGTTACTAATTTTCTTAATATTAATGTTTCTTAAAGTGTGGGTCATGGCCTCCTAGGGGTCCGTTTCTATAAAACGGGGTCTGTGGAATTTGACTATAAGTATATGTAATTATTTAATTTTAGTACAAAGATAAAAATCAAAATTCCATCTTTTTAATAAGTTTAATAGAATAAAAATTTCAAGACAGCAAACCTCGAAGGGCCAAAATAGTTAGCCTATTTGTGCAAAAAAAAAAAAATAAAATAAAAAGATATTCATTTTGGATACAAACCAAGTAAAGATAAAATAATTTTAATGCTCGTAATTTGTTTCAGCAACATTTTTTTTTTTTGTATTTTTTTAATATAACCTAACATTTCATCAGAATTTTTGATAAAAGACATTATTTTTTGAATTTCAGATAGGTGTTGTAAATCAGCAGTAATTGAAGGAGTCGATATTGGATATTCAGAATTTTCTTCATAATTGTCTTAAACCTCATAATACGATGAAATACGTACCTACTCTTTAAGATACTGTAGGTAATATGATAAAATAAAACAATAAAGTACGATAAATAGGATGAGTATTCATAAACATGTAAAATGTCTTTTTTTTATTTTAACACGATTAGTGCACTTTATCGTAATCTGATAAACAAAAGAACATCTTATACGATTAGATAGAGAATAACTGAGCGTCTTAACGAGTAGTTTTTACATTGACTAAATGGAAAAGTCTAGGGACCAACGGAAAACAGCGTCTTATGCGGGAAAGCGTCTTAAGCGAGTTATACTATAAATAATTATGTAGTATCACCTCATTTTATGTATCATTACTTTCGAAAAAGCAATTCTGAATGAAAAAGACTGAGTGGATCAGTTTATATTTCTAAAGATGATTAATGTAGTAGAAAAAACTAAATATCTGTAATTAAGGTTTAACTTTTAATACTCTAGCTTTCGCAAAAAAAATAGAAATCCGAAATGTTTAGTACCTATTAATAACACAAAATTTATTAAAATATTTTGAAATAAATTATTTTATTATTTTATTATATTATTGTTATTTATTTTATCTATTATTTTTTAATATATCCGTTGAAATATTTAATTTTGTCAACATTTCAATTATGTAATATCCAAGTGTTTTTTTTTTTTTTACTTAGAATTTTCTTTCAAAAATTAAGTATTATTAATTAAACTTTAGAATAAAAATTAAACACAAATGTAGCGAGACGTAGCTCATGAGGATCTCGTTTTATAAAAAGATGAATTTCCAAACGGCTACCATTGTACCAAAAGGAAAATTCCCAAATGACTCTGATTTTTTTACCACACAAATTCCTTTCCACTTCATACAGACTTAGGATTGTTTCAAATGAGGTCTAGTTAAAAATGTTTTGGTGTTTTTTTTTTTAAAGGTTATATTCTATTTAAATTATAAAAATTATAAAATAAAAGGCTCGTTTATTTGATATTGTAAATTAAATTATAATGAAATAATATACTATTTTATCATTAAAAAATAGAAAAAAATGTAAGAAAATTGTAGGTATAAATAAAATAAAATAACATCAAAATTGTTTCCGACTATAATGTAGGCCTATATGTACAAATTTAATACACTTATTACTGTCAATATTGATAAATAGCCATTAACAGAATACACATTATCGATTAGATATTAATAGACTGCGGATTATATGTAGTGAAAATACTCTATTATATGCATCATAAAATACAGAAATATGCATTGACTATGTTAAAATATGCACTATAAATTAAATTTTAAAAAATAAATACAGAAAAATGATGGAAATATATTATAATTAATAATTATTATATAAGATTTATGTGTATTTATTTAAAACTATTATAGTTCTCATAGCAGTATATTACAAAATGTTGCTCCAAGTGGTCCATTGTAAAACTATGACGCTTGTCATTCAAAATAAATTTAAATGCAGAAAATGACCGTTCAACATCACAGGACATTACAGGACAGTATTTAAACTTAGAAGCCATGTTACCCGTTATTGTGTTATGCAGTACAGTACTTGTGCCATTAATGTAAGTGTCGATCATATTTAGGGAATCATAGCCAAGATTTTCCTTCAGTAACCGAGTAATCTTTTTTCTGATTTTTTCTGAAAATACGTCAGGCAGTTCAGACATTGTTGTCAATAATTCCTCCATAACTTTTAATGAATTGTGTAGTAGCAAATTTCTTGATTCTAAACTTGTAATTAGTTCTGGTATTTTAGAAAAATGTGTATAAATCAGATTTAAATTGTGTTGTATCGACGGAGTTTCAAATGCTTTCTTGACATCATGAATTAATAAAGCGCCAGAACTTTTAAATTGGTTGATTACCCCTTTTATTTCCATGAAATAGAAGGAAGCACTTTTGATCCAAGTACCCCATCGCATAATAACTCATTTCTCCAAAAACTCATTTTTCAGCAAAGCGGTGAACAGTATGAGCAAAGCAAGTTACGTGGATCAAGTTTGGGTAGAAAGTTTTGAGGGCTACTCCAGCTTTCGTCATGTATGGAGCTGCATCAGAAATAAAAACACAGGCTATCTCATCAATAGAAGTATCGACAACAAATGCGGTGATACTATCGTTTATGAACCGAGCTATAGTTGAATGATTGACTTTTTCAAGTGCTTTAGAAACAATAAGATATACGGGAGAAGGTTCTAGGGATAATTTTTCAATAAATAAATTCACAATATAACGCTCACACGAATCTGTAGTCTCAAATACCGAAATCCAAATTATGCTTTTTTCAATATCACTTCTAATTTTTTCCAAGACATTTCTATAAACGTCTATAATGTAATTTTTTCGTAAAGTGGATTCGTCTGGTATGTTTTGATTCGTGCAATATTTTTTTAGAAAACTACGGAATTTCAGATTACTTAGTTTTTAAGAAGGAATGTTACTCGCTATTAATGCTTTGCATAAATCATTGCTGAAATTATCCTTGCATGTCATACTGTTAGTACGAGACTGTGATATAAGCACCTGGCTACCAGAAATATGGGTTGTCTTACTTTTCTTTTCGGAGGCTGCTATATGAGTTGCTGTACGTATATGCTGGACAATTTGAAACTTCTTTGAACACGGGATTTTTTTCTCACATATCTGGCAGTACACAACCTTTCCGTCAGTAGTAAACGTGTCTGGATATTCATTTATCCAAACATGAATACGTGTATTTTTAATAGGAGGCATCTTATTAAATAAATTAATATTTTAACGTGTACGTTTTGGTGTATTACGAAAATGAGACTGAAAAGCGTACGCTCTAAAAGAAATATGAATTTATTTTGTTCGAACATGGCTTGTGCAAACGATTAAATGATATCTTATAGAAAACTCGATTTAGTATTTATATTTAACGATGGCAGTAGAAACTCATCTGGTCAATTAATTCGGTTATTATGTGCTATATATCTATATAGTATTTGTTTTAAGACATTTAATCAATGTGTTTCTTATATAAAAATACGATTATATGCTATTTACATCACGAATCAATGAAATATGGGTCTTTGGTAAAAAAAAAGGCGATTATATGCAATTGCATAAGCAGATATGCAAATGCATATAATCCGCGGTCTAGATATTAATAATATACGAGACATGTAGGAACGACATCATACACGCAAGCATTGGCAATTTTGACGCTCCTGAGAAATCAACTTTAAATATAGAATGTAGATTTTTACAGTATTTAATTTTTTAAATTTTTTTGTCGACTACCTGAGCCGTTAAGAAATTTACGTATTCGTGAAACCTTTTTTATCGGGAGCTATTTAGGAATATACATGTTCATAAAACCTTTTTCAACGAGGCAGTTTGGGAATAAGCAAATAATGAATCTAGGACAAAATATCCTGTACTAAAATATCCAAGGTTAAAATATCCAAATAAAAATAAATTATAAATATCTGTATAACTGTACTTAATTTTTTCATTTATTTTTTATTTAAATACATTGTTCATTATTAAATCTCATTTAACATTAATAATACATTAATAACACAAAGAGAGTTGGGAACATTGGATCCACCACGAAAAAAAACCAAAATATGTAAAGATGCAAGAAAAACTTAAACTACTTTGTATTGAATATACAAACGGTAAAAAAGAATTAAATATTTTTTTAATTGCAATAGCAAATATAATACGATTTCTTGTTTCTACAATTTTATTTTTTGAGTTATGATGAAAACAAAAATTCCATTTCGTCGAAAACTATTAGGTATATTGTAAATGTTGCTGTATTTTATAACATATTGTCAGTTTATTACAATTATTAAAACAAACAGTTGGAAAATTAGTATAAGTATTAGTATATATATACCCACTATACAACATTTACTATCAGAAATCTCATATGATTATGATAATTGGAGCAATCCTTTTGGTTTAAATCATATACAAAAACACAGAAAAAATATTCACAGATTAATAGACGTTGAGGGTTAGAATTTCGAACTAAGTTGAAGTTTTTTGGATATTTATCTTTTTTATCTCAGTTATTCGAATTTGTTTAGAAATTAAAAAAAAGTACCAACTAGAACTTATATTCTATATTTTATTCTTTATTGGGTGATTTTTGAAGCAATCCTAATTGAAATCATGTACACAGATGAAAAAATTCGCATCATGGGAAAAAAATCCTCGTTTCATTCACATTCACGTTATAAAACACACAAATATATCTTTGATTTTATTTAACAATATTTTCTACAGTTACAATTCGCAAAAAAAAAAAAAAAAGTTATACATTGTTTCGAATTTTATGTGTTTTACTGGAAATATAATATAATACATATTATATTTATATTCATACTTCATAATTTATAGAACACCTTTATTCTATATAATATACGTAATTATAAATATACTATTGATCAAATTATAACTGATATATTTCAATAATTTTAATTTCATATTTATGTGTAATCTAAAAAGGTACATAATTTTATTGTCTGAAGTCAACCTTTTTTTTTTTTATGAATAGTATCGTTAAATCAAAGAATATCCACTTTTAAATGTTTATTAGTAGTGAAGGGTTAATTTTATACAGATTGTATTTGCAACTTGCTACCCACAAATGTTTTGAATTTATATTAACCAATATATACTTATAGAGCTACAAAGAAAACCCACGAATATGTTAGATAGTTATATGTAAATAAAAGACTATTTTTTATATCTGTTATAATTTATCAGCGTGTTTTTATTTGTTTATGGTGACCCATTATTAATTTTGCTTAAAGGCATGTACAGACTATAACTACTCGTACAGACTAAGCAACATTTTGTTAAGAACATATTGTCGAGTGTTGGCAAAAAATTTATTGGATACAGATACATGTCAAAATCGAAATAATATTTATGAATCCACATCCGTCTGTTGAGGAGTTATTAAAAGTTGTTGTTTATTAGTTAACAAGTTAAAGGAGGTAAATTAATACTTAAATGGACCAGACAACTGCTACTACTAGTGCTAGTATTGCGTTCATCATTATATCTGGGGGTTGTGAATTTGGAAAAAATAAGCATTTTCTGCAGGTGTTTGGTAAGGATAAGGAAGTAAGATTAAGTTTATGAGTAAAATATTTAAATTACAAATTAAACTGTTTAACTTATATTTCATATTTAAATACCACAAAAAAAAAGTATTATACAATAGACTATCGAGAAATCGTAGTAGCAAGGTTATTGATGTTTTAAAGTGAACGGAACGTTAAAAAAGGTTCCATATCGTCATGTTATTATTGTTATCAATTATAATACGAATAATATTCATATTTCATATCAATCAGCCGTTTCGCATGTTCAAGATAAATCATTTTTTTCCTACGTAGAATCGGTAAAAATCTCAGAAAATTTTCGGGAGTGAGGGTACAACCCCCAAACCCTACCCCTAGTTGCGTCACTGGCTGCCCATGTTAAAAAAAAGTAAAAGATGGTAGCAGAGACAATTTTTAAAATATGGGATAAGCTATGGTTTCGAAATTATGTTTAAACGATGGCTGTTCATTTTGTAATTTCGTTACCTATGCTAGCGAAATATGATTTTAAAAACTGTCTGTATAGGGCAGCTCCTAAAATCTCAAAAAATATCTATTTTCCATTTAGAATGGACAACACAGATACAAACAATAAGCCACAAATTTCTTTGATACCATGCCGCCCGATGTTGACATGTATCCATAAACTTATTACCACTTGATAGGATACATATTGCCAAAAAAATGTTGCTTGGTCTGTAGATACCTTTAGACTAATTGCCTTTTAATAACACGTAAAAATTTAATTTACAATTATTTCAATATTATTAAAAATATTTTTATATACCTCCACGTCAAAAACAATAAAAGTGTAAATGATAATATCTTGACCACCAAATAACAATTAACTAAAAATATATCAAATAAAACAATTTAAACATGCATTGACTAAATTAATTAATACGCACATACATGTAATTATTGACACGTGAATAGATACCTCCTTATTAAATTTAAGTACATGACCAAAGAACAGTTTACAATATGAAGAAAAAATAGAAATTAAATATTCAACTAAATTAAAAAAAATATCAAAATATATGGTATACTTGGAGTTTACATAAAACATAACTAATACGACAGCTACTTTACTATAATGCTGTAAGAAAAACGTAAAAAGCTTTGAACTTCAGAGTTAAAAATATACTCTATTTCATGCTATATATATCGTAATGGGATACCTAATCATAACAAAATTTAAGATACCAATTATGTCCTTATAAATTGTATCAAATTATTAATAGTATACTAAACTGTTCATTATTTTTATGAACAACACAAAATACTCATAAAATGAAATGCACATAAGTTATAAATAATTTGAGAATTATAACGTCTATACTTAATATAGTTTTTAATTTGCGAAATAACTTTTACGAACAGCAAATATTTTTGTAACTTAGAAGTACTAATTATTAAAATTTAATAATCCATTAAACGTGAATGTAAAATATATTATACAATGTACATAATATTAACATCATCGTTTTAACTAATTATAAAGTTACGATTATTAATAATATTTAATCGTTTCTTACAAATTACAACACTAAAACATACCAAAGTATGAAATGAATAATATTTATTCAACAAAAAATCTTTTTAAAATTTTGTTTAGCGAATAAAATAGTATAAAAATAAAAATCGGTTGATTTATACCAAATAACAAACCAAACCAAAATATTTTATAAATAAATAAAATTAGTTTGTAATTACAAGTTTTTTTTTCTTTTTCAATTATATTTAAAATGATACAATATATTTTAAAAATAAATAATCGGTAAATATAAATAGGTAAAAAGATAAGATAAATATTTTATTATACATCAAGGAATTTGTTTAAAATAGTTTTTTTAATTCTAATAAAACCAATGGCTTAATCGTATTTAAACAATTTTTTCTAATTAAAAATTATAATACCAAATCGTTTATTGGTACAGAAAATAATTCAGATCAATTACACATATAAATACGATATAAATACATATTATTGCTGTAGAATTATATTTAACATAATTAAACACAATTTTCACAGTTAATTTTCATTTCCTCAAATACATTAATAATAGATTCAATGTTCTTATCTTGGTAATAGCTTGCAGAATCTTCGGTTACTACTTGTACACGGTACATTCTAAATTTACATCAAAATTTTGTATCTTTTTAAATCAAGAGCCGGTTAATAAAGAAAAACTTGAAAAAAATCAAATTTTAGAATACCGAAAATAATAATCGTCAAAAAATTATTTTCGAAAACATTTAGACCAGTATAACGTAAGTTGAGTAACCTATACATGAGCTATAACTGTATCTATAATTGAATGATCAATGAAATAAACATTATCGTGCGTTGCATTTAAATTTCGACACTACGTCTGGAAGTATAGGTATTCAATCCATCTGAGTAGATAGAATATAATGTAGTCATAAAAAGAGGGAAACGTGCTTCAATGACTATAAGCGTGATTCTAACATTGAAAAATTATCACGTATTGGTACTACTATACACTAGCCTTTTTTTTACGATCGGATTGAAAATTGATTAAAAAAAAAAAAAAAAAAATATTACATTAAAAATAAATGTTGTATAATTTATTACTTAATATATTTTTAGTCTCATATCTATTATATATGATATTCTATAAGAATTTACCAAATTGGCTTAACAACTTCAGATAAAATATCAATGTTAAAATGTCGATAAAATTAATACATCAGAATTGTTTTAAATAAACATAAATAATTTTTAATACGATTAGCATTGATTATAAGCATTTACAATATGATATTATTAATCTTAAACATTTATTTTCTTTGTAAAAATAATGAAAAAAATTGTCACTTTTTTTTAAATAGGTAATATTTTAAATAAATTATTATTTATTCGACTGTTACATTATAAGTTAATATTAATTATAGCAAAAGATAAAATATATTAGTCACAGATTATGGTTTTTCATACATAGTTTTACATAAAGCATACTGTATATTATCACGCAATGATGATTTAATAACGACCAAGTACATTTCTCATTATTATAATATTCTAAATAAATATTCTACAAAACTTAGAAATTTCTTTTATTTAATTTAAATTACTTTAAATTACTTTAAAATTAAGGATAATGTCACAATATAATGTAAATCTAGCCTATAGATAAATTATATTAAAGCCATGAAAAGAGGGACATTCTTAAGAGTCATTTTAATTTTCCTACTTTTTTTTATCCATCTATAAGGTAATGTTAATTTTAAAAATCAATATTATTAAAAAAAAAAAAATAAAAAATCCAATATTTCTTACATTTACAGAGGTTATTAACAAGCTGCAATACATTAAGTAAATATAATAATTATAAAAAATAAAATTTAAATTACAAAATGCTTAAAAAAGTTACGAAAACTTTAAAGATTATCTATAGAATACAAAATGTCTATTAATTATAAATAAGATTTTTATATATTTAATTATATTAATAATGAAATAAATATGATCAATAAATATAGCTACATAAGGAAGATTAAGCTAATACACGGATTATGATATGTTTATTTCTTTATTGCTAATTGTTATTCATAGGAATGAAAACAAAGAATTATAATTGTTTATATCTATGGCAAATTGTGATAAGAATAATTAATATCCGATAACGTACATTTCGTGTTAAATAACCTAAAAAATGTATTAATTTATAATTATTATTTTTCATTGTAAATAAAAATTATAAAGATTGTAGAAATTAAAATTAAATGTATTACTTCTGAACATTAAAAAGTTATTGAATTATATATCATATTATATGAAGTATTCGTGTAATCTTCTCTATAATTGTTTTAATTTTTCTATATCCTTAATGGTAATATGCTTTATTTATTGTTATTAAGTAAATGTACTGAACTATAAGACTCATTATGTGTAAAATTTAATAATTAATAAAACTAGCAATCAATGTATAGGTGATAATTACTTACCTTATATTTCACTCGTATTGATTCCCTTCTTCTGATTCTGCTGTGAAACTCGCTAACACTGTGTAAAAAAGAATTTTCTTTATTGTTAGCGCCTGATTTTGACGACAAGGATTTTCTAGAATTATTCAAAGTGGGAGCCATAATGATTTACTAATAAATAGTTACTCCCATCAAAATACACGATTTCACAATGAAAATATAGCGTTATTGGTTAATTAAATAAATCTATGACAAGCAATACAAAATATTGAATTATCTACGTGTACACAACAAAAAAGTTGAATATTAACAACATTATACTAAATTCATTGGATAATAAAAAGATACTATTTGAATAGTAACGGATTCTTAAATGATAACATCATTGTTATGAGAGACACAGTGTCGCCACTATATTTAAAATGAATTCTTGGGGAAATAATTATTGTTTACACTTTACTTATTTTTATTTTTAAATGTATTTTATTCAAAAGATTGTATATTTAATAATTTTTAAAGAAAAAGACGAAAAGATTCACGCACAATCATTGAAGTTATAAATCGATTAAATTGTTTATGGAGGTACCATTGCAATCATAGACCTATTATTTGATGGACGGTGCTTAGAGAGAGAAACCCATTTCAACATTGAGTGAGAGAGTTAGACGAATACCCAGGAATCATTAAAAACATAACTGACATAGTTTTCACCATAGATGTATAAAACAATATATATATTGTTGTATATATCTATAGTTTACATAGACCTATTACAGATAATAGGTCTATGATTTTAACACAGATATTTATATATGCGGATTCTAATCACGGTCTTAGAAGATAAGACTACTAAGACTGTTATTCTAATGAAAAATTTCAAGTATATGGATTAATAAACATTTTTATTATTTTTTTATCCATGATATTCCTGACCATATGCTAGTCTCCATCATTCAATATCTTATTTGTTTCAATTGACAAATGATGAGAAGATTTCGAGACGAGTGGAGGTTTAAGACCCAGGTGGCCGACTCCAAATGGTTGGGAGGAAGGCGAAGGAGAAGAAGAAAAAGAATAAGAAAGAGGAGATAAGAAAAACGATTGAATCAAAAAATTCTAAAAATACGAATTTGTAAATTTTAATTTTATATTTGTCATATTTATACTATATTTATATTTATATTAAATTTAATAACACACAAATGAAAAAATAAATCTTATCAAATAATAAGGTATCAAGAACTAACCCAAAGGAAAAATTTAGAAATTTATATGTTTGATGTATTTAAATTTAGTATATTACCTACAATACCATAGAACATAATATATCTTATGACAGTTGTTTTTCTATATACTGTAGCGCAATCTTCAACATATCATAATGACTAAATTTAAGCAATTTAATTAACGCTTTAATATACTAGTAGAGCGCGCTAAATAATACAGATATATATTTTATCCGTGTATTAATATTATAGCCTCTAATTTGGAGGTAACGTCTCCATCTACCTTTATATTTTT
This sequence comes from Sipha flava, assembly GCF_003268045.1. Classification (NCBI taxonomy): domain Eukaryota; kingdom Metazoa; phylum Arthropoda; class Insecta; order Hemiptera; family Aphididae; genus Sipha; species Sipha flava. Next base: position 4,297,949 of record NW_020273076.1, read on the forward strand.
TTTTATCACTATTTTCTACTTAAATATTAAAACTATGGATCATTGGAATAAACAGAACTTAGTCTGTCGAAATGGATATGACTTTGGTTAAGTCATATTTTTCCTGGAAAATTAAAATCTTAATAATACAATTCAAATTAATGATTAACTTATAACTTTATTATCTTATATATATATATATTTAAATCAAAAAAATACATAATGAAGCAAAAAAAAGGAGTTCTTATAACTATTTTATTCTTAATAAGACATTATTACATTATTTTAGTTTAACAAATCTTTATTCTTTACCCTCCTAATTTTTACCTCGGTCTTTCACTAAACTACCTAATTTTTCTTTAAAATTAATTTTTATCATAACCCTTTCAGTCCCACAACTTTCACTACTATTATATTCATCATATCATGCTTAAACCATTTTAAACTAAACTCTATCTCTTACTTTTCTCATATAGTGCATTTTTACACCAATAATTGGTTTAAGTTACTTTAAGTTATTATTACAATCATAAATAAAAGTATACTTCATGGTTTTATAAATAAATTATAAAATAAGTTACAATGATACTAAAGGAATTTTCGTTTTTTGAAAATAATCGAATTATTCCTATATGTTCTCAAAATATTCCTTTACCTATATTATAATAATTCTATTCGATTTTGACTAAAAGATTGTTTTATTGTTTTTGAGAGATATATTGATGCAGTATATATGAATCTAAGACGATTTATTCGATCTCATGTGATCCGTGGGAACGTAGGGCCTAGAAAAGTCATCTTAATATGTGAGTTGAAGGATATGTGTTTTCTAATACCAACATACATATAACACAAACGTCAGTCGCCGTTATTTCATAACAATACCAAGCCATATTACATATATAATGTTGATACATATCCGTAATCTATACCCGTTAATGTGTTCTATCGATGATCTGGATTATTACTTATAAAATAGCCTTCAAATAACAATGGATTTTTTTGTAAAAGAAAACATCCATATATAAACATACATATATCTACAGCTATCTCTATTATTGTAATGAAACAACAGAAACAGTTTCTCAACATGTAGACCCGTGTATACGACCTTAACATCGATTTTTTTGATAAATATGTTAATTAATAAATGGATAAATGATAATTAATAGCATAAATAGTTAATACATTGTGTGTATAATTTTACAATAAGATATAAAATCTGTAGAAAAACAGAAAATTAGGATTAGATTAAAATAATAATCGGTGTAGCAAAATTTGTCTAAATAATCTCCGAAAACCATTATTTATAACCTGGTCCAGACCTACAAGGGAAGAGGTTTTAAGCCCAAGAATAATATTATTTTAATTATTAAAAGCATATATTTTATTTGTATTTGTATTTACATGTCATACAGACGAAAAAATGATTACATCTAAATAAATTCGTATTCAATTAAATTTGTAAAAAAATGTAAACATTTTCAAACTTTTCATTATAATAAAAATTACATAACTAATTGTTATTAGTTACTAGGTAAGAATATATTTTATAAGCTATTTTAAATTATGATATCCCATGAGAAGACAATACCATGGCTCCACGAAACGTCATTATTGAATAAAGGCGACACCTAATAACATTATCGAATTTATTGTAAAATGAAATAGTCTTCTAAATTAATACCTTACTGTAGTATATTTTTTATTAAATACGAACCTAAACTGTTTTTTATTTTCCCTAAAATGATAAGAAAAAGTATATGATCTAATTTATTCATATATTTATTTATATACGTTAAGATTGAAAGGCATTGAAATAGGAAAAGTGAAATTATCATACATTTGTTAATGTTAAGAAGATTATAAAACAATTTATGGATGATAATCGTTGAAGAGGATAAAGTAAAGGAAGTTATTTTCTCTAGTTTCTGTTTTTTACAAAACAAGACGTTCTATTAAGTATACCGATGGAACTATCATATGTTTCTTTGTCAAATAAAAAAAAATCTTGCGATCCAATGTTAAACTACTATGAGTTCACTAAATATAAAATCGACTTGCATCTGGTCAATATTACTTATTTTCTGTTTTCGAATTAAAGCGTCAAGGATCATTGTACTATACAGTGCAGTGTATTGTTTCAATGGACAGAGGTTCTGTACATAGTCTATTAACTAAAACTGTAAACAGTAAAGACCTAAAGCATCAACTTTTTGAAACAGAGTTACTTTGTTATGCGGTTTCAAAATATTCTCTCTAACTATTTTGTTTCCTTCTAATGTTGTTCATACTTTTAGTTACCTAGATATCATAAATATCTAGGCTGATTATTGAATATTTATGTTGAATGTTTTTTCGTTGGCTAAAGTAAACTTTGTACACCATTATTTTGTATGATAGCCACTATTGTATATGTATTAACCATACAACTCTTTAATATTTCTTGTTTACTACTGTTTAGTCAATAAGAAATATATTATAATCTTCTAAGTTAATTTTATTTTTATATAGCAACTAGCGAAGTATGTCATATTTGTATTTATTTTTCAAGTCACGTTTTTTATATAGTACATTTATTGTTTTGTTACGTAAAACACGTGAACACGCGTTATTAAATAAATCAGTTTCAATACTATAATGAGTAGTGATTATTGTACATGTACTGCCAATAATATACTTAGTTTACAAAAAGTATAAAATATTATCTTAAACACATATTTTAGGGTAAGGTTTTATTAAGTTATGCAACTTTTTGTTGTATATTTTAAGTATTATAGATAATAATTTAATAAAAATTATATACAAAATGTTAGATTTGAATTTTAACTTTATGTCTAATAAAATATACTGGGAAGTACATTCTGTACTATAACAATATTTACGTAACAGTGCCCTGGGTAGAATTTTATTTTCCAAAGATATACCTATTAACTTATATTTTCAACAAACTAATTTCAACATTTTTCTTTTTAAATTCGAGAAATAAGTTATATAAAATGCATATTGTATTATATATTTATTCTCTCGTACACTTATATTATTAAACTTATAGTCACAAGCCCCTTAAGGTCATTTTAGGAGATAATTCACAATGTTTTTACACAATTGGTTTACGCTAATAACAACTCACAATAACATTATTTTATCACAATGAAACATATTAGCCTGAAAGCAATTTTTGTGTGGAAGGATTGGATACTAAAACAACCTCGTTTCCGGGGTAACATTCTGATCCCCGCCAATGGTTGCATATGAAACGAAAGTCGATGAATAAGTACATATATAAGGCGTAATACGCTATGCACAAATTTATTAATATTATAATTTATCAACCACCACCAACAACAGAACAACACTGAATTTTGCAGCAACGTTGAATAAGTTTCATTCACAATCGAAATGATATCTTTTAAGGTAAGTTAAATATAATAATACTACTACTGTATACTGACATATTAATATACATTTAATTATAAATAGTTTAAATTTGAAATCCTGGTGGGAGTTTAGTCATAATAATAACAATCAAATAATTTTAGTTTTTAAATCTTTATTATAATTAAGTATTGAATATATTTAACATAAAATTACACACTATTTTTTCAAACAAAACAAAATTAATTAATTTATGCTTTATTTGTAAATTCTCTATATTATGTGAACCAACAAAAAACTTAAAAATTACATTTACTATTGAATTTAAAAATAAAAAATGTGCGGTATTCAACTAACTATAAATGGACATCGGCATCCAACAATTTTGCAAAACTAAAATTTATAAAATAAAACCTACAAAAACAAAAAAAAAATAGTAATTTTTTATTTATACTAAAACTGTGATTTTAGAAAATTGAAAGTAAAATATGAAATTCTTATCCACTGGGAGTGAGGTAGAAATGTAACTGAACGGTTTGAAGTTTAACGGTACACTAATAAACAAACAATTTTAGTTTTATACAATTTAAATTTACCTAATATTTAGTAGGTACGACTATATGGTAAACTTTGTACATAGAAATTCACATATTAACTTTAGCCGTTAGTAACTCTAAATTTGAGATTTTTGATAAATAAAATAAAACTCTATCTTAATAATTGCAGATGATATAATTAAATATGAGAATTAATGTGTCCCAGTTGTGCATATTTTCAGATAGTTTCCCAAAATATCACATAAAACTAAAAAATTTTTAATTTGTAATTTTGAAATGAATTACATCAGAGATGCGAAGACAGTTGCATATTATATTATAATGACTCAAAAAGTAATTATTATTACTTCTATTACTTCAATAGTATTAAAATTTGTTTACAGAGTCGGCATTTTGGTGGGACGGAGTGCATAACCTCTCACCTATTAATGACTTATTTATATAGTTGGTAATAATCAACAAATCAAGTAATATTAGCGTTGTAGAATTTTGTTTTAAAAAGTAATCGGCAAATTTATGCATATATAATCTCCTTTCCCATTAATATTTGCTAACACTGTGTGTTTATCAATTTATAAATTTTATATTTAGGAATATTAGAATCACTTCAAATTTGGTTTTTTAAAATCGGGATTAATAAGAATCGATATAAAGATGAAAGAAATGGCAGTTAATATAATTTTCATAAATAAGACAGGTGGTTTTGAATTAAATGTTTTGTTTTTTTTTAATTTTATAATATTTATATATATATATATAATCGGTGCTCTAGGACGCAATATGAATATGGGATATTAGAAGTAGAAATATTTAGCACAATTTTCTAAATTGGCTTGATCAAGGATTGTCATCAAATTGTAGATTTTGAGTATTGTGTTTATTATATTATATAACTAATTATTAGACATAAGTAGGGAACGGATTTATATGTAATAAAAATACATAAATATGTACATATGTATGTAAGTATAATTTATAAAATATGTACTAAAACCATCCAAATATGTAGGAAAAAAATTTAAAAAAAAAAAAAAAATTATAATTATTAAATTATCAAAATAATTTGCTGCATTGAATAATTACAATATATTTTAAATTATCAAATATTAAATGTCGCCTATTAGATCTGAAAATATTTTTAAAACGGCTAAATGATCGTTCCACATCAACCTACATCGGTTGATTTAAGCATATTTGAAGGGCATAATATTAGAAGGCGATAATTCCAAATTTTTAGAAGGGTGTCTGCCACTAATTATGTCATTAATTGATTTAAAATCAATATGGGCTGAAATTTTTTCCTGTAAAAACATGAATTTTCTTTTTTACTACTTCTTCTATTGGTCCGTTTACGAGTTTTCATTTTGCAATCGTTGATTCGAAATTGCATACTTTCATTCAAGGACATATTTTTGTTTCTAATTTTTTAATTGTATGTGCAATAAAACTAAAATTCATTAAAATGAAAATTAAATTTGTTTTCAATGTTTCATTTTGCATAATATTTTGAGCTTTTCTAATAGCGATAAAAGTTCTGGATCTAAATTTGAAATAATTTTTTGTATTTTTGTACGAAGAAGACGTATGAATGATGAAATAATAAAATATGTTTAAAAATATTTACAAATTAGTGAAATATGTAAAAATATGTAATTATACCAAAATATGTAAAAATATGTAAAATAAAAGTAGCATCATATTAATAGGAATGATTTAAATCATGAACATTTCTTATCAAATTTTAAATATCTCGTTTTAATAAAAATATGTATTTACATATAAATCCGTTCCCTAGACATAAGTATTTGAGCATACCTCCGTCTTCAAGACTAGTAGTATTTTGGCTTTAACGTAGCGAGCCTAACAAGTACGTCGTCAAAGGGGAGCCTTAGGGGGCTGGCCCCCTTGATTTTGATTTTTAAATATTATGGTGTTTAGTTGTCCCAAACCGGCTAAATTCTGAATGTATATTTCATATGGGCGATTGTAAACTCCGCTAGAATATCAGTTAAGATAAAAGGATAATAAAAGGTCTAATGTAAACTCCACCAGTTTTTTTTTCTTACCTGTAATGAGTATATGTAAACTCCTCCAGTTTTTTTTTTGTTTACCTGCTCAGTGTTCACATTGCCACGTGCCTTCTCACATTAAATACGTTGACATCTATTGGGATGATGTACATCGAAATCGATAAAATTATTGTCATGGTTCGATTCATTTTAAGGTGGATTTATATCCACATTGATTCATTTATTAATAATTATATCTTCATATTATCTGAAATTAGTATTTCCAATGTTGATATCGGCAGTAGGTAAGGTATACATAAAGTATACTTTGACGAACATAATCATTCGTAGCCTGCGTGTTTCCGTGTATATTTTATATTGAACGAAATATGTCACAACAATAATAATATAAAATTAATTACTGGTCATCGAGGCAATTTATTAGTTTTATTTAACAACTACAAATATAACCAAAATATAAAATACACGTCTGATGAAATAAAATGGAGATATGATATTATATAATATTATAATAATAATATTCATTTATTATTACTTATTACGTATTACTTTTAATAATATATCATATTAATTTTATACTACTACTCGATTTTCTTCACTGGCGGAGTTTACATGAACCCAATTTTACCTGTTTTATTTTTTTGGCGGAGTTTACATTAAAAAAAGGTACTTGTGGTGGAGTTTACATGCGCCCTTTCCATATAATTAACGATCGTATAACAAAAATTAAATTCTGAGATTCTATTTTATAAATATTCGTCATTTGACAATTTGACAATAGTACGTGTATTAATAGATTGAAAACTAGAAATTCCAAATACGGATATCGAACGCACATTTAATAAACACAATTACAGAAAGAGGCCTAAAAATGTTGGCCCCCCTATAGAAATATGTCTGGTTACGTGCCTGAAGCCTAAGTTAGACGATGATCGAGTATTTCATCGTCCAAAAAACGTCGTAAAAAACCAGTATTAAGTAACATGTTTTCTGATAGTATAAGTACCTACTAGAAATGTATATGTACAAGAGAACCATACAGTAAAAGTCACTTCAATACATCCGTCTCTCTTTCCCTAAGCCTACGCCCAAGCCACATGATTACCTAACTATTGATCCAACAATACTTCACCTCCTCCTGATTCAGAGATAAAGAAAATAATGCCTAGTGTCCTTAATTCATTAAAACAGTCAATAAATCCATTTAACCATAAACTTATCAATGTAATTACAAATGTTCTAGAAAAAATATATTAAAAAACGAAACTTTTAAAAATAAATCCTTCTAAATTGTATTATTTAACGCTAATGGTCTAAAATTCATATAAACAAATTGCAAGTCCAGAGGCGTCAATTGGGGTCAAACTATGGTAAATGCCCCACTCTAAAAAATTTTAAAAAGTCGGTAATTCTGTGTCCGATGATTAAATGCTAAAATCGGTAAATAGTAAATTTTTATTTACTATTTTTTACTCAGAAATCAGATAATATTATCTTTTAAATACACGTTCATGGTTTATTAAGAGTTGGGAGCCAGTCCTCCTCGGTTTACGACAATCATTATTATGCGAACCTTATAAACTTTATTTTAGGTATATTATATATTTCTATATATGTGCCTTTATAAAAATAGTTTTCGGGATATCGATATCATAAAAATTGAGCTCATAATCTATAAAAAACCATTAAAATCGTTTCTATTTACCTCAAACTACGGTACATTGTATTTGAGTTGCAATTTTATGTTTTTATAAATAAGTTCTTTAAAGTATTAAATATACAAATAATGAAATTATAAGTATTTATTTAATTAGATTTATATTATTATTCCATTAAACCTGTTGATAGGTAACTTATAGCCTATTGAATAAATAAATAAATTAATGTTTTACTATCTTTAATGTTATTATTTAATTGGGTAAATTTAAACAACTTTATTTATCATTGTGATACATTATTCATTACTAATTCCTACTTGTTTTGTTCCGAAAAAATATTTTATTGATAGTCTATGGTCTATAAATATTAAATATTTAAATATGTATGTATATAGGTAACCATAATTTTTTAAATAATATGAAGTCGGCAAATTTAGTCAGTTGCCCCACCCTTTCAAAAGTTGAAATGACGCCCTTGTGCAAGTCACTCTAACAAACGTAATGACATTGTACTCAAAACACATTTTATAAAATACTCATAAATACATACCTAATAAACTAATTAAAACAGAAGAATTAAAATAGAAATATTGTTTTTTTTTATTAAATCCTCAATAATATTTTGTAAGTTCTTCCAAATTTCTGCCAAGATTTTCTACAATCTTGCATTTTTTTAATAAAATTAAATAATATTCTAGTTACAATTGCAACAATTAATTTTCTTCCAAGAAATAATCTTATTAACTCAAATTATCTAAATTATTTTATTACCTTTAGTAAAAATTTTATTATTGGAAGTGATTAGGTAGGTAGGTATAATATAAATCATCCGAGTTAAAATTTGCCACACAAATAATCATTGTGGCATTATTCTTTATAACACAACAAGCATAAAAATCAATATAAAGTACTTGTTCCTTCAAGTTAGTCTTACTAGCCAACTTCTCGTCGTAAGAATTCGAATATTCTTGATATTTTTGTTATAAAAATATCCTAATAATTTATATTATGTAATAACAACCTTTTAGACGTGAACTATAATCATTCATTAGTTATATATATATATATATAAGTATCCACTAACTCATGTAGGACCACCCAGAATATTTTAATGCTATTATAAATTAATGAATATTTCACGACTTAATAAATCGGGAAATCAAATTAAATATCAAACTAAAGTCCAATGACGACATTAATAGTGCTGTTTATGAATCTCAATGATATCATCCAATCAGCGTCACGGTCGACGTACGAATAAAAATGAAATGGTTTAACATTAAAATACCACCGCAAGCAGTACTGTTTTCGAGTTATAAATTGCAGAAAAAATTTGTAGTTAATGCGATAGTAATTTTATCCAAATTTGTAAACGGGGAAACACGTATCACATTATTCTAGTTCTTGTTTAATCCTTATTAAACAAACGTAACACCACGATTGTTGATGATAATTATTGATAATGTTGTCCTCAAGTTCTTGCTATGCACTGTGGTCCTGATTATGGCAGCAGTGACCGTAACCATTGGAGCCGACGACACAGCTGCCGCCGCAGACATCACAGCGGCAGAACCATCGGTGTACTCTCCGGCCTATCTACCACCGAAACACAACCCGTATGATGGCGCCGTGACCAGCACTTCGACCAATATCATTCGAACGCCGGGCAACTTCGGGCAAGTGGCCGCGTTCCACAAGACGGTCGAGACGCCGTTCTCGTTAGCACACAAGGCCGACGTGCGTTTCACCAACGACGTGGTACAACCGTATCAGCCCTCGGGCCCTTACCCGTACGCCGCGAGCCCTTATCCGTACGCCGTTGGCCCCTATCCGTACGGTGCGGGCCCTTATCCGTACGCCACTGGTCCAGCGAACGCGGCCAGTCCATACCCGTACACGACAAGTGACCCGTATAAAGCGTACGGCTACGGCCTGTCCGCCGCTCCGGTCGCAGTACCTTACGGGTACAACCCGATCGCCGTGCCGCAGGCCACAGGGCCCTACGGATACGGCTCGACTGCCGGCGCACCAGTGACTTCGCACGCAGTCGTGACGCCACACTCCGTCGCTCATACCAGTTTTTCTGGACCATACGGATCCCACTACTCGTACAAACGATAACCGTGTATAGCACCTGTACGTACATATGTAAACATTAATTTAGTTATTTGTTATTTACATTGAATTTATATATAATACAAAAATTATTGGAAAAAAGTAGTTAATTAATTTTGAATACCATACGGCCTACTTGATTAATAAAATGGCAATTAATGGTCAGCTGAATGTTAGATGGACATAATCCGAGATCAAAAACGACGTTTTTTTGATAAAATAAAAATGAAAGAAAAACTACCACTATTAGTATGTGTTTTCTCAATGCTAATTAAATAACAATTGAGTTCAATTTCATGAAAAATTAAAACCCCTATGTGCCTACATCACAGACATTATTCTCTTCGAACAGAGTAATAATTTTGATTTAAGCCCATGACAGACATGTTTGCGTTTAACAGCTTTTAATTGTACCTTAGTAAATTATAGTTTGCCCATGAAAATGAAGTGCTGTTCTCAGTGGCGACTCGTGCTATGGTGCACAGGAGCACGCGAACCACCTAAAAAAATTATATAAAAAAGTTATTAGATTCCTATACTAAATTATAATCGGTTATTATGTACGTAGTCTGTGATTAATAAAAATGTTTGTTAATAAAAAGAAAAGTTTTCCCAGCTTTTCGTGTGGGGAAGTGTGTCTCTGGCAACTAAATAATTAACACGTTCGTTGTGCTCCGGAAGGCCGTACAAAAGTTAGCTAAATACGTAGGCTAAAATACGTAAATATTGTCGTTTGATATTAAATTCTTTAAAAACTGAAACCGTTACACGACACACAAGACAAACAGCTTTCCATTAATTTCAATGAAAAAGTAATTTATAGACCATTGAAAATTCGACAATCATCAATATATTTGCGTTTTTTTTCTGTCTGACATTTTCATATGCACACTTTACAATTAAATATCGATATCATCCGTGTACTTAAAATAACGTACTAATCAAACTAATGTGTACCTTAATTCATAACTAGGGTCCGGATTTGTATGCACTTAAAAACCTTAAAATAGTATGCATTTATGCATCAAAAAACCTTTAAATATGCACTAGATATGCTCTTATTTTTTTTAAAAAATATGCAAAAATATGCTCTTACCCAAAATATATGCATTTATAATTTTTTTTTTAATTTTTTCTTTATATATTAATAAATAATAATTAATACAACATAATCAAACAAACTTATTTTTTTTATTACCGGCACTGCAACATCAACTTACAACATTAATTAAAGACAAAAAATGTTTAAAAATTACATTAAATTAATAAAGTGCACTTTAGTTAAAAATAATAATAAAAAAAATGTATTTAATTTTTTTATACCAATGAAGACAATTTATATATATAAAAAAAACAATTTAAACAAATAAAAACATTTTAATTACCTAATAGATATAAATCGATATTTACTTTTTATAAAAAGAGTTAACAATAATATACTCTTCCATATGTTCAGGTGTCATATTTATTCTTCTATCACTTAATATATGTTTATATAGACTGAAGGATCTTTCCACATCTACTGACGTCAACGATGCATATTTCATATTTGCCACAGAGCAAGGATTGAAATTTTCTGGAATCTGTATTTCATTGTTACCTGATATAACTAGTCCGATTTGTTCTAGTACTTGAAATCCTTTATTTTTTTGATATAACTGAGATATTTTATTTTTTATGATAGAACCTTTGTCACCTTGTATATTTGATAGTTCGGAAATTATAATTTTCGTAATCTCTAACGATTGTAGTAATGTCAATTTAGTATCTTCTAAATTTGTGATTGCCCGAATAAGTCCAGAAAAGTTAATTTTTATAAATGTTAAATCATTTTTCACTGTAGTCAAATTGAACATTTTTTTACAATTGCTGAAGAATCATTATCTAGTTTTTCTATTATACTTTTAATACCTTCATAGTTATTTGCATTAAATATAACTGCCTCTATCCATGTCCCCCATCTTGTAATAACTGGTTCCGGGGGCAATGGTAAACCAGGTAGCATTCTTTATATAGTTGAATACGAGAAGGTGACTTTAAAAAAAGATTTTTTTACATTGTTAATTAATTTATTTACATCGGGGAATAACTCTCTTACCTTTTCTGCTACTCTGTTTAACATATGTGCTACGCATGTTACATGGATGATATTTGAGTAAAACACTTTTAATGCATCTCCAGTTTTAACCATATATGGCGCTGCATCTGATAAAAACAATCTTAGGTTTTCGTCATTTCCCCCAGCGGGCCATAATATTTTTAAACTATCGTTAATAAAACGAGATACGGTAGAGTGATTTGTTTTTGGCAGTTCTTTACATGCTAATAGATAGGGTTGACTTGGTGTATCACATTCTAAAACGCCAACTAATAAATTTGCTATATAACGGCCGTTTGTATCAGTTGTTTCGTCAACAGCAATCCAAATATCTGAATTTCCAATAATTTCTCGGATTGCATTTATAACATTATTGTAACATGGACCAAGATAATTTTTTCTAAGTGTACTTTCATCGGGAATATGCTTACCTGTGTACTTTTCCAAAAAAATTCTTGAATTCGGGAATTTGAAGTTTATTCCATGGTATATTAGCGACTATCAAAGCTGAACAAAGATCCTCGTTAAAAATGTTACCAGATTTAGGTTTTGCGTCCAATACAAATAATTGTTTTTTGTTATCATTTGCTTTACGATTTAAAGCACTTTTATGCAAAGCAGTATCAACGTGTTGTTTTATTTGAAATTTTTTGGTGCAAACGATTTTTTTGTCACACAATTGACAAAACACTACAGAACCGTCCGTAGTAAAAATTGTGTGGTCTGTTTTATTATACAATGCAATCCATTGTTTTATTAAAATTTGAATATTACTACGACTTTTCGGCATTTTAAAATTTACGAGTGTAAAAAAAATTATTAAAGAAATTTGTTTATATACGGAATGCGGATTACGAAATTATATTTATAGGCGATTACCGACTGGCGACTACAGCACGACGCGCGACGATTAAATACCAACTAAATGTAAAACAACAAGAGCCACGATGCAGCGTGTTTATCCAATATAAGACTTAAAATCACGATAATAATAATAATAATCATGCTAAAAATATAATTGTATGAAGGAAATTTATATATAACTAGTCTTCATTGTTGTCGATCGATGTGTTTCGATAAGCAAGATATGGTTTTAATACAAATTAAATATTTCCCCACAATACTTCATAAACTCATAAATCTAGTTTCTATAGTGAAATATAAATAAAATAACTATTATGTACCAAAATATGCTTTATTATGCCGAATTCTTCAAATATGCTCTCAACCTTAAAATATGCATTTATATGCAAAATAAACTTTTTTCTATAGATTCTCTGCTACACAAATCGTTCACATTTCTTACTCCCGTTGAACTGCATACACTTATTACAAATATGTAAATGCATAAAAATCCGGACCCTATTCATAACCTTTTCTATAGACAATAAATGATAAGAAAACCAGTTCAATATATAAGATTATTTTTGTACTTTTATACTTAGTGGCCCGCTTGAAGATAATTGTTTACCAAAGTGGCCCATCAAAGGAAAAAAGTTGGACGTCACTGTATTACATCATCATAATACTGTGGAAAATCGGTTTTATAAAATTTGTAAATGTTATTAGTGATTTGAGAGAAAAGAGAAAGAACAATTATTAAACATCCCTTGGTGTTTCATAACATCAATATAATTTGTAATTTTTTTAAGTCATGAACTCAGAGCACACATACATTAAAACAAAATATTCTTAAGGTGGGTAAAAAACCGTGATGCATTCCTAAGATTCGTTAAAATATAATGTTCGGTTATATATACGTCAGAAGAGTCAGAAAACTATCATAATATTGATACTTCGTCTAGATCTTCATAATTACTTAATGTTATTATTAAAAGTGATGTAATTTGCTTAAACATAGCTGGTGATTCATTTTCTCCGACTTTCTCCCTTTGCTGGGATTTACAAAGAGTAAATTGTGATTTTTTTGAAACAGCTAAACATACTGAAAATATATTTAAAATTGTAATAAAAAACCGATAATATGCAAACGAAGAATTTTCAATTTTATTTAATAAATCTAAAAACATATTAAAATCAGTTAATTAACGATCAAGGATTCCGAAGAATATTTTCGAATTTAAATTTATACAACTCCTACGACTTTTTACAAAAAGTGAATAAATGATTATTAACAAGTCTGCAAAAAATTATTCCTAAATTGTGTCAGTAAAAAATATAAAGGTATTAAACTTTGTGTTAATTTTTATTTCCAATCTAAACTCAATAGTTTTTGAAGCAGAATTTTTACTTTGGCAAACAAAGTAGACCAAGATTTTCGAAAAAGATAAGCCATCAAATATTTTTAATGCGTTGTCTTAGTGCAATCTAAAATGTTTTCCTAATTAAATGTTAATCGAAACTATCCGTATCAACATCAATACCTAAAAGGACGTTTTCTACTTTAGAACGTCGCGAAACTTTTTAAGAAACAGAATCAGGTAAGAAAGAATAGTACGACCAGTCCTAATGAGTGTGCATAGAAGTATTGAAATTGACGCTAAAAAAGTTATTAAAAGATTTTCAAATACTTCAAGGAAAATTGAATTAGTATATTAATATTATAGTAGGTATGCTACAGTGGCGGTCAAATGATTTTGTCATGGGGGGGGGGATGTAGCTGATTTTTTAACAAACACTATATATAAAAATCTTTATTTTTAAACATGGAAATTATATTATATTAATGATATTTATATTATTAAATCTATTTTTCTGGTTTTTTTGCCAATTCGTCCAGTACTTCGTCTACAGTTATATTGACAACCACATAATGAACAACCATAGTGATTAAACCATTGAGACGACCCTAAAATAATATAATTACACATTTCATATAATAATATAATATATTATTTTAAGCATTAAGTACTAAATTTAAATTTCATACATTCTTATAATTTAACTATAAAGAAAATGAAAAAAATCTAAAAAGTTTGTTTCAATTAATATTTTAGTGTTTTATGTTTAAACTGTTAATTTTATTCGAGCCTAGAGACTGTATAATAACTAATAAGTACAGTATATTTATTTTTTTAAATAGAAAATAGATGACCTATATTATATTATGTATAATATGGATGAATAATAAATACCTATTTAAAAAAAAGTCATGGAGGGATCTATCCCCCTCATCCCCCCCCCCGTTTTACCGCCACGGGTATGCTATATATTTTTAAATATACATATATATATATTTAAATTGTGTACTAAATTATAGTCAATTATATATATTTTACGAAATCGGAGCTATATTTTATCGAGCTGATAACGGTTTATTTGTCTTTTATCTCATATAATTAACTATTATTTATTAATTATTATTACCTATATAATGTTTTAACTATCAAATTATATCATGTACAAAACGGTTTTAATGACATCGATTCTGTAATTTTTAAGCAAACCACTATAAGTATTTAAAAAGTACGGTGTGTACCATAAAATTTTTAAAAACTTATTCATTTAGGTCACAAAAACAATTGCAAACTTACATTTAAATAAATGTTTTCAAAGATATAGACTCATGTTCTTATTGCAGAGTACCTACGTCCCAGAATACAGATATTTATTTCAAATATATAAAATAGTGTGCAGTACAAACAATTTAAGAATTTAGGTCTTGATGTTATCATTTCCATTGATCTGCTAATGATTATAAAACATTTTGAAAATGAGTATGATTTTATGAACATATATCTATAATTTATGACATGATAATAATACATATCAATATTTGAAATATGTATTCGAGTAGTTAAAAAGTACATTACAAGACTGGACTGGTCATTATAAAATTAATACTATAAAGCAGATAGCATGAGCGTATTAATATTTCGAAGAGCTACATTTCTTCGAGATGGTACATGTAATAGTAGATTGTTATTAGTTAAATATTATTATTCATTATACAATCCACGTGTATAAGACATTATTTTAATTTAAGATAACCCAGTCAAGATGTATTTAACAATTATGGCGTCAAATGTGATATAATATAGTCATAAACTAAACCACTTGAGAAATGCATAGTTTACATGATAGGTATGTATATATTAAATACAAAAAACAATATGTAATTCAGTAGTTATGTTACCACTCAACACAATTTTGTTTTGTTTAATGTAAAATATGCTGTTTATTAAGATAAAATATTGTGCCATTTATATTGTAACTTTAATGTTTCTATCATTTGTAATGTATTTTATATTTATACAGAATGAACCTAATTATAGGTAAGTACATACATTTTATTTCATAACAAATATTTGGACTTATTATACTCAATGATTAATTTTATAGTATGAAAAAAACGAAAATTTTTAACTGAAATCTAAGGAATAATATTTAAATTACCTACTAGAAAGAATGAATAAAAATATATTTTGAGTAGATGTATGATAGTAACTAAAAGTAAATTAAATATCAAATTAACTTATATCAGTTATGATTATACTGTTTACAGATCCATAGAACCAAAACGACCACTAACAATAGTTGAAGAAAAACAAAGAGTATTTTTTCTAAAAACTCATAAATGTGCTGGCACTACTATACAAAATATACTGATGCGATATGGCCATAAAGAAAATTTAGATTTTTTGTTGCCAAATAAAAATAATTATGTAGGAAATCCCGAACATTTTAATATTAGCATGGTAATTAATGTCACTGCAGATAATAAGTTTGACTTATTTGTACATCATACCAGGTATTCTCAAGATGTAAAATCTGTTATGAGATCTGGTACATTTTTTGTAACTATTTTACGTGAACCAACATCGTTGTTTCAGTCAATGTACTCGTTTTATCATTTTGAAAAAAAATATAAAAACAATTTAACCAAATTTATAAGCAACCTCTCAAATAATTCATCATTCAGAAAAAATGTACAACGTTATAGTAAAAAATTAGGAATAAATCAAATGAGTTGGGACTTAGGAATGGCTCCTGAAGATTTTGAAAGTACAAAAATGATAAATAAATTTATAGATATTATCGAAAATGATTTTGATTTTATAATGATATTTGAATATTTAGATGCATCTCTTGTTTTATTTGCTAATTTAATGCAATGGCCATTAGAGCGGGTAGCCTATTTGCCACTTAACACCAGTAATGATACACATAAACCAATAATAACAAATTATGATGTTATGCAATTAGAAAAAGTCAACATGGCTGATAATATGCTATACAAATGGTTCTTAGAAAAATTTAAAGAAAAGATATATAAATATGGAATAAAAAAATTAAAAATAGGAATTGGAAAATTAATGGCTATAAATCAAGAAATCAGAGAAAAATGTGTGAAATCGATTACAAATAAAGGTTATGCCAAAACCTTTTCATATGAATTAAAGGAAAATACTAATATTTGCCAATATATTACAATGAATGAATTGAAGTACACATCATATCTGAGGAATACACAATATGAGAGACATAGAAAATATAAAGCACTTGATAAATTAATGAATAATAATTAAATATTACAAAATATATTATTATACAAATTTAAAAACATTGTCATTATATGAATATATAAAAAAGATAAATATATTTATCAAAAGCTCATTAATTCTTGACGGTGTTTATTCTTGAATTAATATTTTAATCCATAATCAAATCACTATAAGCTAAATCCCAATAATGTTCTACTCCATGTTTTTTTAACTGCTCACGAGCTAATTTTTCAGAAGCACAAACTTTAAACTTTATTTCTCCAAAATTGCGTTGTTTGGACATACCCTAAAATAAAATAATAAGAATTTTAGTATCTAAAGATTTTGGTATCCCATAATTTAACATACAAGTACATTATATAATATTACATAGTATACATGTTAACATATTAACTATTAATTTATTATTATTAATTATTTGTATATTTTCAAGAAAATATATTTTTTACTACAAGGAAAATATGTAAATTGAATTAATATTATAACAATAAACATAAGCAAATAATCATATTAATAAAACTTTACTACTAATTAACAAAAAAAAAATGAATACAAAATCAATGTTTATTTTAATATTAAGAATATAAGTTTAAAATTAAAAAAAAAAAAAACTTGCATGAGTCATGCAAAATTTTATAGTAAGATAAGAAAGTTTATTATTAAATTATTATTACCTCCCACACTAATGAACATTTGTTATTTGACTTTGGTTCAGATTCGTCTTTATTTTTAATAACATCATCTTCCCATTTCATCCTATGTAGCATCAATCTAAAAATCATTTAATAATTATTAATTTTCTGATTTACTAAAAAAATGTTGTATAATTAATTACTTAGTAAGTATTAAATATAAATAAAGTACCTTTTATACTTTTTTTGTTGTTTAGGACCACCTTCAACAATAACAACATTACAATCCTTACACATAATCACACAACCAGTCATAAACAATTGTTTGCTATTTGTTTCTATTTTGAATTTTTTTGATGGATTACTTAAGTCTTTTATTCTAAAATAGATATATACAATTTTCTTATTGAGAGTAAGTAATTATTTTAAGTTTCAATATAATTCATACCTATATATGGCTACATTAACACCTAATGAAGTATCTTCTTGTAATTTTCTTATTTTTTTATCTCGTCTTTGTTCAGGATTTAATCGACGAGATGCATTAGCTTCTTCATGAGCTTTTTGACGTTTTGCCATTTGTGCTCTTACATGAGATTCCATTTTGGTTGGATCTTGAACAGCTTCTGTGCCCAATACTCTCATCAAGTTTGAAATACGAAGCTAAAAAAATAAAATGTTAATAATTACATTTTTAAAAAAAATAAATAAATAAAATTCTAAAATTCTAATAAAATATCATATAATATGTTTAAATACCTTAGGTTCCGCTGGGGGTTCTAAACCAAGACGAATTTTTTCTTGTTCTTCTTTCCATGTTTCACGTCGATTTTGACGACGAAGCTTCTTTCTTTCTTTTTTTGTTAAAAATACAGGCATAAATAACGGTTTTAATGGATCAGCTGAAAGTCATTTAACATACAATTTACACAATACACATAAGTAAACTTCATACAGTTAATAACAAATAGTTAATATTATATTTAATATTATTTTATATTAATATCATTAACAGTTAATAACAAATTTTAAAATTAAATAAAATTATAGTCATAATAATATTTGATTTCTATAAATTATAAAACAAGCAGTTAGAAATAAACTGCAAAAATGATCATAAACATTATCATGCTCTTGTGAGATTAATTTATTCATATGGTTGAAATCAACATGGAAAACCTATACTTCTAAATCAATTGACTTGGTTAAAATAATTAAATGAACATATTTATTGAATAACCCCCGGATGGTTGGGGTTAGAATAGACCACAGGTTGTCCCTGTCTGCGTAAGAGGTGAAAAATGGGACTTGTAGGAGGGCAGCAGCTCTTACAATATTGAGTGTAGGTGCAGGTAATCTCTTATGAGTAGAAACAGATGCATATTAAATAATAAACAGCAGATATGGTGATTACATTGTGATGCGGAAGGCAAATAGGAAACCACTGCATTAACATTCCTTAGTAAAAACAATAAACATGACGTTCTCTCAAGTAGAAGATTCCGGAGGTAAAATAGTCCTTCGTTCTCATCTCTGGGTAGAGACTACTAGAGAAGAATGGTCAAGGAAAGTAGATAAAATAGAAAAATAGCAGCCCGTAAGGTGAGAATTCTACTACAATGTGGTAAACTGGATACTCTAAAAATAGAAATGGCAAGAATGAACATTGATATTCTGGGAATTTTGGAAGTAAAATGGTCTGAAGCTGGAGATATATGGAGTGGAGATTATAGATATGTATATTCAGTCACATCTGCTGAAAAGCCTAAATAAAAAGGATTCGGCATAGTGCTTAGAAAAAACATTGGAAAGAAAGTAAAAAGTTAAGTGCATTACGTGAAAAGATTATTCATGTCATAATAGAAACCAAACCAAAAGTTACAAAGTACAAATCTATATGTGAACCCCTCCAACAATAATGATAGCCAAGTAGAAGAAGTATATGAACAAATGGAGAAAGTTATTCAAACAATCAAAGGAGAAGGAAATCTGATCATCTTGGGAGACTGGTATGTAATAATAGAAGAAAGAAAAAGAGAAAGTAACATAGGAAAATATGGTCTGGGAAAAAGGAATGATCATGGAGATAGACTGGTGGCATTTGTGCAAAATATGACCTGATAAAATTCTAAGATAGTTATCCTGGAGCAGATATAGACAGTGATCACAATTTGATCATGATGAAATGTAATCTCAAATTTAAAAAAAATTAAAAGAGGAAACACCAATTGATGGCAAACTAATAAACTAAAAGAAAAAAAAAGTAAATGAAAAATTTAAAGAATACACAAATAAAAAAAAAAATATAAGAAGAACAGGATATTAATACCAGATAGACTTCCTTGAGAAAAAACAACTACAAATACAGCAAATGAAACAATGAAAGAAACAAAAAGCACATTACCAAAGAAGGAATGGATAGCGCCAGAGATTATTGGAATGATAAAAGAGAGAAGAAAATATAAAAATTCAAATACTGATGAATATCAAAGGAGATACAAGCTTTTAAGAAACTTGATCATAAGGAAATCAAAAGCAACAAAAGAAAAATACCTAGAAGGAAAATGTGAGGAAATAGACGTTTTGATGAGAATAGGCAATAAAGAAGAAGCATATAAAACAGTAAAAAAGTTCTTTGAAGTATGTACATCCAAATGTGGAGCAATATAAAACATAGAAAGAGAAATAATTTATAAGTAGGAGCAGATTGTAGATAAATGGAAAGAATACATAGAAGCACTATATAATGAAGAAAAACTGGTTATTACAGATTTAGAAATGATAAATGACAGTGAGCATTTGACACATTTTTCAATGCGAGTATAATTTATTTAATTTTAATATTAAATTAATGTTATAATTAATTAAATTGTAATTACTCACTTGGTGGTCTCATTTGTAATGGATGTTCAACTAAATGTGTTATATTGCTTCTTTTAAATTGAACTGTTCCAGTATCATTTAAGTAGCTATATTTAAAGAAATAATATGAATAACTCTTTTTACCATGGAAGAATCACAAATATACTTACGAAGCCCCATCTAAAATAACACTATCCCACCATTCAACATCAGGACAATGTTCAGTTAATTGTTCTTCTTTAGGTACCAACAAGGCCATTTTAGTCACGGATGAAATGCCAGTTTTACGAGCAATTTGCGAAATTTCATTTTGTAACTTTTCCAATTGAGCCTGAAATACAATATTAATAATGAATAAATCAAAAAGGAAATATACTTATTTAAAATAAGGAAACTATTTAATTAAATGTATTTAAATATCACACGAAAAAAATTATTTAAAATGAACTAAATTAATTAACATGAAAATATCATCAATATTAAAATCTATATTATATTTTAATACCTTCATTCGTAAACGATCAGCAATTTGTTGAAATTTACCAGGTTCATGGAATTTTAAAGTTCGTTTTGTACGAATATTTGATTTTATCGTCAATCGTGAATCAAAGAACTTTACTTCAGACGAATCATCATTAGATTTTTCACTAAATGTCTGTTTAAATTCTTCTCGCTTTTTAGCTCTAATATTAGCTTTTAATGTAGGTATAACTTGTGTAAGTTGAACTTCTTTACCAGTTATATCAATTGTACGTCCTTCACTATCAAGAATTAGAGGAGTAGGTTTTTCTGCAGATGAATTATTTAAGGTTTTAGGTACACTTGGAACTGTTTTTATAATACCAGTAGCTAGCTTTTTCTGTATTTGAGCCTATTTATAAAAATAAAAAAATGTGTATTAATAAGAATTAAAATAATGTTTATAAAATAAACTACCTGCAATTGAGCAATTTTTGCTTGTTTCTCAAAATCTGTTGTTATTTGGGGTTTTTTATCTTTGCCATTAGTATTTTTTTGAACACCAATAGATGGTATAGATAAAGCCTTTTTTCGTTCTTCTATCATTTTTTGTGCATTTAACATCATGTCTTTTATCTAATATAATAAAAATTATGTTATTATATACTATAAACTATACAATCCAACAGCTTGAAAACAAAAACATACCTGTCCCATCGAAAGAGCTTCTTCTTTAACAATAGGCAGATCTTCTTTTTTACGTTTAATGTTATTTTCATCATATTCCGTTTTAATAGGACGTTTATTAGCTATAGTCACATTATTTACTTTCATTGTCATTCCTTTAGCTAAATCAAATGCCTTATCGGTTAAAGACAGAGCTTTACCAGGATCTAATAATGACGAGCGAAGTTTATCTAGGGAACATGATAAGTTAAATAATTATTTGTGTACATTAAATATTAAAATCATATTTACCTGCAGTTTTGTACTTGTCGTAACCGGATGACAAACAATGCATAAGAGTGGTTACAAGTGATGGTTCCCTAAACCCTAAGAACTTAGAGACAGTCTTCTCCAAATACGGTTTAATATCCTCAACTTCTTTTCGACTGATTGATAACGCCATATTTAATAATTTTAATGATAATAAAAATTAAATAAATCACTGATGATTATTTTATGCTATATTGTGACCACACGAGAGCTAAAAAAAGTATTATAAATAGTAAATAAATGAATAACGTTTATTAACGTTATACAAGAACCCAGGCTATACGCACCCAGATACTCGTGATAAGTTGTCGGAAAAAATTAGTTATTAAGAACGACACCAGTAGCACTAGCAGTTATATTATAATCACGGTGGATATATATTTATCCACCTTGATTATAATATTTTATTCCATTGATAAGAAATTTTATATCCCATTATCTTTTTTACAACCAATGATAAAAACAAAAATTACAGTACACATTATTTTTTCTTGTGATTTATTTATATAATTTTAGTCTTTTCGTTTTATTTTATTGGTTTACGCTATCAGTTGGGTTGTGCTCGGGGCCGTCATTTTCAAAATAGACTTGTACATTATTTTTAGTTCTCTCGGTGTTTTATAAGAAAAATATTTAAATTAATTTATTCGTGTAAAATCACTTACCTCAGGGGCGTCATATGGGGTATTGCAGAGTATATGAGCATTATAATTATACTCATTTATTGTAAACGTGGTCCTCCTCAACGGTTTTCATCATTTATTCTAATTAGTCCAAGAAAGCCTCTGTGTGTGAGCATATTCCCTATCCATTCATTTTGCCATATATTTGTATTTTTCTATGATGATATTCTCTCCAGAATCCTTTCTGAAACTTCTTCATTAGGACAAAATAATTAAAACTAAATTTGGGCTAAAATATTATTCAACATTTAAACCAACGTGACATTTATCGTACTATATAGCCTAATTTATTACAATAGAAACAATATAGTTCAACTGTTTGATTTATTATTATTAGCCGGATATAATTTCTATATTTTGTATCCATTGATTCAATTTATTATTTACTTGGTGAAAAATTATTTGATAACGAATACGTTTGTTTTCATAGTATCAACTTTAACTAATTTGTAAACATATTTTTAGTATAAAACACCATTGTGCGTATTATTTACAATGTACACGATTACTATATACAAATACTCTTCAGTAAATTATATATATACAAATTATGGCTATAAGTATATATATTTAGTATTAACGCCAATTGCATACAAGTTGGCAAGTGATTGCAATTGAAATGGTCACCCTCAATACTAATAGAAAGGGAGTATTAAGTGTCAGTATCCCTATACATAGCAATATAGCATGTTTTAGCTAAAATGTCTATATATTGCTAAAATAAACTGCTCTGACACATTCTACCAATATATCTTGTGTATAATTATTACGTGCATCTATAGAATATCATTCAGGGGCGTCATTTGGGGTATTGCAGGGTATGCTCATGCATACCTAAAATTTATCAAAATGCAATTTGGCCTGGTTATAAATTTTCTGTGCCGGGCAAAAATTATTCTTTTTTTATTTATAATTGGTCTCAAGTATCGGCATCCATCATATTATAATGTATATTGCTATAAGGTGCCGTAGTAGGTATATTGCTTGTGTTATGTTGAATTTTTGGAACATAGTTTAGTTCAAATAACCTATATATAGGTAGCAGCGTCGGATAAATTAGTGGCTAGCATAGATAAGTATAATATGGGGGGGGGGGGGGCTAGAGACTGCGGCTAATCACTACGCTCAATAATACAACATGCTAAAATTAAACTGTTGATATTATCATTGATTATAGATACTATCTATAATCAATGATATTATTAATATTTTATATTATTACTAGCTTCTGTGTGCCTCGCTTCGGTTGAAATTCGTTTAATATTTATATATTAATCAATTTAATTAATAATATGAATTATTAATATTAATAATATTCAAAACATTATTATGTAGGTATAATGTAACATGCAATACTACCACGGTTACTACTTGTGATAATTATTAACTTTTGATAATATACGGGTGGAAAATTGATACGCCTTCGGCGTCAAAGGCGTTCGCTATCTAGGAGACCCCCACCTAATTGTTTTCTTAAAAATACTACGGCACCATACTTACGGTACTATAGTGACAATCGATGCATGGTGTCAAACGTATAAAAACCAATATAAGAAATATATAAAACATTTGTATGTACATAAAAAAATGAAATAGCAGAGGGCAAATCGCAGTGTAATTGAAAATAATCAAACATAATAATAGTACTGTTGCAAAGTTAAGTGTCTTCTCAACAATAGTTAAATATGTAAATTATCACTATATTTAATAGAATGGAATAGAATTTAAAAAGTGGTATAAATATGCATATAGATTATGATATTTCAATTACAGTGTTATATGTGTCTTCTTCCATAACTTAACTTACCAAAGGGACACTTTCATGAAAAGTATCTTAGATACAACAATTTATAAGTATCATAAACGCTAGAGAACTTGACATTTTTTTTAGATATGAAATTATCAAAGTAAAAAAACTTTCAAATACAGTACAGTCGGTTCAAAGTAAAAAGAACTAATGCATAAAAAGTATTTTTTCAATAATAAATAATGAATATATATACAAAGTGAGTCTGTAGACAAAAAACTATAAAAATGGAGTAAGACCTTCCTTGATGTTAACTGAAAAAAAAAAAATTGAGCGATAAGTGAATACTCTATAATAGGTGTGTATACATAAATGTTGGCGTTAGTTACGTTTTACACTATAATCATTCTCAGTGAAAAACGCATCCAAGAAAGACCACGTGGAGGTCGCCAACCCCTTCCTCACATTCAGAAAACATAAAAGTACTTATCGACAATATTTAAAAAAAATATACAGAATGAATATATAAAAACATAAATAATTTATGAAAGACAGAGTGTGGAAGTTTCTTGTAATCATAGCATATTTGTGCTTTTAAGCTTAAAAAATATGTGAAGATAATGTATACAAATGTGAAACATAACATAATCAAAGAAAATATTTTTATCATTATATAAAACGTTTCAGTATGATACGGTTTAAATAAATAAACTATACCAAGATTTTTCTTATAATATTAGGAGAAAAGTGTAATAATAACCAAGCTCTTGGGTACAACAGTACTACACTGGTGTTTGAGCATTCGTTAATTCATTAATCTGCAACCCACTATGAGCAAAATAAACAATATATAGTTTAAGATATTTTACAAAGACATTTATATCATAGAGGAATTTGAGCGTTAAATATTGTAATACATACCAAGTTTTCTTTATTTTATAGGTGGGTTTGATTTGAATATTATCATTAGCACCAACACGTTGAATTCTATTCCATTCCAAAGAATAAAGTGCAATGAAAACATTCAACAGCTCTCTCCCTATATTATTTGGAAAAATTAATCAAATTGAATGTATTTAACATAATTTAAAGACACAAATGAATCATAGTCGAACGAAGGGCAACAGTACTACACTCATGTTCGAGCACTTGTTAATTAATTACTCTGCGAAACACTATGAGCCAAGTAAACAATACAGTTCAAGATATTTTAAAAAAAACACTTGTATCATAATGGAATAAGAGTGTTAAAAATTGTAATCCGTACCAAGATTTCTTTATTTTATAGCTGGGTTTGATTTGAATAATATCAATAGAACCATTAACACACATCTATCACACTAACACTATCTCCCTATATTATTTTAAAAAATAAATCAAATTGAATGAATTTAACATATTTAAAAAACAAATTTATAATTATTTAACATAATTTAAAGATACAATTAAAACATAGTCAAACGATAGACTTAATTAACAAATGTGAACAAAAGAATTATAAAAAGTGTTGCATATAATTTGATTTTTAAATTTTACAACTGTTTGTGATAATAGAAATATCAGTAAAGTCAATCACATTCCTTCTCAATGAAAACATCCCATAGCTCTCCCCTAATATTTTATGGTAAATCAAAAAAAAAATGAATGTAATTAATAAGTTTTAAAAACACATTCAAAGCATATATTGTACAAAGAAAATAATTTACATTAATGCTAAAACATACTGGGTTTACTATTATCCTTATAATATCACATAAGTTTTAATTTATATTCATTTCCTTTCATCCAAGTGTAAAAACTGATACTATAAGACTTATTTATACAAACCGAAAATATAACATTCAACATATATAATTGAAAGAATGAGTTGAAAAATGCATGGCATACCATGTTTTCTTTAGTTTATAGTTGTGTTCGTTTTTATTAGTTAATCATTAGTACCGAAGTAGTAACTGCATTATTCCTTAACAAAGAAAATGTTTAATGAAAACATACAACAGACATCTCCCTATATAATGTAGAAATATAAATCAAATCGCATGTATTTAAAACAAATATATAATAATATAACATGATTTAAAGACACAATATCAATGAAAGCATCCAATAGATATCTTCTAATATTTTCAAGTAAAACATATAAAAATAAATGTGTAATTAATAAATATATTAAAAACACATTTAAAGCATATAGTATGTAGAAGGTAAAAATCACAATTGATTCACAGTCGAACGATGGACTTAATAAACATATGCGTCAACAATAGAATTATAAAAAGTATTGCATATAATTTGATTTTTAATTTTTATAACTGTTTGAAGTAATAAAAAAATGATTTACAAAAAAATACTATAAGACTCATTTACTAAAACAAATATATTATTTTAAAATATAATACATACCATGTTTTTTTTCATTATTTTATAGCTGTGTGTGCATTTTATAATATCATTACAGAATTTCACATCAAATCAATCTGGTAAACAAAATATATTTTATATATTGTATTAATATGTAATATAATATATTACATACATTGCAGGTGTATGTAATGAAAACATCCGATTACTTATATCTCCTCATATTTCTCGGTAAAACAAAAGCTCTGTTCTAATATATTTTGGAAAAACGAATAGTAATTAATGTAAAATGTAATGTAGTACGAAAAAGATAATTTACAAAAAAGGTAGAGAACCAAC